>NW_025422005.1:43602500-44157500 GCF_011764305.1 Mustela putorius furo | reverse complement strand
CAGCTCCTACTTCCCAGGACGGTTGTCAAGATGAGCAGATGAGCCTGCAAGGGGTGGTCTCATGTCCCCCTTTCCCAGTAGGGCCAATGCTCCCATTCCAGGCCATCCAGCCGAGCAGCCAGGAATGGTCTGGCCTCCCTGCCCCCGTCCGCCACCTGGAGCTGACTCCCTTCCATTGCAGGCCAGGGAGCCCACTTGGCAAGCTGAGCATGTGACACTTTGGAAAGATCCCATACCTTAAAGGGAGAGAGCGCGGAGTCTGAATGCTGTCACCACTAATGACTGCCTGCCTCTCACCCCCCTGTCCGACCTTGTTTTTTTCAAAAAAAAAATTTTTATTTATTTGACAGACAGAGACCACAAGTAAGCAGAGAGAGAGGGATGTAGGCTCCCTGCCGAGCAGAGGACCCTGAGATAGTGACCCAAGCCAAAGGCAGAGGCTTTAACCCACCAAGCCACCCAGGCACCCCTGACCTTGGTTTTTTTTTTTTTTTTAATTGCAAAACGCAGTGAATAATAATAGTACCTACTCAAAGAATGAATGTAAGAACACAATGAGTCCAAACATGTCCTTAGACCAGCAGCACTGGCCTCACCTCTTAGAAATACGGTGACTGGGGCCCACCCCAGACCTGTAGAAGCAGAATCTGCTTGTTAAAGGGATCCCCGGGGGGAGTGGGCAGGAGAGTGTGTGCCACACTGCTCTGGGGCCCCGCCAGGCTTCCAGGCTCAATAAATGGTCGTTATTATTGTTATGAGTGTATGGGTCCAATCCTCACATCGTTCACAAATGACTAATACGAGCACACAGGTAATTAACATAAGACTGGGCCATTTTGAAGAGGCAAGAATCCGCCGTGGAGAAGAGAGGAGAGAGGGATGGCCACAGGTTGGGACACTGAGACGAAGCATTAAGTCTGGGATTCCTTTCTCCCTTTTTTTTTTTTTTTAAGATTTTATTTATTCATTTGAGAAAGAGAGCACAAGTGGTGGGGGGAGGGCAGAGAGAAGCAGACTTCCCAATGAGCAGGGAGCTCCATGCAGGCTCCCAGGACCTGAGCGGAAGGCAGACGCTCAACTGACTGAGTCACCCAGGCATGCCTCTGTTCTCTAATACATGTTTACTTGAGCCTTGTGGTCCAGGCTCTGTCTTGGGTTTTGGGGGAGGTGGCTACATAAAGTCGTGGTCATTTACAGTCTAGAGACACAGAATCACAATATATGTAGTGGTATGAGATGGATGCCAAGAGAGCATGGACAGGTGTGGAGGAAGGATGACTGCGGAGCTCAGAGGGAAAGAGGAACACAGACATTGAAACGGAAAGGAAAGCACTTGGCACATTTTGCTATTTCTTATCATCTCTGTCTCCCTTTGTATGGGTTTTCACATGGTTGGGTCATAGTATATATAAATCCGAATATTGCCTTTTCAGTTAATATGATTACATAGGAATTGTCCTATGTGTAACTGGTATGATAAACAGAGAGAAATTAGAGGGGGTAGTGCCTTTATTTTTGTCTCCTCTAAGCCCTAAACTTATTCACTGGGGAAAGTTCCTCTCCAGCCTCTGAATGAAATACACAAGAGTTCTCATGAATCTTCCGCTCACACCTATATGTGACTGTTCTCATGCCCTAAAACCTTTATAAATAACAGATTTCATCTCAATTTGATCCCTCAAGTTCCAGGGAATAATCAAAGCTCCAGACTTGATTCAAAGGGTTCGTTCCTCCCCGGTCCCCATAGTGGCAGGCTTACTGTGAACAAGAAGCCAGCTTGAGTGGTGGGGAAAGGGAGAGGAGAGACAGGGTCCAGCTTCTGCTCTCCTCCATGTCATGCTTCCACATTGCCTCCCTCTTCTGGACGACCTTGCTTCCTGGCCCCTGCCTGGTGGAAGAGAGAGGGAAGGAAGGCAAGATAAGAATGGCAGGGAAGTTCTTCATGGACTGATCCTGTCATAGGATAGCTTTATCTCTCCTCCTGCAGCCGCAGCAATTGGAACTCATTCTTGGAACAGCTTCTCAGCTTCCCGCAGCTCCCTTGACAGTAACAGTGCACCCCCCCACACACACTTGTCACTTCCAGCTTCTGCAGCACCCAGGAATCCAGAAATTCCCCACTTGCCTTTTACCACTGATTCTGTTTCCCACTCTGGGCAGTTACCCACCAGCTGCTTCACCATGGTCCACAGGAAAAGCTCTTAGATCATTTGCCCTGGCACACTTTAGGAACATAGGTATCTTTTCTCTGAAGCATGAAGTCAGTAGATTGTAGACACCAAAGTAAATTTTAGGACAGGACACACTACTGGTCTTCATGTTCATAATTTTAATGATTTAATAACTATGGGTCTCTCTCAATATTTATTCTCCTTTTCTTCCACCATTACAATACCCAAATTTTTAGCTGGATACATTTTTGGGGTTAAATTCTTACTGTTGAGATGTAGACAAAGTGTGGTATGAGGAAGTCAAGAAGACTTCTTAAAGTAAGCATGTATACAGGTCTTGCTATGTCATCTCTCTTGTTTCCTGGAATGTGGATGTGATGTCTGGTGCTGCAGCACTGATCTTGGACTGTGAAGACAGGGCCTTACTCGAATGGTGGTGAAGCAAAAAGCTGGACAGCAGCTGTGCTTATCAGGCCATCAAACTAATTTTTGGACTGCCTTCTTCTGGTCTTCATTTATTGAAAGAATCAGGTTCAATCTGGCTTAATTCACTATTTTATGTGTTTCTTAATAGAACCTAGTCCCAAACAACTGTGTCATAATCCATCCTATGGCTAACCCACAGTTTATCTGATCATGATTCCAATGTTGTTCTTTTTTTTTTTTAAGATTTTTATTTATTTATTTGACAGAGATCACAGGTAGACAGAGAGGCAGGCAGAGAGAGAGGAGGAAGCAGGCTCCCTGCTGAGCAGAGAGCCCGATGCGGGACTCGATCCCAGGACCCTGGGATCATGACCTGAGCCGAAGGCAGAGGCTTTAACCCACTGAGCCACCCAGGTGCCCTCCAATGTTGTTCTTTTAAACTGTTTCTAATCTTCACCACTAGGAATGATACCATATTGAAATTTTGTCCAGGGGCACCTGGGTGGCTCAGTGGGTTAAGCCACTGCCTTCGGCTCGGGTCATGATCTCAGGGTCCTGGGATCGAGTCCCGCATCAGGCTCTCTGCTCAGCAGGGAGCCTGCTTCCCTCTCTCTCTCTCTGCCTGCCTCTCTGTCTACTGTGATCTCTCTCTGTCAAATAAATAAATAAAATTTTAAAAAAAATTAAAAAAAAAAGAAATTTTGTTCATATTCCTGGTTATTTTCTAAGGTAGAAAATAAAGCTCTTGTATAGCTACAGATATAGGTCCATATGGTTTTCCTAAAGTTATACTCATTTCCCTCTTCAGAAGCAACAGGGAGTGGGTCACATCATCCACAAATTTAATGTGCATGTGGACTTCAGAAAATACTGCCCTTATATGCCCCATAACAATGATCTTGAAACTCAATAACTTTCAACAACAAGCATCTATTCTCACCATTACAAACTCTGGTTCAGCCAATCGAGGCTGGCTGGGGCTGGGAAGCTCTATTTCAGCCTGACCAGGCAGCTGAGCTTGGCCAGACTGCGGTTGGGTGAGGTCAGCTCCACGTGTATTTTTTCTAGAGCCCAGGCGAAAAGGGCAGTGGTTACTGGGGATAGTTCATAAAGTGAGATGAACAATCCAGGGCATGAGAATGATACTATTCAGGGAAGTCGCAACAAGAATTCCACCTTGCAGGGCACCTGGGTGGCTCGGTGGGTTAAGCCTCTGCCTTCGGCTCAGGTCATGATCCCAGGGTCCTAGGATCGAGCCCCGCATCGGGCTCTCTGCTCACCGGGGAGCCTGCTTTCTCCTTCCTCTCTGCCTGCCACTCTGCCTACTTGTGATCTCTGTCATATAAATAAATAAATAATCTTAAAAAATAAAAAAAAATTAAAATTAAAATTAAAAAAAGAAGAATTCCACCTTGCAAAGATAGAATGATAGAAAGCAAGTGGTCAAGTTCTTCTCCAGACGTTCACAAGAAACAGTGTGTGTGAATGAGTTCATTAAACAAGACGTGTGTTCAAGAAGCAACAGTGATTGAGGCTAAGGCCATGCTAGATGTTCTCAAGAACATGCTAGATGTTCTCAGGAACATACTAATCCTTGCAACAAACAAATCTATCCACACACATTAAAGTGACAGTGGCTCGAGATTAAAACAGTCCAGAAAGGAGAAAAAATGCTTTGGAATTCTCCACCTGGCCCTAGTCAGTGCTAAAGATCTCCCAGTCATCACACAGGCAGGAGGGTCTGAGTGCCCAAAACTGGGTAGGCAGAGGTTTGGGTAAAGGGACCTCACGTCCGACTTTCTGGATTCAATCCAGGGTCTGCTGTTTTCTGCCTGCAACCGTAGCAAGGTATGGAACCTATCTGTGTCTCAGTTTCCCCATCCACAAAATGGTACAATGAGAATCCAAATATTTCGTAGGGTTATTGTGAAGTCTTAGTGAAATAACACCCCTAAATTTCTTAAAATGGCACCAGGCACAGAGAAAGTGTTTGGTAAATATTAGTGTTGCGTCGAGGGACAACATTTAACTCTGTCAAAACTCAGATTGACCAAGAACATGTGACTCCTTTGTTTTGTCTATCACTTTTTTTTCCTTTGGAGTAACAGATTTTTGTTGTACCTTTTCCAAAGTTCACTAATTTCAAAGAAAAAAGTATGGAATGGTTGTCTTAGTTTACATTTGGGCAGATAATTAGTGAGGTTAACTTTTTTGTCTTATATCTTTATCAGTTAGAATATTTTTAGAAGCCTTTCAATGATGGCTAATCTTTGTCCTCTGAGAGTGGATCTGATTATTGGAAATACCCAAAAGCCATTTAAAAGGATGACCTGATTACTCCCATGTCTAATCGGATTTGAACCTTAGTACAACACAATAATTTAAATGGTCCCTTCAAAGAATGTTTACTCCCCAAGGGGAAATAAAGGTTTAGTCTCTCAGACTTATTAGTCTTTTGGCTTCTCTCCAAGATGACATCTGGGTGTAAGTAGGGAGACGTGAGGCTTAAATGATGTCATGGAAGGTGAAGAGTCATATTCATCTGGCTGCTCTGGCTCCTCTGGCTGTCCTCTGTCCTCTGCTGGACAGCCGAAGTTTGTGTTTGTGGTACAGTAACTTAGAACCCAGGCTTTCCTCAGCTGATCAGAGCCCAGGGTTCCACCCGGCTGGCTCCGCCCCAGACCAGCTCTCCCTAACAATTTAGACTCCCCCTTTGGCCTTGGACTCCCTCCCATTTGCTATGCCTCCAATTCGGCCTGACCCAGGTGATCTACCCTGCAACCCTCCCTCCAGGGCACCCTGAACCTACCCAGTCACAATGGCTCCCATCGCCAGGGCTCCCCAGCCAAATGCCCACCATGTTCTGGCTCCGTCTGTGCTGCAGTGGAAACAAGGATGGCTCATGAAGGTTAAACCTTAAGGCCTCCCTCTGCCTGGACCCACCATCCTGCCATGTGGATGCAGTCATGCCCCGAGGTGACATTCCATTCAGCAGAGTCTCAAGTTCAAGGACAAGAGCCACCTCTGTCCTTGGTGACTGCCCACTTGTCCGATGTGCCTTCCACAATCTGGGCCGAAGCTGGGAGAACACAATCTAAATCCGTCCCTCACTTCCTCATCCCTCCTTTCTCCTTCTGTGTCTTTCTCATCAGCTTATGGGGCCCCCAAAGGCCAGATTTCCGACACAGACATCATGCCCTCCACCTCTCACTCCCACCTCCTGGAGAGGCTTTAGTGGAGCACAGGGGTATTTTGGGTACACACTGGGGGAACTCCATAAGCCAAGCCAATCAGGCTTCGCTGTTGAAAGCTAAAGGAGAGATTAAAGGAATTTAGAAATCCTCTTTCAAGCTAACACCTGGCTCGCAGAATAACTCTCTTGCTGAATAATTGTTTCACGCATCAGAGGAGGAACAACAACTTGTTCCTTCTTTTCCCCTCTCTTCTGTTATAAATCATGATCTTCCCTAGGATGATGGATGCTTGAAGCCAGAGTGAAAGGAAGGAAGCAAAATAGAAAAGCACATTAATAGTCCTCAAAATATTACTTCCATCCAGCCATTATGATTAGCAGTAATTATAAGTATCCTTTCCTTTCTTTCTCTGATTTGGCTTAGAGATTCTTAACTCTCTATTATGCCTGAGAATTGGTGTGAACATGAGGGTTCTGTTGGAATTCTGATTCAAACAAAGTGACTATACAAAGGTACGTTATAGGAAAATAAAACAAACTCTGGTATTCGGTGATATACCATTTTGTTGTTCATTTTGTTCATTTTGTTGTTGTTGTTGTTCATTTTGTTGGGTATGATAATGTCATTATGGTTATGTCAAAAAATCTTTTTTTGTCAGTGTAGACTTAAATCTCTGGGGCATAGTAATGGGATGTCTCGGATTAAAATGCTACAGCAGGGGGCATCAGCAGCCCATAGATCACATGAATTCTGAATGAATATAATGAGTATAATGAATGAATGAATGAATGGGCAAGTAAATAAAATACTGTAGCAAAAGTAAAGGTGGGAGGTTAGGTGATGGAGGGATCAAATATGGCAAAACGCTGGTGGCTACAGAAGCTGAGTGATGAGTACAGGGAGGACTTTTCCCACACACAATTTATTTCTGTGCGTGATAGACCTTTCAAAATGAAAGTTTTTCAAATAAACATAGAAATTAAAAATGCAAATTACATTAGTTATTATGTATACATTAATTCTATCTTACACTATTATATTAATATTTGTATTTATTAGTAGATTATGTGTTTATTAAGAATTAATACATTACTGTTTATTATAAAATAGGGAATTATAAAATAAATCATGTGTGCTTTACTTAAAGGTCAGTTTGAGGGTGATGTTGTTTACAGACGATTTTCATTTCATGGGATCAATCCTGTGGTGATGCCCATCTCACCATCCCACTGACAGCCCTGGGTTTTATCAACTGATACTGATTTATCAGATGAATGATATCAAAAAAGAAATCAGGGTCGAGATGTTTTTTAGTTTACACTTAGGAAGTTCAAATAAGGTTAAAATCGTTTCAAATATTTATCACCCAGCAAAGTTTTAGAAGCTTTTTCCAAATGGCTAGTCTTTGTCCTCCAAGAATAGATTTGATTTTTAAGAAGTCACCCAATGCTGCTCATAGCCACCTCGTGAATAAGCTGGTGATGAACAGAGAGAATGGTCAAACCTCATTTTTAACCCCCAAATCTTAAAAAGAACTAGGTCTGGTGTTCTCCTATGTCCTACATATAGCCTCTGAAGACCTTGCTCAACCAGAAGATGCCCCGAGTATCTCCTTGGAACAACATCAGCTCATTAAAATTAGTGACCCGCTTCTCAATGTCGGCAGACAAAGAACCCCTTTCGGACAATATTGTGACACCTATCATGTGTTTTGTACCAACCATACAGACACAACACCTCGCAAAATTCTCCAGAAAAGCACCCCTACATGCACAGAATGAATATGAGAACGCAGCCAGTTGCAAAATCACAGCCCGAGGCCAAAAGTGCTAAAATTCAATGGCATCCCCTGGTTTCTTAACTTTTAAAGAAATGTGATTTTTGTACTCTGTCCTACATAGTCGTAAGCTAACCATGCCCAGAGCACTTAAAAGAGATGTTGTTTTAAGCTTTTTACATGTATTAATTCTTTGATCTTTATGGTGTTCCTAGGAAGCTGGAGCTACTGTTACCTCCATTCTGTAGGTGAGAAAACTGATGGACAAAGAAGTTAAGTCAGTTGCCTGAGGGGGCTCAGCCAAGCGCCAGAGCCGGACACTTTGGAACCAGAGATGGTGCCCTTAACCTTCCACCATGAATGTGTTCACACTGTCTTTAAATTAAAGAATCAATTACATCTTCTAATTTCCTGTGCACCACTCATTGAGACCATCATAGCCACCCTGTGCCTCCTCCAGGCCCTGACATGTGTGACTGTGTCATCAGAGACACAGTCATTCCATTGGAAAAGCACAAACCCATACTCTTATCTCCAGTCTTAGCAATGACAGAGCGAAGTAAACACGATCATCCTGCATTAGAGCTCTTCCAAAATCAGAGGTGACTCCGTCTCTGGCGCAGGGGTGAGAGGTCAGGCAAAGGTTTATTCCATTGTCCCCTTCCGTCTTCCCCGAGGACAAACCTACAACAACAATGCTTCTCATGTCTCCGGCTCCCATGTCACACACACGCACACATACGTGAAACCTAGGTTGGTTGGACCTAAGCGCAAGCCCCAGCCTCATACTGTGGGGACCAGCATAACGTCTGCAGGTGAAAATTAGTAAGTGAATACCAGACACTTGAATGAGCCATGAGCCCCACGGAAGAAAAATCTGCCCTAGATTTGCTCTGGAGTCTCTAATCGTGACTTAACATTGAAAGACTACTTTAGACCTCCCAAAGTCGATTAGGAGATCCACAGAAAGCATTTTCCCAGTAAGCACTAAGGAGACAGCAAGAAATTGTGGTAGTGTACCCCCTTGGTGTCAGTCAGACCTGAGTCAATCCCTACCTCCTCCAGTCTTCAAGTCCATGTCTGTGGGGCAAATGGCATCGCTTCTGTCACCAAGCCCCCTTTCCCTCCTCTGCATCACTGTCAAAGTGAGGGACACCACACCAGGTTGTCCCAGGACTAAGTGAGATGTCGCTTATGTGAAGGGACCTGCACTGTGCCTGGTAAAGTGTAAGAACTCAGTAGATATTGGCCCAGTAGAATTTATTTGGAGTGCATAATAATATGTATATTGTGCACGCAGCGTGCACACACACACACACGCATACACACATATATTTATACACTGCAGGTGCACAAACTATTTCAGGAAACAGTCCTCCTGAGTGAGAAGGACTGGAGAAGTTTCTGGGGTCAGATGGAGATGTGGTTTCCACTCTCTATCTTTTATACTGTTTGAATGTTTATAATATGCATATATTCCTTCCTCAATTAGAAATATTCTTTATTTTTTTAAAGATTTTATTTATTTATTTGAGAAAGAAAGAGAAAGAGCACCAGCAGAGGGTAGGGGCAGAAGGAGAGGGAGGAGCAGACTCTCCACCAAAGCAGGGACCCTGATGCAGGACTCGATCCCAGGACCCTGGGATCATGACCTGAGCCAGAGGCAGATACTTAACCAGCTGAATCACCAGTCACCCTAGAAATAGTCTCTGGGACCTAAAGCAGACCTGGCTGGAACCCAGATCTCACAAAGAGCTTTGGAAAAAAAAAAAAAAAACAAGCCTTTAGAGGCTGGACTCCTCTGTTTGGAAGACTAGGACCCAGAACTTGGATTTGGATGAGGAAATGGGAACAGTGGTGTGGTTTGGTCACCTTCTCCCTCTCACACCCTTTTTCTCTCCTGGCTCATCTCGGACTCCAGAGATCTGTGAACAATACTTCCTCCTCAGCAGCTGCCGTTCCCCACACTCAGCCGGGGTAGCAGTGGCGAGCGGCTCAGCTGGCCTGTGCACCCTGGAAGCTTCCACTGGGCTCAGCTAGATCTATGTACGGCAATAAGTGTCTGATAATGGCCATAATTTTGAAGCACCAGACATGGGCTGGATAGCTGACAGACGACGTGTCATTTAACCCCCGCCTGCAAGTCACGTAACACTACTCCCAACCACACATGCAAAACAGGCACGGAGAGATTATGGGAAGACCCCAGGGCCATGTGGTCTGAAGGTGAAGTTGACTTGCAAGCCCGGTTGCCAATCAAAAGCACCCCTCAAAGCCCTGTGTACATCCCAGCTCACCTCTCCCAGCCATCCTGCAGTCTCTATCTGAGAGTGTCTCCTCTTGCCCCCATTCAACTTTCAGGAGCAGGGATGGGAGGTGGGGGGGAGGAGCAGGAAACCTCAGGCCAGTCCGGGATAGCACAGGCTTCCAGCTCTCTGATGTTCTAATTTTCGTAGGAAAATATCCTTGTGGCTGTGGGAAGTGTGCCAAGGGAGGGGGGCACGTTTCTGGAATGGGTATCATAAGAAATTCAAAATAGCCCCTCCCCCTAGGGAGAGAGGAAGCCTTTGGATTTCAAGAGTCCAAGGGTCCCAAAGGAGGCATTTGATGCTGAGTGAGTTTTGATGTGCAAGGTTTATTTTCGTCAAGGAGAGGAAAAGGAAGAGGGAAGTGCGAGAGTGTCCTATGAAACCTATGCATTTCTTTGTGGGGGAAGAATATTTTGGACACTTGCCACCCACTACAGTACCAGGCAACCGTCTCTCCCAGAAGCTTTTGCCAGTGTAAGAATGTGAACGCCAAAGTCTCTGTTCATCCACCTAGGATCAGGGTAGAGGGAGGCATTCAGAACGCCAGCACTGGGGGTCCCGGGAAGGCTCGAACTGAATTCATCCACTCCTCGAACATTGATCATACAGGTGGCGGGCATTTTGATAAAATCATCATCATAGGGCTGCAATCACATACCCAGGGCATGGTTATGTCCATTTTTCAAATGAGAAAACTAAGCTTGAGAAAAAATGAAGTGCCAAGTATACACAGCTAGGAAACATCGACGCTGTGGTTCAAACCACTTTTCTGTGGCTGCCAACCCAGCGTCTCCCCACCACCTAGGGTCCTGTCCTTGGAGATCTCATGCGCCGGCGAGGACTCGATCTGTAAATGGACACGCGTCATACCAAGTGATAAAAGGGGGAGGGGCGGCGGGGGTAGATCGGTGGGGCAGGAAAGCAGAGCAGTTCCAAGAAGAGACTTTGAACATGGACGAGCCTGGAGTGTTAGTGCACAGGTCTGTAGCCTCCTAGTGGTACAGCTTGTTATTTAAAAGTTCTACATTTGAATTTTGTCATCTGTGACAAGAAGATGGCGAGTCCTACCTCATAAAGGTGGGGGAGGGTTAAACCAGGGTGAAAGTCACTTAGCCCGGTGCCTGGCGTAGAGTAGTGCCTAGCCCTGTAGGTGGGAACAACCATGGTAGCGCTGAAACAGAGCATGCGCAGAGGGAGCACATTGGACGGACGGGCTGGACCCAGAGGTAGACCCAGGGGCAGTCATTCCCACACCGCTGGAGTTTGAGCGCTATGGAGGCTCGCGTCTGAGCGTGGCAGGAAGGTACAAACACCTGAGACGGAAGTTAACTATGGCTTCTTGCTCCCACCTTTCCGACTAGGAAGAGGGGACTCCAGGAGCCTGAGGCTAACCAGAACCTGAAGCTGAGCAGTAGGAAGGACGCAGCCAAGTTTCTCTACTCTCTATCTCTCACTCAGGCACTCTAGGGTCATGTCCCCCTCCACCCCATTCCCAGCTCTGCGGCCTTGGGGAGGAACTCAGCCTCTCTGAGCTTTGGTTTCCCTGTCTTCAAATTGTGAAGACCTAGTGTTATCTCATTATTAAAAGAAATAATGGGGGCACCTTCGTGGTCCAGTCCATTGAGCATCCGACTCTTGGTTCCCTTTCAGCTCCTGATCTCAGGGTTGTGAGATGGAGCCCCAGCTCGGGCTCTGCATTCAGTGTGGAGTCTAAGATTCTCTCTCTCCCTCTGCCCTTTGCCCCTCCCCCCATTCACCCATGTGCACTCTCTCTCTCTCTCAAATAAATAAATAACCTCTTTTTTAAAAAAATTAAATAAATAATGTATACAAACCTCCCAGGGCAGTGCATGGCGCACAGATGTCTTGGATGGCAGGTGTGTTAGCTGCCCCTTCACACTCTCTTGGCAAGCTCTGACCTGCCAGCCACAGGGGAATCCCTCCAGCAGCAACCCCCAACTTCTGTGTGCATATGCACATGCACACACGCACAGAACAGAGGGTCAGGTCTGAAACAGTCATGGCTCTGCAAGGCAATAGAAGAATCATGGCTCTCGAAAGAATATCTGTCTAAAACCAGAGCAGCTCTGCCTTCCATCTCACATCCAGGGCTGTGAGCAGCTTTGTTGTGTGGAATCTTCACATTGTCCCCTCTTCCCCCATCCGGTCGCCATCCCAGCCCCCAGAAAGGAAACTCTTCCTCACGGCCCTGGATCCTGTCCAGGTTGGACAACCCTGTGAAAGGTTTCCACTTTGGCCAGTTAAAGCACTTCCTAGGCAAGTTTCCTTTCTAATCTGTGGGAGAGGCTGGGTTCCACAGCCCTTGTGCTCAGTGAGAGCGCAAGTAGGGAAGGGAGTCCGGAAGAGGGTTCAAGGTGTCAGATAAAAGGGGGCGTCAGCAGGCCAATCAGCCAGGAACCATTGGCAGCCAGAGTGCAGGACTTCCCACGCTCACCAACCCTCAGCAGGGTGGGCAGCTTCCTTTCCCTTCCCTGTGGTTCTGGGACCATTGAGAGTGGGTGGTGCAGGTTCCCTTCCACCCTCTTGCCTTGGAGCCAGGTATCTGTTCCCTGTCTTATGGACAGAGCTACTATATTTAGAGAAGGGAAGACACTTGCCCCAACCGTGTCAATGTTGAGAAATGCTTCCATAGGCTCAAATCTCCTGATTCCTAATTCAGGCCTCTCATACCAGGAGGCTTCTCTTATATGGCTACAACAAAATAAGAGTAAGAAACTTTGAGGGCTGTTAACTATGATATCTACTCCTACAACAACCCAGAGAGGAAAGTATTTGTATCTGTTTGTAAATGAGGAACCTGAGACTCAGGGGTCAGTGACCTGGCCCACAGCCTGCCTTTGTAAATAAAGTTTTATTGGAACACAGCCATGCTCATCGCATTGCATGGTGTGCATGGCTAGTCTTGTGCCATAACAGCAGAGATGAGCAGTTACAACAGGGAATACAGAATCCAAAATGCCTCAAACATTTACTATCTGGGTCTTCAAAAAAAAAAGTGTCAACCCCTGGTCTGAGTGATTTGGGAAAGCTCCCATAGTTCAAAAGGGCAAAACCATGCCTCCAGCCCAAACCTAATTCCAGAGCCTGCACTTTGAATTACCTTGCCTTCCCACACCCCATTATTCAGTTATTCAGGAACCCTCTCTTCATTACTGTTATGGGCTGAACTGCATCCTCCAACCCAAAATTCATGTGTTGAAATCCTAACCCCTATCCCACAGAATGTGACTGTATTTGGAGATGGGCTCTTTGTGGGGATAATTACATCACAACAAGACCATTAGGGTGCGCCCTAATTAACATAACTGGTGTCTTTCTCAGAAGAGGAAATTTGGACCCAGGCACATATAAAAAGAAGACCACGTGAAGACACAGGGAGAAGAGGGCCACCTAGGAGCCAAGGAGATAGGCCTTCGAAGGAACCAACATCCTGAACTTGGGCTTCCAGCCTTCAGGACTATGGGAAGGACAAGTTCCTCTTAAGGAAGCCCACCCATCTGTAGCACAGGGTGACAGCAGCCCCAGCAGGTACACACTGCTGGACACTCAAAGCCAGACGCTGTTCGGGGACTGGCACGTGGTCCTCCATCAACATTAGTTATTGACGTCATTATCTAAGCTCTCTGCATATTTTTAGGCATTTCACCCTCACAGAATGCCCATAAAGTACTCTTTTATCCCCATGTTACAGGGGAAGCATGTGAAGCCCGGACAAGGACTGTCCTTAGCCAAGACCACGCAGCTGACAGGAGAGGAATGGCACAGCCCAGGCTCCAGTAGGGCTGAGTATACTGGGAAGTAAATGAATGTGCAGGAGACCCCAGTAACAGCCACTGCCTCCTGGGCTGGTTCCGTGAAGCCTTGCCATGCAACCAGTGGATGGACCGCCACCATCACTCAGCTACGCCCTCCCCACACTGGGTCTGGGTGACATGAGACCTATGGGACTCTGAACTCCTTGCTCCTCCCGGAACGTTCTGGGTCCCGCTAAGTGTCATGATCACCCATTACCCTGCCTCCTGGCTACTAAGGGAAAAAAAGAATAATAATAATCAAAAATGAAACTTAAAAACCTGTTTCCCACTCTGTCTCCTTCCGCAGCCCCGTCAGGTACTGGAGCTGCTAGAAAGTCCAGAGAGGTCCTCTGTGACAATCAACTCGTTCAGAGCCAGGCACAAAGTGGACTCTGAATGGCACCACTTCCTACATGCTTGTTCCTCGTTTCCCATGGGGCTTTTTCTGGTAATGCTGAGGAGGCAGGAAGTTCTCGTGCACTCAGAGGACAAGAGTCAGGGTCATGCACCATTTCGTCCTTCAACAAATAGTTACTGAGCATCTTCTGTGCTGGAGAAGAGGCCGTGAACATCGACCAGGCGCCTGCCCTCTTGGGACTTTCAATCTAATGCGAGAGAGAAAGAGATGCAGTCAGTGACTGCGGATGTGACGAGTAGTACCAAACAGGAGGCTTAGAGAGCAAGCACCTTGATAAGAGAGGGCTTTACCCGTGTGTCCGTGTGTGTGCATGTGTGTGTGGATGTGTGAGGATGTGTGTGGGGATGTGGGTGGGTGTGGGTGGGTGTGTGTGGTTGTGTGGGTGGCGGGAAGGGGAGGGGATAGAAAAGACATTTCTCTTTTTTTAAGTTTATTTATTTGTAATCTCTGCACCCAACATGAGGCTTGAACTCATGACCCTGAGATCAAGAGTCACATGCTCTTCCAACTGAGCCTGCCGGGCGCCCCAGAGGAAAAACATTTCTAAGGAAATGTCATTTAAAGGAGAGTAGGAGTAAGAATGAGCCAAAGGAGAAGGGTATCTGAGATGTGCACTGTGCTTCTATCTCAACAGATATATAGCCCTGTGACCTCAGGTACTTCCTTCCCAGTCTGAGCCTCTGCTTTTCCACTCATACAATATAGGGGTAGCTTGGGTCCTATTAAAATTGCTTCAATTTCTAAAAGCCTATGGCAGCTTTGGCATGGATTTCAGGCAAGAGAAAAATTGCTCCCACTTCTCTTTCATATCCTGGAGAAGTACACATTACGCTATCCAAAAATTAAATTGGGAGGATCTCTGTCCTTGGTGAGACTCTGAGCTCCCCAAGGTCAGGGATGGAGTCCATCCGATGCGTGTGCCTCCCATACCGGGAGACATGGCCTAGGACAGAGCCTCAAATGTGGTGGGGACCAAAAGTCCTCTCGGTCTGTGTCTCTTAGAGATTTTGAGGTCACCTCGTAAAGCGAGAGGCATCAGTCAAGACCATTTGGGGATACTTACGGAATGAAATGATGATTGTTCAGACCCCCGTGCACAAGTTGTCAGATATGGTTGTGAGTGCAGCCCCGTAGGGCCTGGATTACCAACCCCACCCCAGACCCAGATAAGGAAGGGCAATTAACATTTATGGAGAAGCAGTTATGCACTGAGTGCTACACTAACACACTTACAATTATCATCTCCCCTTCCACTTACTTTTCACCCCAACCAGCCAAGTAGAGATTATCAACCCCATATTAGAGATAAAGAAAATGAGGCACTGATCCCAAAGCTGGGACTAATTCCCAAATCCGTGCCCTTCATTTATTCAGTCATTTCAAATACAGCACCCAGGGCGTACTAAGTGCTGCTGCCTCATCCTGCCTCGGGACATCCTAACCCTAGAAGACCCAGAAGCAGAAACCCGAGAAGTTAAGGAGAGGCTAAAGGGCAGGCACTTCCCTTCCCCACTGCAGGGCCCTCAGGCCAAAGGCTGGCCTAAACCAGGGAGAAAAAGAATTCTAAATTGGAAATGACATTGAGGTTGAAAAGGACTAACTGGCCAGAAAACACTCAGATCTACCATAAAGGGACACTGCATCAAACCCATGTAAAGGCAATGAGTAAAGGAAAACACAACTGTCTCCTGCTTGTAGCCCACCGAGATCTTCCTGTTCAAGGCTCTAATTATAAAAGCACAGGCCCATTTCTAATAGGAGAGGCACAGGGTTCCAGGGAAGGACAGAGCAGAGGATCAAAGCCCAGCTGTGTGGGCTGAGACAGCCCGAGAAGGCTTGCAGGGGAGCCGTAGGGGAAACCTTCAGACAGAAACCCAGTGTGCAAACAGGGAGACCTCCAGCACCGCTGCAGCACAAGATGTGAGAAGTGGGTGGCAAAAGGAATGGGATCACAGGGCCTGCGTAGATCAAGGGGAGGATTCTGGACTTTATTCCAAAGAGAAAAGAGAGTCTTTGCTTGGTTTCATCTAGGGGAATAATAACCAGATTTGCATTTATTTAAAAAGAGTCTGGTTGTAGTATGGAGCAGAGATAGGAAAGTGAAGGCACCAATTCTAGAGCTTATGAAGAAATCCAAGAGGGATGCCTGGGTGGCTCCATGGGCTAAAGCCTCTGCCTTCAGCTCAGGTCTTGATCTCAGGGTCCTGGGATCGATCCCTGCATCGGGCTCTCTGCTCAGCAGGGACAATGGGGATGGGGGAGGGTAGGTGTACAAAGGATTTCAAAGAGCTCAGCAGTCATCTATGGTGAAAGGTTCATCATCTACAATTTCTCCAGAGGAACCTGAGGACCCCAGGATGAATCTCTGTCACTTTGGATGCAAAGATGTGCTTGACTAAGGGGACCCTGGGCAAGTGGCCAGGCCTTGCCCTTGAGCTGTGATGCTGGAGGCTTGGAACTGAGAGGGAAGGGAAGTGGCCCATTGATGGGCGAGTGGCATCCAGCAGAGGCAAGACCAAGGGAAAGATGTACGGAACTGTAAAGAATGCTTAGCAAAATCCCTCATTTTACAGCTAAGGCACAGTCTCCCATATCCAGCAGGCCGGGGTTCTTCATCCCAGCTTTGCCCCTAACAAAGTTGGGGAAGCCCCTTGACCTTGGTGAGCCCAGATCTTTCTATCTGTAAGACGTCCCTCTTATGAATCTCGGGAACGTTAAGTAAATTACTGGTAACTCACCAAGCACGACCATTTCCTGAAGTATAGAGGTACAGACAGCCCTGGAAGACACTCGGAAATTAAGAAAAGGAGGAATTGGTGATTGATTGGATATGGGGATTAAAGCAAAGAACAGATGCCAAGATGGCGCCCAGATATCTGCACCAGCACAAAAGTGATGTTAGGCATAGGAACCCTTGCCCAGATACCCCAGCCTGTCAGGCCCATGTGTAGGAAGTTGAGAAAGACTCCACTCCTCCCTCTTCCTTCCCTCATTGCCAAGAAATTCTCTAAAAGACGGGATACCCATAAAAATGTAAATAAGGAAGCAAACATCTGTCAGGCATTTGCTTCATGCCACCTAAGGACTTTCTACTCATCCTGTCCTAAGCTTCCCCACAACCTGTGAGGAGGTAAATACTATCTTGTTTCACCGGTGAGGAAACTGAGGCCCAGTGTAGACACACAGCTCCCCTCAGGTCCCCCCTACTTACTCCTGGTGAGTAAGTAGCAGATCTCAGCCACAAACCTCGGCCTGCCTCCTGCCCACCGGAGCAGCCAGGCTTGCAGACGGCCTCGTTGGGGCCCAGCTGCTCCACGGCCCCCACACAGGCGGTCCAAGCCAGTCATGTCAGATGACTGATTTAGTAGGGCGCCTCGTCAGGAACAGCCGGCGCCTGAGTGAATTTGTGACCCCACAACCAGGTGTTCCCGGGGCCTGTTGACAGCACCTGGATTACGTGTGGCAGGAAGAGGAACAGGCCCCGGGCTTTCGACACCAAATTGCGACACCAACCTTCTTTGGTTCTCAGGGACCTCCTACTTTCAAGAGTCTGTGGTTCCTGACAGCTGTGCTCCTCAAAAGGTGGTCCCTAGATCAGCATGCTCGGCACACCAAGGAGCCCCTTAGAAACGCAGAACCTCAGGCCCCACGGGACGTTGGGAATCAGAATCCACATTTGAACAAGTCCACCAGGTGCCTGGCAGAGACATTGACACAGTGGGCAGAAAACTGACCCACACGTCTGGAGAGGCTCCGCAACCCCGGGAAAGTACCTTAAGCCTCGGTTCCCCCATTTGGACACTGAGGGTCTTTAGACCAGATGGTCTCTGAGGTTCTATCAGCAGGTGGAGGGAACAGAGTGGCCTGGGAAGTCGGACTCAAAGTCCGTCAATCTGTGAACTAAGTAATCCACTCCACTGAGACCCTGCCAGGTGCTGGACATTCTAGGCCCTGCAGATAGCAGTGATCAACATGTCCTGCTCTAGAGAAGCTTATATTAATGAATTCTCCAGGTAATGAAGTGGTGTTAAATCCCCCCTCTACTCGCTAAAAGCAAGTTAACCTCACCAATATCGACTTTTCCGGCCTGTAAGGTAGTAAGAGCAGTAACGGGCACTGAGCACCTCCTGTGTCCGCTTCCAAACACTTACAAGGATTCCCCAGAAGGCAGTGTAGTGTGAGTTCCAGCCCTGACTGCTGTTGACCTCTACACCTGCGCTCTGCTCAGTGGTGGACTCGGGAGATGTGCTCCCAGGCACGGCTTCAAGGAATGGGAAGCTTAGTGCCCCCAGGGGCTAGGGTTCCCATCCTCCAGACAACCCATAGCCGGCAGCCCTCTCTGGGGACAGCCTGGCGGAAGAAAACTGCCTCAGCCCAGTTCTGGCTCACGACCAATGTCTGATCAACACCGGGGTACAAAGCCCCATCCCTCCACCCCAATGTGGACCACCCACATTCCAGAGTGCCCTGAGGGGTCAGCTGAGGTCTTGGTTAAGACCCTGTCCAGCTCAGCTGTGCACCCCCCCACCAGGTTCTCCTGCCCTGTCCCTCCTTCTGCAGCTGCTGGCCCCAAGAGCACCCCGCCCTAAACAGCCTGCACACACATCTCCATTTCAGGGCCAGCTTCCCGAGCACCCCGCCTGCTAGTCTCCTGCCCACAAACCAGGCACCACCTGCGTGGTAGGGCTTTTGTGCACATTAAATGAGTTCACATAAATGTAAAATGCTTAGATTGCTGACAATATGCTCCCTGAGTGTTTGTTACTATTATCCTATCATTGTCATTATTTCATGAAAAACCACTGAGGAAGGAACTGTCACGGGCCCCATCCTCAAGGGAACAGCACGTGCCAAGAGCACTGAAACAGGGAAGAGTGTGGAGGAAGGGAGGTCAGGAGCGGGAGGAGCACTGTGTGGGAAAGGGGCCAGACCATGCAGGCTCTTGTAGGATGTGCTAAGGAGTTTGGCCTTTAGCCTAAAAGTCACAGAAGTTACCAAAGGGTCTTTGGCAGGAATGACACAGCTCATCCCTCAAAGCTGCCCAGCCCGGGGTCTGACCTTGCCAGTGTTCATGTCTACCTTTAGACAACCCCCAAGGCTTCTGTCTCTCCTCTCAGAGGCAGCACAGAAACCCCCCTCAGCCCCTCTACTCACGAAAGACTGCTGTCTGAACAAAGACCTCAAGCTCCCCAAACTCTTCTGCAAAACAATCGCTTCTCCCTCCCCCATCCTGCCTTTACAAGACCTATTTTTAAGCCCCTCCACCCTATTCCATCTGGATATCCCCTAGATATCCAGCTTGTCCTTATCCTCCAGAAGTGGACCTGACCAGACAGGCCTCCCTACTTCTGGTGAGGATGGGCCAGGGCAAGGTGGAACAGCCAGCCTGCACCCAGCCCCTCCCCTCTGGTGACACCCTAGAGGCTGTGCTCCCTTTCTGTGAACCTGAGTGATGACTGAGCAAACAGTAGGTGGTTCCGTGTGACAGGACCCTAGTGTGTACGTGATGATAAGGGAGGGGTCCATGGAGAATGCTGCCCAGGATGTAAACTATTACAGTGGAGTCTTCCTGAGAAGGTTTCCAGAAGAGCAATGCAGAGCATTGCAGACAGCTTGCACAGAAGAGAGAGTCCTGGACTGTCACTCGGGAAGCCCGGGTCCCAGCTCCAGCTGCGCGGCGCAGTCCTGCAGAAACCACTTTCCCTCTCTGGGCTTCGAGTCCTCATTGCTACATCATCTCCAGGGTTTCACCTAGCTCCTTCATTCAGGAAAGAGGCCCTCTCAAGAATGCCCATCCCGTGTCCACAACGAATGTTTGTGGAGCAAAGAAAGGGGATCAGATTGGCCCAGAATGATATTTGGAATAGGTGTGCCATGAGAGCGGAGAAAACAGGGCATCTGAAGTCTTTTTCCTCCGAGCCTGACTTGATAATTAAGATTCAAGTGGGCTCCCTTCAAGGATGCTATAAATATACCTATCCTTTGTTCCAGCAGTTCCATGCCTAAAATTTTTCCTATAGTCAAACCAGACATAATCACGAGGTTATTCATTACAACAGTGTTTATAGTTACCAAAGATTGGAAACAATCCAAAGGACAGTCAGTGGGGAACTGAGTATATAAATGAAATGCCGCAAGGAAATATTGTGACACTATAACAGAAAACAAAGAAGTTTACTGTGAGTTGTTACTGAAAAATCTCCAGATATACTGTGAATGAAAAACTAAAGTGTCGAACATGGTCAACTGTGCTTTTTACGTTAAAAAAAAGGGGGGGGAGGGTGGGCACATGGGAATTGCAGTATATGTTTGCATACTCTATACCTGTATGAACATAACATATCTCTAGGTGGAAAGACGAGACCCGAGCAATAGTGGTAATAGTGGTTGCTTGTTGGGAGTGCTGGGGGCAATACAATTAGCAGGTGGGAGAGCAGGGTGAGGGGAAATTTTCACCTTATGTCATTCTACACTTTTTTTTCCATTCCCTTAAAAGTTTATTTCTGATGAGGGTGTCTGGGTGGTTCAATCGGTTAAGCAAATGCCTTCAGCTAGGGTCATGAGCACAGGGTCCTGGAATGGAGCCCTGGGTCCGGCTGTCTGTTCAGGGGGGAAGCTTGCTTCTCCCTCTTCCTCTTTGCGCTCTCACTATCTCTCAAATAAATAAGTAAAAAAAAATTTTTTAAAAAAGTTTATTTCTGATGAATTAAAAGAAAAAAAATAATGTAGGTGCCCAGATCAATACAGTAAAGACATTATGATATGGGAAAGAGCTTAATGTTCGTGTTGCTCCTGGATTTTGCAGCGTGTAACAGAATAGCTTAGTAAGACCCAGCCTCCTGCTTTGTGGAGCTTAATTCCATAGTTTTTTGATGTGAAAATCTGTCAAAAAATAAAGGAGGAAGAAGAGGAAAAAGAACAAGATATCTTCAATGTTTTTATCTCATCCAGCCTCTGATGGGGGCCAATTCCAACCCCTTCTTCATTTGTGTAGATCAACCCTCATTCCAGGTAAACTCACTTCTTTCATGAGATCACCAACATATGGATGTGCAGAAAGACTGGCGTCTCTTTTTTACAGATGAAGAAATGAAAGCTTAGCAAGAGTAAGTGACTGGCTCATGAACACATAGGCAGTAAATCACTTAAAATGTTTTCAGCTGAAAGTAAACAGATGACTTGATTTAAAACAGCCTAAGCAATGAAGGGCTTATTAACCAGAAAGGAAGGGCTGTTCAATGTTTAATTAGTTCAGGGGCAGGAAGACGTTGTCGAAGCCTCAGGAACTGGCCAGCCTTATGCTTTGCATTCTCAGCAAAGTTGCTGTCTTCTCTCCTCATGGCCACAAGATGGTGGCAACAAGGGTCACTTAAGGACACATTATCTCAAAAAAGAGGACATTTTTCTCTTATCGGCAATGAAATCCTTTTCCAGAAGCCCCAAGTGAGCTGCTCTCAGATTCCCATCTCTCAGATGACTGATTCATAGTCCATGCTCAAACCAATCACTAACCAAAAGTTTGAGATCACCAAGAATGGCTTCACCCACTCATGATTCACCCTCCTGGGGCTGAGGATAGAGCCATCTCCCCTCAGCACATGATACACCAATGCTGAATGTCACTGACAAGGGTAGAATAACTATTACATACCCACCCAATAATGTCTGTGTCCAGATAGGAAATGATATGTCCTCTCAATACAAGTAGATGGGACCTCATTGAGAACATTAAAAAAAAAATTATTTAGTAAAGTTTTGTTGAGTAGCTACTACGTGCAAGGCAATCTATGCAAGGTACCAGAATTTTGAAATGAAAGACACTGTCCTTTAAGGCCCTTCCCATTTTAGTGAGGAATGCAGGTAAGCAAAGACACAGGTCCAACCCAGCACGGCCGGAACCCAAGGAAGGAGGCTCAGGGGATTGCGGGACATGGAAGAGGATCCTGGTCCAGAAGGTTATGGGCAGAGCTTCAGGAGAAGGGAACCTTGAGCTGTGATGCAGAAGAACTGGCGATAACCAGGGAACCGCTGGTGAGGATGGTCCAGCAGAGTAAACGGCCCGTGTGAAGCCTGGCGATGGGGAACGGGCACGGGCGAGGGACTATGTGGTGGGCACGGGTGGAGGGGGAAGTGCTTATGGACCAGGGCCGGGAAGATGACCAGAATCACAGTCCTGCTGAGACTTGTACACCAAACCTCTATCCAAGAAGGTGGGAAAGTCAGACAGTCTCTAGTAGGGGTCTGACCACCAGCTTTATGTTTTAGAGGAGGACATGGGAAGGAAAAGAAAAAAAAAAGAGGGAAAAGAGGAGAAGCAATGAATAGAGAAAGACTGATAAATTACAAAGAGTGACTGGGAGCCAGACTCCGTCCTAGGAGCAGGGGGTCCGGCGTGAGCCGCACAGAATCGGCCCCGCCCTCGCCACCCTGTCAGGAATAGAGACGTTGTCCACATGCTCTAAACCTGTAACGGCTGGGAACCGCGGGTATCAGGACAGGCTCCAAGGAGGAAGTGAGCTTCAGGCTGAGATCCGAAGGATGAGTAGGAGTGAGCTAATGAGGGATAGAGAGGTGTTCCAGGTGTGGGAGTACCATGTGCAGTATCCCTGTGTCCCTGCAGTGCAGAACCCATGGGTCATCAAGGAACAAAGGCCCCCAGAGGGGCTGGAGCTCAGAGAGCAAGAGCGCAGTGACCTTGAGGGGAGCTGGGAGAACCTCTCAGCCAACACCCTAGAACATGTTTTATTGAGAGAAAGAAATAGAAGAAACACAAAGAGAATGCAGGGGGAGAGAGAGAGACCTGAAAGGCCGATTTCCTGAGTTCAGGCCATTTGAGATCGTATTGGCAGTTGGAAACCCCAGGATGGAATTTCAGCACCATCCTACCAGCCAAGGACAGAGTGACAGCCTGCTGGCAGTTCCGCACCTCCCCAGCCAGCGCAGGTCCCTCTCCAAGCCAGGGCTCAGGCCTCTAGGGGCAGACCCTCAGCAGTGAGTGATTTGCCCCAGGCACCCGCAGCGAGGGCTTGTCCCGCCCCCTGGCAGCTTCCAGATCTACTGCAGGTGGAGGCCATCAAAAAGAGATTAGCACGCTGCCCTGAGACACCTGCAGGGAGGAGCCTTACTGACCCTCGTACTGGGAACTCCTCCAGCTGATGCTAGGGGAAGAAACCTGAGCTCTCTTTTGGCAGGAGCCAGAGGAGCCTTGGAAATACATTTCCCCTTCGGGGGGCGGGGAACTTGCAAAATCTGTGATGGACTTGGGACTTGCAGATTCTAGAATTTTTTAGCTAAAATGTGTCTTCAGAAACTTGAACTTTAGAGAAGAGAAAACCAGAGCCGAAGAGAGAAAGTGACTTGCCCAAGGTCACAAAGCAAGTCATAGAAGAGCCAGTACTGGTATAGAAGTCTGAAGACTCCATGTTTAGTGCTCTTGCTGGTAACAACGACAATAATAGTAGCTAACAAGTACTGAGCACTTTCTATAGACTAGACGCTGTCCTAAGTGCTCTGAATGGTTTCACCTATTTAATCTGCACCACTACTCCGTCAGACTGGTAATGGCCTGATGCCCATTTTCCAGATGAAGAAAATGAGGCAGAGAGAGTTTAAGTAACTCTCCCCAGCTTGCACAGCTGGCACAGTTAGAATCTGAGCTCTGGAAGCCTGCATGTTTAAAGACCACTCAGAACTGCCCCACTTTTGGATGAATGCCCCACTTCTGGGTGCCACCCCCCTCCTCCAAAAGTCACAATCTAGTCACTAATGTGGGCCTCACTTTTTAAAATGCGGTCTGTCTTGGCTTCATCTCTCTTCTCCCAGCC
Organism: Mustela putorius furo; assembly: GCF_011764305.1. Taxonomy (NCBI): domain Eukaryota; kingdom Metazoa; phylum Chordata; class Mammalia; order Carnivora; family Mustelidae; genus Mustela; species Mustela putorius. The sequence goes on along the minus strand of NW_025422005.1, from coordinate 44,133,566 downwards.
CTCCCTCAGTAGGAAACAGCCAGTGGTCTACACTGAATAATAATCCTCACATCCCCAATCACCTCCAGGCAGAAACAACAAGGTCACATGCCAATATGTCCGCTGAGCCCCAATTCCCTTCTACCACTCACCACCTTTCTGTCCTTGCTGTCTTACTTATATGGATCACATCACTGGGCATCCTTGCCCTCTGGCCAATGGGGACAATGGGAAGGATGACCAGGAGATTAGAAAAAGAAAACTAGAGGCTGGCATATTTTTTCCCCCAGTTCCCTCTCTTTCTGGTCACCCCTGACTGAATGCCTCACCTGCAGGTCCAGCTGTTACCGGGGTGGGGGAGCCTTTCACACAGTCTTCCCTTCCTCCGCTCTCTTAGGGCTGGGGATGGCAAAGAAGCCTCTGTGATCTTTGTTCCAGGGTCCCTCAACATCCCTTGTGACTTCCCTATGCCCTGAAATGGCGCCATGATGGGCTCCTGTCTTATCTTCTTGATGGATCCCAACTTGAATGTGTCATCTGTTTCCTGAATGATGCACAGGCTGTTTCTTCATCTTCTAGATGGTGGGCTCTGCCCTAGCCCAGGGGAGCAGAGACCAACACACAGCAGCTATCATCATGCTCACCAGCAACCTCCAGGTTCCACCAGCTATTTTGGGACCATCATTAGAGATGACTCTAAAGCCCAAAGCCCAGTCTCCAGAGCCACTAGCTTTAATCCCTGACAGTTTTCGCAGACATGGCCAGAGGGAGTTCCCAGGTACCCAAGTTGGGTGGGGCACGCGGGTCTCTCATCCTTACAGCAATCCTGCAAGCTATGTGGCATCACCCCATCTGACAGACCAGAAAAGAGGGTCCAAAGGAATGGAGATCAAGCTCTGCAACTTGGTAAGGCTCTTTCCCTGCAACTTGCCCTTGGATCCGTGGGCCATGGCAGGATTATCCGAAAGGTGGCCCAACCAAAGTCTGGGGGATGGGGGCCTTCTGCGAACGGGTGGACGGTCCCTGCCAGTTTGGGGCTCTGGGCCACATGGTTCTGATGCCAAAGAGGCCCACAGGTATTAGGGTTTCAGGACCCGGGCATTGGCGTTGTGTCCCCAGAGCGGGTGTCGGGAGCACCTGGCAGTTTCATCCACGTGACAGTCTTGTCTCCTCCTTGTCCCCGCTGTGTCCTCCCCTCCTGTCCCATCCCATCCTCCCCTGCACTTTCAGCCACTCCCCATCCACGGGGGCCGGATCCATGGGACCCGATGGAGAGGACAGCAATGCCCAGCATGTCTCACAGTGAGGCACGTGGCTTCTGCAATCCTACCGCTGAAAACCCTACTGGGTTCGAATCCTGGTTTGCTATTGTTTGGCTGTGGAGAGGGGGGAGGGAAGGGTGGGGGGACTCGTGCCTCAGTTTCCTCATCTGTAAGATACAGATATTCAAAACAGCACCTTTCTCTTAGGGCTCCCGGGAGGACTGAATAGTCCATGACACGTGAAGCATTTACAATAATGCCTGGCAGATCATAATAAGCTCAGTCAGCATTAGGTCCTGCCATCCTCCTAAGCCATGCAGGTGACCCCAGGCTCATGCCAGGCTGCAAGACCCCCTTCACACCCACTAAGGAGAGATAGCTGAGACCAGACCTGCCCCTCATCAGAATGCCTCAGGGACTCTGAGGCGAAGCCTGTAGGAGAGACCTCAGTACAGACAAGCTCCCACCGGCTGAGGACAATGCGGGCCTCCAGGAGGGCAAGCTCTGGGCATCCGTGGGCTGCCCAGGGCATGCCCAGATCTGGTGGCCATGGCAGGGCCTGCTGGGAGGCCCCTCCTTGGCCCCTCTGTGCCCACCACCCAACTGTGGTGATGACCCTTTCCCTGACCACATGCGGCCCTGGAGAGGCAGGCACCAGCCCAGGGCCTGGCCAACACCCCGCCCACGCAAACTCACCACTGGGCTGCGGGGCCGTTTATAGCTGGGATGCTACAGCCAAAAACCGAGTGGGATGTCTTTGGTTAGAAAGGAAATTGTGGGTTTTGTTTTTATTGAATTAAGCATGTCCCCTGACCAAGACAAAGAAAAACGCAGAGGGAGAAAACTGCCTTCAGCCAGAGTCAGGAGGCCCAGGCTCCAGCCCAGGCCTGGCACTGGCTCACTGTGGGACTTAGGCCAGTCCCCTCTCCTCTCGACCCGGGTCCCCTCAACTGTAGACTCCTGGGTGGGAAGCAGAGCAGGAGAGGAAAGGCAAGTGGGTTAAGCAGCCTTGGTGGCCTCCTTCCCATCCAACAGTGCAGAAATTCCCTTTCATCACAAAGACCAGTTACTTTGCAGTTTGGAAAAGTGAACTTTCTTCATTCCTAACATGGGTTATCCTGCGCCATACTTCCTCCTGCTGGCTTTTCACGGATTCCTGGGTCTCTCCTTCACCCACAGCCTGTGCCTGTCCTCCCCTCCCTTTGGTGTCCTCTGGGAGCTGGTTCTTGGAACCCACAGAGATTAAGAACAAACGACCAACGTTTGTATTAGCCCTTTGCCATCTAAAACTAACCTCACGGGGATAGCTTTGTTTAGGCCAAAATGAACGGAAGCCTATCATGGTATAGTCCAAACAGAAGGCTTCCCCCCTCTACTGGAGTTGCTGCTTTAATTGCCTTCCTTGTAGGGTCTCTAGACATGTGGGGGAACTGCGTCTATCCTGCTCACCCCCGTAACCCCACTGCTAGAACGTCCTGCCTGTTATGTGGTAGGCTTTCTCGGTAAACAAGTGTTGAACAAAGCAGCCAGGCCTGTCGCTGGCTGAATATGGAGCTTAAGGAAGAAGAGGGAATCCAGGGTGGTTGGAAGATCCTCTCTTAACAAATGACACCACTGTCCACCTGCTCACTTCTGGAAAAGCAGACTCAGAGTTAGGGAGGGAGTCCCAGTGGTTCAAGGGCCCATCAGGGACCACTGTGGCTTCTCCAAACTGGTGACATCAAGAGAAGTGCCCAAGAAATTTTTTCGTGAGGGCTGCAAGAAACTTTGAGTGGTTTTTACTAAATCTGATCGTTCTGCAGCCTGTAACACTGAATCAGATAGGTCTACAGTATTTTGTTGCCAGAAAATCATCTGTGACAACTTAGCAAGTTAGGGAAATATTTGGGTTCAGATCAATCTGGGAAGGAGGAAAGGAAGGAGAGACAGTGAGGAAAGAAAGAAGGAAGGAAGGAAGGAAGGAAGGAAGGGGAGAGAGAGAAAAAAGAAAGAGAGAGAGAGAGAAGGAAGGAAGGAAAGAAAGAAACTTCCATAGAAGTTTCAAGAAGGAGGAAAAAAAATGAGCCCCTTGAAGCAAAGGCAGATATCTGACCCAGGTCAGACTCTATAAACAGAACCACATGAATGTTCAGACATTTTGGTCAATTAGCTAAATGAAACATTTGCCACACCTTCCAAATGCTTTCTTCTTTTGCTGCAGGGCTGGGGTGGGGGGGACTTTAATTAAATGGCCAGAAGAGGTCTGGTACAGAGGACAGCAGATGGGAAGAGATCACCTTAAGGAAGCCATTGGCACAGAAACAGAGAAATCGGGGCTGGCTGGGACGCTCAGCATTCATTAAAATTCCCAAAGTGTGAACTCACGCCTGAGTCAGACTGTCAGCGGGGAGGAGAGTGGGGCCCATGATGAATCCTGCAGCCAGAGGCCTCGCCATCGATTCCAATTCCAGCACCAGGGCTGAGGCAGGGAAGGTAGAAAACCAAAGCTTGGATATGGAGCCTTAGGAGAGCCGGGTCCCAGTACGGAATGGGGCTTGCCTTGGTGGATGGGGTCAGCCTAGCTCAGGCGGGCTCAGGAGGCATAATTGGGCCTTGGCCAATAGTCAGTCCATGGACAATGATGAAGAAACCACCCAGGCCTCGCATGGTTGTATCCTAAGCAGGCAGGAAGGCTTTGGAGCCCAGGGCACCTGCAAGACCTTCCCCAGCCCTCCTTCGTCCATCAGTCCCCTACATGTCCACCTCGGCACACTCCTCTCCTCATTTACTACCCACTGGCTCCAACCTTGCTCATGAGTCCAAGACTCAAACTGCACACTGCCCGCTTGGATTCTCTAACTGGGTGTCTCGGAAGCCTTTCAAACTCAAGATTCCCCAATCAGACTGATTATTTGGCCTACTGGCTACCCTGCTCTTCCCCAGAGTCCCCTCGGCGAACGACGGGCACAACCATCGACCCAGACACAAGAGCCAAAAACCTGGGTGTTGCCCTCAGCTCCCCACATCCCATGAGTCACCAAATCCAGCTGTCGCATAAATGGATCCCAAACCCATCATCCCTCACCAGTCCCTCCCCAGAATACCCCCAGACCATGGTGGTGCTTCCCTGAGAACCGGCCTAGGTCCAGGCAATCTATAGTAGTTCAGAATCGAGATGGCTTCACCTGTTGAATGGCAGACGCCCTTCCCCAGCCATGATTCCTAAAGCCACACCAACCATGCCAGCTCTCACGGGACTCAAAATCTTGACTCATGGCTCCATAGGGCTCCTTATTTCTCTTCAGCTTCTGTTCCTGTTTCTCTGGGACGCCTGATGGGGCCTTGGTGGAGAACCCCCACCACCTTCTACTTACTCTGCCCCAGGCCCCTTAAGCATTACTTCTTACTCCTCAGCCTCAGCCTCCCCTGCCCCGTCCCATTCTGAGTTGCTCTGCAGAGTCTCTCCCGAATGAGCCTCTGAGCCTTAAGTTAGGAGCCCTCTCTGAGCTCCCACAGCCTTCTGTATGTGCCCTGTCACCACATTCATCCCCCTAGTCATTTGTATAGCTCGCTCCTTGGGAAGGGCCATTTAAAAGGCATTCCCTGTTCTATCTAGAAAGGGAACCAACAAGTCACTTGAGAGACAATCTCCTGAGTGTCTAAACCAATAGGTTAACACACTAATGTTTATTTCTCTCTTATGCCATTGCCCAGTGCAGGAGGGGCAGGGGAGGACCCGCTCTATGTGTCGCTCGGGAACCCGGATCCCTTCCACGCAGGTGCCCGAAGACCTCTCCATACAACAGGTGGGTGAAGGGAGAGAACAAGGATTGCATTTCCCCGGCCAGAGCCCAGTCATCGAGCCACACCTAGCTTCAAGGGAGTCTGGACGTGGAGTTGAGCTCCACGCTCAGAAAGAAGAAAAGAACATGAATGTTGGTGAACATTAGCATTTCCTGCCGTACCCGGCAATGTTTACCCAGCAAGATTTTGTTCATTTGATTAGTTTAACCTTGGGAAGGAGAAACGTGATCAGTAGCAGCAAGGAAAGTAAACGGGGAAGGCCCCTTCAGACCACCTTCGTTGCTGCTGCGGCTACGCCCGTTGCCCCCCTCCAAGCCGCTAGCAGCCCCTCACCACCCCAACACCAGCATCTCCTATGCGAGGTGGGACCTCCTGCCTTAGAGAGCATGGTTTGACTCCTGGTTCCTTGTGATGACCTAAGTCACAGCAGAACCAGGTCTCCTCACATACCCACTGCTAAGTATTCAGGGAGTCCCACTGGGTTTCTGGAGGAGAGCAGGAAGGAGTTAGAAAATTATATTCCAGGACACCACTGGGGAGAACCATGTCAGCAGCCCAAGCTATAAGATCAGACCCTTTACTTAGATCCATTGCTCTTTTTTCCTTAACTCTGAGCTACTCAGAGGCAGAATGTCACTGCAGGGCCAGGGGCCAAATATGGCATGGAAGGGCCATGAATGTAGCTCTTCCCCGAACCACACCCTTCCAGAACCTGCTCTGGGAAAACTGGGTCCGGTTAGCTAGGATGACCAGACCCCAAGGACAAGCCAACGGAATACTCATTCCACACCTGACTCTATTTTCCAGATGAGTCACCAGAGGACACAACTCTGGACGTGTTCCTAAATCCAGTCCCCTTGATTATTGCCCGCTAAGGGTGTGTAAAAACCAGAGTTATTGGCCAAAATACAAATTGGAACATGGGTGGGAATTACCTAATCCTGCATGAAGAGAAGACACTTAGTAACCCCTGGATCGGGTAGGTTTCGTTCATTAAGTCATTTAATCTCATAAGGGTAGTATAAAAGTGATATTTTGATGCCCATCTTGCAAATAGAATCACAGAAGTTCAACAAATGCAAGTAATTTTCCCAAGGTCATCCAGCCAGAGAATGGTTGCATTGAGATTTTGAACTCAGATCCTTCTTTGAACCTGCTGTCTTCTATCATATCACGATGCTGGCCTCCCCCCACCACCAGAAGGATCGAGGAGGGAGTCCCAGCCGAGGGGTCAGCACTACTGAGGAAAGCAAAGGGCTTGGGCACTGCTGAAGGGAAAGCCAATGTGTGACAACAGGAGGGGAAGGCACAAGGAAAGAGCCTTAGCAAAGGTTCCAGGGTTTAGCACTCCCCCATGTCTCATTTTATCCAAACCTCACAACAGCCCATCTAAGAGGTATAATTATCTCCATTTCACAGAGCAGGAAACTGGGCACAGAGAAGCGAAGTAGTTGAGCCAAATTTACAAACTATGATAGCAGAGCCGAGATTGAAACTCAGTCTACCTGGCAGGAGACCAGCTGAAGAGCCCACTGCCTAAGCCACGCCCCCTGCCACTCTTGGCCAGATCATATAAAACCCAACACCCTGGCTGCTGACCCAGAAGGATCCATGAGGACAAAATGTCGAGTGCATCTGGTGAGAGCCCGGCCCTCATCAGCATCTCTGGAACCCAAGATGCTGTATCCCTGGAAACACTCCTCAGAGCAATGGTATTTGGGGAGGGGGGCTTTGGGGAAAAGGCCAGACACATCTTGGCCCCTCTTCTTGCCCCAGGCCCAACCTCTGGGGAGGCCATACGGAAACACTTGGCCTTCCCCTTGCTGCCTCCCTCTTCTGCTGCCCTCAGCCCCGAGCCCACGGTGTACTGTACTTTAAGAGGATAAAGCTATAAAGAAAAACAAGGAATAAAATTCAACAATACATAAACCCCAAGTGACAAGAATGGCTATCATCAAAGAGACCGCCTGTCATCTAGGCTAGCTAAACTCTTGTCTCTTTTGCTAGTCCTGGTTTAAACAGCACCTTCTTGAAGAAGCCGCTCGCTGGAAGGAACCCCTCTCTCCCTGCCTGTACTCTGTTGCCTGGTTACTTTAGATTTATTGTCCTCATCTCCGAGACCGATCACACCTCCTCACTAAATTACAACCCTACTGAAAGCAAGGACCATGCCTTCTTTGCAGTAATAAAAGTAAACTAATAAAATTTCTAAAAAAATCTTTTAAAAAGGTGGGGCATGCCTGGGTGGCTCCAGTGGGTTAAGCCTCTGCCTTTGGCTCATGTCATGATCCCAGGGTCCTCGGATCAAGCCCCACATCAGGCTCCTTGCTCAGAGTGGAGTCTGCTTCTCCCTCTCCTTCTGTGTTCTCTCTCTCTCTCTCAAGTAAATAAATAAATAAAATCTTTAAAAAAAAAAAAAGGAAACTAATAGCCATCATTTTGAGGTGTTCATTATGCCCTATATGCTTTACATTTACTGTCTCCTCGAATACTCATGATGCTCTACATTTGTTTCACCCGTTTGGAAACTCGTGTTTGGAAAGGTCACCCACGGGGCCAGGATCCAAACCCAGATCCAAGAGTGGACTCTTTCCAATGCATGACAATGCACCAAACATTTATTGAAACATTTGTTTAGTACTTGTGAATTCATGGGTTCCAACACCACCACCTGTGTGTCAAATGCGAGTGAAGATGAGAACGTATCAATTTTCTATTGCTGCATAACAAACTGCCTCAACTCTTAGCGGCATGAAGCAGCAATCATTTTACCTGCTCCCGATCCTGAGGATCAGAAACTCTGGCAGTGCTCCCTGGGGACCTCTCCCTTCTGCTCCACATAGTATCTTTCCCCCTCCCCTTCCTTGTGGCCTGTCTATATGGATATTCTGGGCTTCTTTACACAACAAGTATGTTTCCCTCCAAGTGAGAGCAAAAGCTTTCTTAAAAAGCTTCTTAAATTTCAGAATGTCAGTTCTGCTGCATTTTACAGGCCAAAGCAAGTCACGGTCCAATCTAGATTCTACCCTAGAGGGCAGAAAAATGGACCCCAGTCCCTGTTGGGAGGAGCAATAAGGTCACATCATGAAGGGATGTGGACCTAGGAGACATCATCCAATGGGGACCTTTTTTTTTTTTTTTTTAAGCAATCTACCAGATACAAATGATGGATTCTGATCAGAGCACAGAGCTCTGGAATTGTCTGCTCTCCTAAAGAAATGGAGAAAATGCCAATCTGATCTGGAAATCGGAGCACATCAGGAAATCAGAGCTGCATCAGACCCAGAATTTCTCACGGATTTTCTCATTCCCAGCTTGGGTTTGCCATGATAATCATCACATGAACTTCACAAAGTTATCCACAAACATTACCACTTGTACAGAATAGAATGGGCTCTAACTTAAGTCTCCTTGCCAACCAGGACTTTGTGGTGGAAGGGACAACACGATGAAGGGACAGCAGCTGCCCCTGCAGGATGCCAGAAACCATCACTGGCACCTCCAGGGCCCCACAGGCCACAAGGCACAAAGCAGGCACCACTGGCCCTGGAAGAAATTCAACTTGCCCCCTGAGCTGCTCTCTCCAGATTTGGAGCACTTAAAGTGGACCTTTCACTATCTGGAAATTTTACCGTGTGGAAAATTCCTTGACAGGGCAGGAACTGGAAGAGAGAGGGGCTATCAGGGGAGATGATTCAAATCCACCAGTTAGGGCCAGGAGAGCCACAGCCCGTCCTTACTCAGCCTGCTGATCAAGAGCAGACGCTTACCCTCAATCCTCTCTTAAATGTTGTGTGACAACCTTTTCGAGTCAGTCGCACAGTGAATTGTATGAGCTGCCGACAGACACGGGTAGTAGGCCACATCTGGGGCAGAGGTCGGGAGAGAATAAAGGGGCTCTTCATAAAGATGTGAGCCGAGGGGCGCCTGGGTGGCTCAGTGGGTTAAGCCGCTGCCTTCGGCTCGGGTCATGATCTCAGAGTCCTGGGATCGAGTCCCGCATCGGGCTCTCTGCTCGGCAGGGAGCCTGCTTCCCTCTCTCTCTCTCTCTGCCTGCCTCTCCATCTACTTGTGATTTCTCTCTGTCAAATAAATAAATAAAATCTTTAAAAAAAAAAAAAAAAAAAAAAAAAGATGTGAGCCGAGCGCAAGGAGACTGACCAGGAGTCGTGCCGTGCCCTGGGGTCCAGAGCAGCCTGGCTCCCTGGAACTAAGCCATAGTCTCCTGGCAGGGAGAGAACCCTGTCATGTCCCCTCCAGCCACCCCCATCTCCGGCCGGTACCAACCATTGACTGAATCCAACCAGAAGCCAAAAGGCATGGAACCCAAAGACGCCATCTTTGAGGTCCCCTTCCCAGAGCCCAAGGCGAAGGAGAGAAGAGAATGGGTCTGGGAGGACAAATGGGAGAGAACACAGCATACAGCCCCTCTGCTCAATAGCCCACCCCAGGCTGTTCCTAAAGATCCCTCCCTGTCCTGCCTAACTTACAGTCTTTAAAATCCAGTTTCACCCGATCCCCCATTTGCAGGGAAGAAGAAGGCTCGTACCCAGAGATGGTCCAGAAGACCACTCCTCTGCAGCTCAGCGCTCTGATCTATAAAGTTATAAGAACATGGGTTTCCTGGAGTTGCTGCAGCTCATGAATGCATTTGGTCCTTATAAAGTATAAAGATGTTTACAGATATGCTCTACCCTATGGGATAGGGGAGGAGGGCCATGGTTACAAAAGCCATGACCCCAGGGAAAGACAGTCTCGGCCAATTCCACTGGACCCGTCACAGCACACACGTCCCTCCTCAACTAAAGGTCAAGGCAAGCTCCCAGGTCCCCCGTGGCCACTTCTGGTCTGACGTGTGCCGCCAGCAAGGAGTCCGGCTGGGCCCATGGCATCAGGGATGACAGCCTGGGAAGGCGTGGGGAAGTCAGTCCCTCGGCAGTGTGACCGATGAGCTGGAGATACATGAACGTCATCTGAGTTTTTGCTTGAGGAACATGCTTCTCTCCAGAGAGGCCCATGGGAGCATTTAAATCCACAAGGTTTATTTAGGGGCATAGGAAGTCAGTTGAGGGTGCCAGAGAGCGCCGTTCCCCAGGGAGTAGCCTCACAGAGGCTGCTGGCCAGGGCGAGTGGAGGGCCGGCCGAGCCAAACGCTGTCTCTCTTCCTCCTCAAAGGACCCTTGCCAGACTCTTGGCAAAAATGGCTCCAGAATTTACGAGGCCAAAAGAGGCTCTTAAATAATTTTTATTTTATTTTTAAAAGAAATTGGAAGAGGGTAGCAGGAATGGTGATATCCTCTTCGGATGGGGTCAGGCAGCATGAGAGCCCGTGGAAGCAGGCACAGAGGCCGTTCCCGTGTGCAGGCCCATTTTACTCGGAAAGGAGGGGCAGACTTCTGCTCTTCTTTTCCTGTGGCCCCGAAGACGATGTCCAGAGCTCTTTCAGCCAGCTTCTCAGGACCTCCCCAACTGGTCCCAGCCAATTTCTACACGTGCATTTCCCCACTCTAGGCCTCGCTCGCAGGCTTACAATCCTGGCCTCATGGGATGGTCAGATGCACAGGCCTCATTCAGAGCCTTCTCACCCGGGCTCCATCCCTCCCTGAGCCATGTGTCTTTGGCCAAGGTGTTCAGCCTCCCTGACTCAGGCTTCGCCACCCAGATAAATAGTGTTTGCCACAAAGTCAATGAGGTTATGTACATAAAGCCCTCAACATATTGCCTGACCACCACCCCGAAAACAAACAAACAAAACTCAGTAAATAGCTGATAGCAAACCAATCTCCTGGTTGTGCCATGTCCTTTGCTTCCAGAACCCTGCCTGCCCAGGCCTCCATCGATATAAGCCCACCCCAAGTTCAACATCTGCAGCTGTTCTAAACACACAAGCCTCTCCCCTGGCCTTGACCTCCACTCCTCCATGAGGACTCCAGGGAACTATTCAGCCTGAAAATGTCACCACCATGATACAAGAAATACTGCTAGGTTCAGCACCTAAAAAGCCAAGTTCAAATCCGAGCCTCTCCGATGATTTGCCACCTGACCTTCCCCAGTCACTCAGCCTCTCTGGACTCCATCCTTCTTCTCTAAAATAGGGAGACCGACCCCTTCCACTTGCCGTGGAAAGCCAGCATGATGATATATATGGATGGACTACGTAATTCTGAATTGCCACAGAGTGTTAAAAAAAAAAATTAACTTGTAGGGCAATACTAATATTAACCACAAAAACTTATTTTTTGTAACCTAGTTCTGCATTTATTGTCTATAATGCTTCTGCTGGAAACCTCGGTGTGCCGATTCAAATATCCAAGCCACGCCAGTTCACCATCACTGACAAGCAGGATTTCCATGGACTCCCAGTTCTTCCCCAGGCCCCTCTCTGAAAAGTGAAGAAATAGTTTATGTTCAATGTATGTTGTTGTTCAATGAAGGTTCTACTTCTCCTCTGAAGATGCTTCACAGTTTACCAACCACTCATACATCCCAGCACCTAAGGACCCTATGGTGCACCTGAAGAGGCAGCCAGAGCTCCTCACATCAGCTGGGGCTACTGCTCTCCTTCCAAACCCCAAGGGCCCAGGGCTTATGATTACATGAAAACCAGGGGGCAACCTCCTCACCTACGAAGGACCAAATGCCCTTATGCCCATGGGAAATGGGATTCTTTGGAATGCCCAGTCACGTGTAAAACAGTTAAGCCAGGGTTCTGTAACTATAAAGAGAAGGATTGCTTCTTTGGTTTTATTTCTTACAAAGAGCAAATCTAGCCTTTGTCCTTTCTCTTGAGCTTACAGCCCTGAAAAACACACTGAGAGCCCCACTTACCAACTCCAGTTGTCTGTCAAGTTCTCTACGTATTCTAAGCCGTGTTTCTTTCATTTTAACCTTCTTGACTGACATTTCTTAGGCAATGTCTAATGCACAAGCTTTGGTAATGCACAAACTTTGCAGTTTCTTCAAGATAGGGGAAGATGTTGAGAGGAAGCAGAATTATCTGTAAGCACAAAGAGATGAGTCAACTTGTTGAATTCTACACAGCATCACAGCTGGGGTTAGAGCCTATGGCCTCTAATAGTCTAGGCTACCTAAACAATGGAAATCCTACTGTGGGAAGAAAATAGTTAAATCTTATTGTCAAGGCTTGGCAACTGGACTGTCAATGAGAAAAATCACTAGACCCAGTTCTGCCCCTAGCTCATTGGGTAACCTTGAGTAAGTCAGTTCCCATCTCTGAGGTTTGTTTGTTTGTTGTTTAAATGAGAGGTTGGATTAGATGAAGAATAGCAAGTGCCCCACACGCTAACTCACCAAAGCCCATGCAGACATTACTAATGGATCACAGCACCCTTTCCCCGTAGGTAGAACACAATCCAGGGCTCGGGCCGTGGTTACCAGGAGGCCAAAGCCAGCACATAAGAAAGTAAAACCTGCTTGCCATCCCTAAGCTAGATAATTTCTAAAGATTTTTATTAATCTTGACATTGTGTGATCTATAAGGGGGGAAAAAAAGACACCAAAGTGGAAATCAGGAAATGTGGGACCAAGGCATCTCGTTGCCATGGGCTTTCAGTGCCGCTGAGGAAGACACACAAAATCTGGCTCTGTTTCCTCATTGAGAGTAAGAATTTTATACTTCTCTTCAAGGTCTTTGCGAAGGTGAAAATGGAGATGACAAACGTGTAAAAGAGTTTCCTGAACTGAAGTCCTCAATAAGAGTAGCACACCGACATTTCTTAAGCACCATGCTAGGTCCTCAGGTTTATTTCCTGCCTCATTTTCCCATCCTCGCCACTGTGAAGCTGTATTTCTGGCATGTGAAACTGAAGGAAATCTGCAAAGTCCTCCAGAACAGGCCTGCTTCTTCCATGCCTTTGTCCCAGCTCAGAGCCTAGGGCATTCAGTAAACATTTATTGATTCTTATATGATTCTCTGCAAGAAATTGTTGGCTGCTGAGAGAGTAATTAAAGACATACTTGGGAAGGTGAAGTGTAACCATGGGACTGACATGACAGTGGTTTCAAATCCTGAGGACACTTCAGGGTATGATCCGTGGACTCTCACCTCATGGTCCCAAGGTGACTGCTACAGTTCTAGACATCACACTCTCACAGTGTGTTTCCAAAGTAAACAATTGAGGGGGTGGCCAAGCCAGTAAGACACAGTTCTTATTGAATACTTATCTCCTTTTATCAGAAAGAGAGAATCTTTTCCTTATAACTCATTGGGTCTCATGATCATCTCTGCGTACAAAGGAGGTTAGGAGTATTAGTACCTGGGAAAAAGGCAAGGAATAAGGGTTGTTAGAAATGGCCATTAGGTAGACAAGCAATGGTATCTCCCACTGGGAGCATTTCAGGTATTCTTCACGTGTTAGTTTCAAAGTGCTACTGTAACAAATTGCTAGGAACTTCGTGGTTAACACCAGGAATTTATTATCTCACAGATCTGGAGGTCCAAAGTCCAAAATGGGTTTTAGGAGACCAAAGTCAAGGTGTCAGCAGGGCTGAATTCCTTTTGGGAGCTCTAGAGGAAAACCCTTTTCCAGCCTCTACAGGCTGCCTTTGGCCCCGTGACTTGTGGCCCCTCCTCCATCTCCAGAGTCAGCAGCCCCGTGTTTTCAAGTCTCCCCCTGCCTCTGGCCTTTGCTCCCAACCTCACCTCTCCCTTTCTGATCTAAACTTCAGCTCCCTCTTCTGGCTTTTAAGGTCGCTTGTGTGAATATAGGGGGTCGGTCCACCCGGATAACCTCCCCATTTCCAGATGGTTAACTTAATCACATTTGCAAATCTCCCTTTGCAATGTAGGGTAACACAGCCTCGGGTTCTGGGGATTGGGACTTAGGACATGATGAGTTCGGGGGGGGAGGTCTTATCTGGTTTGTCATACCTCACTTGATTCCTTGTAAACCGCTTCTTCCTGAACATGGGCTATCTGCTCCTGAAAGAAGGCTGAAAACAAGATGAACTGCAGACTTCAGAAACTTTATACATCTACCCACTTAAACAACAGCGGTCAACCTTCAAGAGAACGACCAAGAGGCTGGCTCAGGCCACTGTCCACCTTGGCAAGCTTTCCACCCAGCCCGGGAGAAGAGATAGACGAAACAAATTTGGAAACCAAAAGAAAAATGCCCTTCCTGGGTGGAAGAAAATATCTTTTAGACTATCCAACAGCACCCCCAAGTGCCAGGAGGCAGGAAGAAACAAGAAGGGCTTCCTTGGGCACATACTTTGACCAAGAATTTTATTTCGCAGCTTGGTTGCTCCTCAAAGCTGCCAGGCACAGATGCCCAGCCCCAGCCTCAGAGATCAGAAGCAAGTGATACGAGGTTGGGCTCAGATGGGAGAAAAGTTGTAAACATCTCCAAGTGAGTGTGTGAAGCTAGAACCCCTGGGTTCAGTGGAGCAGTGAATACCATCTGAAAGCCAGCGAGGCCCGGAGGGTCAAAAATCGATACAATAAAATCGATACAATATTGTATCAATAAAGGTCTTCCGCTCAAAGAGCTTCCAGTCTAGATAGACTATGAGACCTGGGAGAGACCCGCCACAGCTAATAACTGTGTGCTGTAAGGCGAGTTACCTAACCTCTCTGTGCCAGACTCCGCAGCTGTGTTCCAAGTCCCTGCCTTATAGGGTATGAAGAGCGTTACATGATAGAATCCACAGAAAACATTTAGTATGGTGTCCAGAACAAAATCAGCAAACAGCAAGTGCTGGGGGTTCCTAGCACATTCTGGGGATAGAAAATACATGACCCACATGCCACAGTGCCCTGCCACCTGTGGCAGAAATCACTGATGGATCTGAATCCGGACATGCTTCCGTATTTTTCTCAATCAGGTTTCCACGGGGGGAAGCAGCGGGATCCAATCTGACAGGCAAACTACCTCTGCCGTTTTCATTGAAGGGAGCTGAGACCCGGGAGGGCCAAGCTCGCTGCATGAACCTATGAAGAACTGGGAGGAAGAGCCACATCTTCCCGGCCAGATACTCTGTGCACGCAGCTTTTTGGCACACACCAGCTTGCTGGCTCTGTCTCTGCCATGACATGCTAGGCTCCCCGCTCCTTCTGGTCAGGGTTCCTAGCTATTCCTGTCTTCTCCACCACGGCCTCCCAGGTATTCTGCGGTGACAGCATGACCTCAGAGTTTCTCTGAGGGCCAGCCACCCCAGGGGACATTGTAGAAACGCACACCCAGGGATTAAAACTACTCCCATTCCCAGAGCCCTGACGCCTGCCTTTTGCTAATTGCTTGATTGTATCTGCTGCCTCTCAGGTAGCTTCGCGTTGATCCTGCCAGGCAGGGACTTTTTTATCCCCATTATATAGACGAGGGAAGTGAGGCTTCAAGAATTTTAGTATCTAGCTGGAAATAAAACTATTCAGAGGCAAGAGTATTCAAACCCAGGGCTGACAACAATGAGCTTGATCATAACTGGTTTTGCATATCCATAACTTCATGAGCAAAACCATGAAACTTTGCCATGATCCCAAAGCTTCCAGACTTTCCTCTGTCATGACTGGTACTATATTACATTGAACCTGTTTCTGTCCGGGTAAGGGTCTCCCCTGTAAGACTGAGGTCCTTCTGCCACTATTTCCAGCACACACATATGTGTACTTATACATCTTTCTACCAGTTTCCTACTCATCCTTCAATTTTATGCTTATAAGTCACTCCTCCTCCTAGACTGGCAGGTGCCCTGCTATATCCACCAGTAACAACCCATATTTCCCTGATCTCAGCACTTGTCAACCTATGTGGAACATGTTCTCTGACTCCAGGACCATTAATCTAGTAGTCCCCACAATATGTGAAAGTTAAGAAACACTAACAAATACTGCATCTCACTTACATGTGGAATCCAAAATAGTCACACTCATAGCCACAAAGAGTAGGGTGGTAGTTACCAGGGGCTGAAGGCTGGGAAAAATAGGAAGATGCAGACCAGAGAGTACAAACTTTTAGTTATAAGATGAATAAATTCTGGAGACCTCATGCACAGTGACCACAGCTAACAAGTCTGAATTCGGTACTTAGAATCTGCCAAGAGAGTAGATCCCAAGTGTTCTTAATACACAAACACACACACACACACACACACACACACACAGAACTATGCGAGGTTATAGATGTGTTTATTAGCTTAATGGCAGGGATCATTTTGCCATATATACATATACCAAAACATCATGTTGCATACCTTAAATATATGCAATTTTTACTTGTCAATCATCTTTCAATAAGTCTAGTCAGGAGGAAGAAATATTAAATTACACTTAGTAATAGCAGCTATCATACCAAGTTTCGGTCCAGACACTCACTATACTAAACACTACATATGTATACACACACACACACACACACACACTTACACATGATCTCACCTAATGATGACTCCAGGCCACTTAGGTGATTATTATCACTTTTCTTATTCTGTGGTTGGTAGGACTGGAAGCTGTCAGAGAATGGGCCTCAGAAAGGTTTGAACTCCCCAAAGCCAGGTAGATATGTGGCAAAACCAGAACTTGAACCGACCGCTCTGCAGCGGGAGGGCCAAAGCTGTGGGTCACCATGCTCTCCCAACCCCTTCCTCCTCTTCCTTTTGAGATTTCAGCTTCTAGAAAAATTACTAGCTTGTGAACGGTTCATTGAATTCTGTCACTGGAAGTTGCTGATTAAGGAGCAAAGTGTTCCCCCAAAAGATCACATGTTGGAGATGGTGGGGGAGAAAGGAGTTTGAGGGATTCTTCCCAGGTCCCAACGCTGAGAAGAGACAGTTGAAGCAAATATATATACATTCATCCACCATCAGAAACTGAGGAAAGAGATGGTTTTGTTCCTTGCTGCCTCCCGGGAACCTGGAACAGGGCCAGGCACAGAGTAGGTGCTCAAAAAAACACACCTGAATGAGTGAGCAGGACTCCCATTAACCCACATTGTGACAGCACACGGGGAGCAAGGGTCACCCCAAATCACTGCTGAAAGTTCTCCAAATACAGCACAATAATCTGTTGAACGCGAACTTAAATGGTCTTTTTAGGAACCCATGTATCCTTTTTTTTCTCAGATCTTCCCTAGAGAAATGAATAAAAGTTGTTTAATACAAAATACACTAATCATTAATGCACAGTACGTTTCCTCTGACATCACCCCTAACCACGATGATATAAAATATTCTAGTAATGAATGCACAATATATTGCATGCATCGTTTGATGAAAAACAGCTCCAGATTGCTACCAGCTCTCTTCTGAAGGGGCGTCTGTGGGGTGGAAGGGGACAGAGGGACAGACTGGGTGGCAGAAAACGGGCCAGGAGTGTGTGCCGAGGTATAAACTGAAAAGCTCAGGAGATGGGGCAAAAGGAGGCTCTAGCCAGAGGAAGGGATTTCCAGATGGTGGCAAGTTAGATGAGGTCTGGGACCCGGGCTCAGGGCTCCGGGGAGGAGGGCGGCTTGGACCTTCTCAGCAGCTCGGCTGGACACAGCGAAGTGCTCCCTTGTCCCTCAGCCTCCATCACTCTGCTCTGCTGGCTCTGCCTCCCAAATCCTTTACACTTTTTCTTAAACACTCGGCCTTTCTGCAAAGCAGTTAATCCCCCACCCCCCACCCCTCCTCAGGCAGAGCTAATTCTAAACAAACTAACAAACTCTTAAAATAAGAACACAGGAACTAGGAGGAGCTCTTTCTTTACTAAAGGCTGTAAAGAGAGAAGAAGATGGCTGTCTTCTGGGAATGGTTAAGGGTGGCCTTTTCCTACTCTTGACTGAACTGCCTCTTGAAGCTCTATTCCGTCCCGACAGTAGGTGGCGAGAACGTGCCACAGGGGCCGGGAAGGGACACTTCAGCCTCCAACACAGCTGTGCCCATGTCCACAAGAGGGCAGTGGTGAGTGTGGTCTGAACCAAAGGTCTCACCCTGCCATCAGCCGGAGACCGGCATTAGGGACACACACACACACACACACACACACACACACACACACACGTACACACACACGTACACACACACGCACGCACACACACACACACACACGTACACACACACACACACACACACACACACACACACCTGCATAGAGCTCCTGGTTAATAAAACCCTCGGTTTTCCTTGCAGACCCAGTGATCAGAATCTCTGGGTGAGACTTAGGCATCAGTGATTTTTCCAGCACCCCAGGGTGAGAAGTCCAGCTCATTGCTGCCTCTCACCACACAGGATACAAAAGACAGAAACATTTGAGTCTCCTAGACTTTCCCAGGCTTTGCGACACTAAGCAGAAAAAGTCAAGAAAATAGGAAATATAATGAGAGGTGTATATGAAACAGTGTGTAAGTCGGGATCCCCGCAGAAACCAGCTCACTCAAACTGGGTAACTTGGAGAGAGTTAATAAAGGAATTACAGAAGTATTATCAGGACGTTGAGAAGCCACAAGGAACAGCGGAGCAGCCTATGGGACATTTACCATGGGCCAAAGCCAGAGAAGGGAGTGGTTAATGTGCCCCACAAAGTAGCAGTACAAGGAGACAACCCAGGGAAAAAAATACCCCAGACCCACTTTCCTCCACCCTCTGAGCTCCCACCGGCTTCCACTGCGCTGACATCAACCAGCAGCCAAAGGCAGGGGAGCCATTGAGAGTCCCTCAAGGTCAGTTGCCAGGGACAAGGAGCAGGGTGGCAAGGGACAGAGGATCAGCAAGTATACGCAATCCAACACAAGTCTGCCAGACAGAAACTGAATATGCAGTGCTGTATGGAGAACCCTATCAGATGAAAAAGAACTTCACCTTAAACCCCTATGGAGAAGGAATAGACATTCTTGGCTAAGTTGAATACAATCTAGGCAGTCACCTCTGGGAAAACAGTATAGTTTTAGTTGGTCAGAAGAAGAATTTCTAAACACCCTTGTTTTTTTCTTTTAACATAGTAATGAGTAAATTTTCTTAGAATTGGACAACAGGAAAAGGTTGTCATTAAGTACAGTACCCTAGGGTTGCAAACTTCCTGGTTAGAACTATAGAATCTCCTTTCTGAGGCTTAGAAAAAGTAAGTTCCTTATATTTATTATACAATATCTGTCTTTTCAAAGAAGTCCCACATGTCATCTCATGGAACAATGAGACAGCTCAAATACAGAGAAGGGGAAGCATTCTTGAAAGGTCAGCAAAAGAGCAGGGAAAGAGGGACAAGGCCAGGCCCCCCTGATGTCCGCCCCCACCCCCGACCTCAGACCTCCTGTCCTCCCACCCCTATACCAGGGTATTTACCTGCCCCTAGAGGTGGAGTCAGGGTAGGAACTCAACAAAACAGTGGCTCAATCAGTTAAGCATCCAGCTCTTGATTTCAGCTCAGGTCATGATCTCAGGGTCTTGAGATCAAGCCTCACACCGGGCTCTGTACTGAATGTGAAGCCTGTTTAAGATTCTCCTTTTCAGGGTGCCTGGGTGGCTCAGCGGGTTAAAGCCTCTGCCTTCGGCTCAGGTCATGATTTCAGGGTCCTGGGATCGAGCCCCATGTCGGGCTCTCTGCTCAGTGGGGAGCCTGCTTGGCCCCCCTCCCCCCCTACTTGTGATCTCTGTCAAATAAATAGATAAAATCTTAAAAAAAAAAAAAGAGTCTCCCTTTCCCTCCTCCCTTTCTTTCCCTCTGCCTTCCCCACCCCCACTCACTTGCACACTCCCTCTCTCTCTCTCTCCAAAAAAAAAACAAAAAACAAAAACCTCAGCGAAACAGAGTCCTAGGTCTAACATGGCCTCACCATCACCTCACTGGTGAGCTTGAGCCAGTCACCTTCCTTCTTTGGGCCTCAGTTTCCCCAATCCAAACATGAGAGAGTTGGACTAGACATGTAGCTATTAAGCATTTTTAGCCAGAGGATTTTTTTTTTTTCCAAACAAAACCTTATTTGGCAATCACCCATTTGACAGACTTAGCAGCTCTGTTTGTTAGGGCAGAACCCCTCTTACCCTGTCACTAAGGAAATCTTAGAGGGCTTTTCAAATCCATTCCAGGCCTATGTTCCACGAAATATTAGTTCCAGGAGATAGTAGTATAAGCCTTTGGGGAAAGGAGGGAGACAAGGAGACAAGGCCACACACTTGATCAGTCAAGTCCAGCAAATTTCTTTACTGCAGGAATTTTCAGGGTCTCTAAGATGTCACTCTCCAAGCTGGCGATGTAACTTATAGTTGGGGAAAAGGTGATCTAAACAAGTGTCTCTCAATCTTTTCTTAACAGAATCCGCAATCAGAAATACAATTTATGTCACAACCGAACATATACACGTGCGCACACAGGGACAAGTTTCACAGAACAACATTCACCTTTACTGCACTCTTCTATTTTATTTCCTTTTTCATATGTCTAAAGTCTGGGTGGGAAGGTCCATGAGCATCCGTGTGTGTGTGTGTGTCTGTGGGTCATGAAGCAAAATGGATTTCACCCTGGAGGCTCCAGTCAGAAATGTTTGGGGACGGCTATCTTGGCCACTGTCCGCTCAGTGACTCGGCCATGCAGGCCGCCGGCTGCTTGTGGGTCTCTGAGGCACAAATTAACGGATTCTTTTTAGGGCCTTAAACATGGGAGCCTCTGTGCCTCTCCTCACAGCTGATTTGGGCCAAAGAATGTGGGCAGGATGGAGCGAAGAAAGTTGGCACTGCCCTCGTCTGGGAGGTACAGCTCAGGAACAAGGAGAGAGTTTGTCTCAAGGGCTGCCAATCCCGCCTCATTCACAGGCACTAAATTCATTCAGCCTCCACCAACCCGCAGGCATCCCCTCTCACCCCTCAGGGCCTGCCAGCCACTTCTACAAGGGGGTAGTGTCGGATCTGGGCAGCTCTCCCTGCCTGATGTGATGGGCATTCAGGTCGCCTGTGAGAATCGGAAATGGAGTCACTCTTGTCTGTTGAAAAACAACATCCTTCCCCCATAACCCCATGTGCTCCCTGATCCCACCCTTACCCTTGGGGGACCCAGGAAACAAACCAATCTTGAGATGTACGTCCATCGTGGGAAAGGGTGCTGGCTGGCCTCCCTGTGCGGGTCCCAAAGGGTCGCCATTCCTCCCTCTCTTTCACCCAGGCTCCTTCCTCCTTACTCTGCAAGAGCTGCCTTTCCAGAGTGAGACACCACGCTGAGCAAAGGGATGGAGAGAGGAAGAAGGAAAGGAAAGAAATCCTACCTTGCACCAAGCAGCACCTGGGTACCTCACATCTAATCTCAGGTGTTCCCCATTTTATACAGAGGACATAATGGGACTTAGAGAGGATGTCACTCAAGCCTGAAGGAGGCCTGGGTTCAAGACCTACTAAGCTTGAGTGACAGGGATAGCAGATCAAATGGGTGAGTGGAGGGCAGTCTTAAGCTTAGGGGAAATGACCAGCTGCTTACAGAATGAAGTCCCGAAGAGTCTACGTGTGGGCAGCCAAATACAGACACATTGGGAGTCCCTAGCTGAACACCAGCGATGGGGACAATGGTGTATAGAGCACCCATTTTGTAAACACACAGATTCAGGGGGGTTTTAATGACTGGACTGTTTTTTAGAGCAAGGTTACATTCACAGCAAAACTGAGCAGAATGTACAAAACTCTCACATGCTCCTGCCACACACAGCCTACCCCAACACCCTCCTCAACATCTCCCACCAAAGTGGTACATTTGTTTCGATGCTGCACCTACACACAGACACATGATTATCACCCAAGGTCAGTGGTTTACATTAGAAGTCACTTTTTTGTGTTGTACATTTTATGAATTTTGGCAAAGATATAATGGCATATATTCACGAACTATTACATGATTTCCTATGGAATAGTTTCACTGCACTAAAATCCCACATACTCCTCCTTATTCTTCCCTCCCTTTCTCTCCCTCACATCTTTGACAACCACCAATTTTTTTACTTCCTTTATATTTTCTATTAATGAGACTGAATTCATTGAAACTCTTAAAAAGCAAGTATCTAGCCCCAGATGTTTTTATTGGACAATTCTGCCAGATGCTTAAGGAATAATTAACACCAGCTTTTCATAATCCCTTCCAGAAAATAGACAAGGAGGGCATACCTCTCAGTTCATTTTATGAAGATAATATTACCCTGATACCAAAATCAGACAAAGCCACTACCAAAAAAAAAAAAAAAAGAAAGAAAGAAAGAAAGAAAACCACAGGTCAAAATCATTTATGAATATAGATGTAAAATCCTTAACAAAATAGCAAATATAATTCAGTACGTATAAAAAAGAATTATATACCACGACCAAGTACGATTTATTCCAGGGATGCAAGAATGATTCAATATTCAAAAGTCTACTGTGTTAGGATAAAGAAGAAAAATCCCATGACCATATCAATCAATGGGGAAAAATCTTTTGATACAATTTGACACTCACTCATGATAAAACTCTGAGAAAAAAATAAAAATAAAAGCAAACTTCTCAACTTGCCAAAGATCATACCAAAAACAGACTGCCAACATTATACATGAGATCAGAATCAAGGCAAAGATATAAGTTCTAACCTTTCTTACTCAACATCTTCCTGGACCTTTTAGCCTGTCCAATAATAATACTAGAAAAGGAAATAAAAGGTATATAGACATAAGAAGAAGTAAAACTGTCTCTATTCTCAGATGACATAATTGGCTATGCAGAAAATCCCCAAAGTCCTCAAAAAAAAAAAAAAAAAAAAAAAAAAAAAAAACCTTTAACTCCTAGAATAACTAAGTTTAGAAAGATTGTATTGTAAGATACAAGATAATCATACTAAAATCAATTATATTTGTATAAGCTAACAAATTAAAAATAAAATACCACTTACAATTACTCAAAAAGCTAATAACTCAGTGTAAATCTAGCAAAATGTGTAGAAGACTGGTATGCTAAAAATTACAAAATGATGATGAAAGAAATCAAAGAAAATAAAAATGAGAGGCATAGAGAGTTCCTGGATGGAAAGATTGGACAGGAGAGGAGGAGAAAGATGGCAGAGGAGTAGGAGATCTAAATCTTATCAGGTCCCAGGAGTTTAGCTAGATAGTTATCAAACAATCCCAAATACCTACAAACTCAAGAGGAGATTGAAGAGAAGACGAGCAGCAATTCTAGGAACTGAAAGTGACCACTTCCTGAAGGTAGGATGTGCAGAGAAGTGAATCTGAAGCAACGGGAAGATAGACCACGAGGGGAGGGGCCAGCTCCTGGCAGTAGAGCAACAAAGCACAAAATCAGAACTTTAAAGAAATCTGCTCCACTGAGGGACATTCTTCCAGAGGCTAAGTGGGGTGGAGTCCTCACAGGGACAGTGTGGTCTCAGGTCCCACGGGGTCACAGAAGGATTGGGGGTATCTGAGTGTGGCAGTGCTCCCAGGTATCAGAGCAGGGAAGCCAGCTGCAGAGACAGAGCCAAAGAGTGGGTTCTCATTTCAGGATTCCCTTAAACCATGATCTGAGTCACAGTTGGGCTACTGGTCTTTGAGCAGGGACAGATCTGGGGAGACTCACCTTCCTCCCCCGGGGGGGCAACATGGGAACACACTGCAGGAATCTGCTGGGTTTGGAGACCCCAAACAGGTCCATGCACCAGAGAAGGAAATGCTCAGTCACAGGCCAGGTGAGCTCGGAGCATGGCCAGAGACCAAGGAGACAGGAGGGAATGACTGCTTTTCTCCAAGGGCATGCTGAGGAGTGTGGCCCAGAGCTCTTGGCTCCTCCAGCACTGGAGATTGGGAGGCCGTGATTTTCATTCCTGTCGTTCAGAGTTTTACGGAAAGCATTCAGGGAACTAAAGCTCCCGAGACCGAACCCAAGCAGATTACTTAGCCTAGCTCCTGGCAAGGGCAGTGCAATTCCACCTCAGGTAAAGACATTTGAGAGTCACTGCAACAGGTCCCTTCTCCGGAAGATCAGCAAGAACATCCAGCCAAGACCAAGTTCACTAATCAATGAAAACTGTGAAACTCCAGAGCTAGGGGAAAGAAACACATAGAATTAATGGCTTTTTCCTCATGATCCTTTGGTCTTTCAAAGTTAAAGTTTTTAAATTTTATTTTTTCTTATTCTATTTTTAAAATTTTTCCTCTTTCCTATTTTAACATCTTTTAACTATTTTATCTTATCAATACATTTTTTTAATCTTTTTTTTAAGATTTTATTTATTTACTTGAGAGAGTAAGAGAGAGAGCATGAGAGGAGAGAGGATCAGAGGGAAAAGCAGGCTCCCTGCTCAGCAAGACTCGATCCTGGGACTCCAGGATCATGAACTGAGCTGAAGGTAGTTGCTTAACCAACTGAGCCACCTGGGCATCCCTAAAAATCTTTTTTAATTTTCATTGTTATAGCCAAATTTTATCCCTTCATTGTATTTAACCTTATTTTTTGTATACATACAGATTTTTTTTCTTATAAAATTTTGGGATACAGCTTCTTCTAATAGATCAAAATATACCCTAAATCTAGTGCATGGCTTTGTTCTAGTCTCCAACCTGATCATATTCTTTCCTCCTTTCTTTTTCTTTTTTCCAAGCAACTTCTTACCTTATCAATTCCTTTTTTAGAATCTTTTTTTAATTTTCATCTTTACAGTCATATTCCATCCCTTCATCACATTTACCCTTATTTTTGTATATATAAGATTTTCTTTCTTTAAAATTTTGGGAGGTAGTTTCTTCTAACAGACCCAAATCAAATACACCCAAAATCAAGTGTGTAGCTCTGTTCTATTTACCAGTCTAATACATATTTTTTTCTTTTTTCTTTTTTCCCCTTTCTTTCCCCCCTGGTTTTGGGTCTCTTTCGGTTTGGTTAGTGTAAATTTTTCTGGGGTCATTGCTATCCTTTCAGCATTTTGTTCTCTCATTCATCTATTCTTATCTGGATTAAATGACAAGGTGGAAAAACTCACCATAAAAAAAAAAAAAAGAACAAGAGGCAGTACCAATGGCTAGGGACCTAATCAATATGGACATTAGTAATATTTCAGAACTAGAGTTCAGAATGATGATTATCAAGGTCCTAGCTGGGCTTGAAAAAACCATGGAAGATACTGAAGAATCCCTATCTAGAGAAATAAAATCCCTTTCTGGAGAAATAAAAGAACAAAAATCTAACAAAGTTGAAAATTTAAAAAGCTATTAATGAAGTGCAATAAAAAATGAAGACTCTTACTGCTAGGATAAATGTGGCAGAAGAGAGAATTAATGATATAGAAGACCAAATGATGGAGAATAAAAAAGCTGAGCAAAGAGTGACAAACAACTACTGGACCACTAGGGGAATATTCAAGAGATAAGTGATGCCATAAGATGAAACAATATTTGAATAATTGGGATCCCAGAAGAAGAAGGAAGAAAGAGAGGGGTAGAAGGTATATTGGAGCAAGTTGTAACAGAGAATTTCTCTAGTTTGGCAAAGGGAACAAGCATCAAATCTAGGAGGCACAGAGAATCCTCCTCAAAATCAATAAAAATAGGTCCACACCCCATCATCTAATAGTAAAACTTACAAATCTCAGTGACAAAGAGAGAATCCTGAAAGCAGATTGGGACAAGAAGTCTGTACCATACATTGGTAGAAATATTAGACTGACATCAGACCTATCCATAGAGACCTGGCAGACCAGAAAGGACTGGCATGATATATTCAGAGCACTAAACAAGAAAAATATGCAGCCAAGAATGCTATATCCGCCTGGGCTGTCATTGAAAATAGAAGGAGAGATAAAAAAAAAAAAAAAAAGCTTCCAGGACAAACAAGAACTAAAATAACTTGCAAACACCAAGTGAACCCTAGAGGAAATATTGAAAGCAGTCCTCTAAGCAAAGAGAGAGCCTAAAAGTAAGAAGCCAGAAAGCAGAAAGGAACAGAGACAATATACAGTAACAGTCACCTTACAGGCAATATAATGGCATTAAATTCTTATCTTTCAAAAGTTACCCTGAATGTAAATGGGCTAAATGCCCCAATCAAAAGACACAGGGTATCAGAATGGATTAAAAAAAACATGACCCATCAATATGCTATCTACAAGAAACTCATTTTAGGTCAAAAGACACCTCCAGATTTAAAATGGGGGGTAGAAAACAATTTACCACACTAATAGACATCAAAAGAAAGCTGGGGTGGCAATCCTTATATCAGGTAAATTAGATTTTAAGCCAAAGACTATAATAAGAGATGAGGAAGGACACTATATCATACTTAAAGGGTCTGTCCAAAAAGAAGATCTAACAATTTTAAATATCTATGCCCCTAACATGGGAGCAGCCAACTATATAAAACAATTAATAACAAAATCAAAGAAACACATTGACAAAAATACAATAATAGTAGGGGACTTTAACATTCCCCTCGCTGAAATGGACAGATCATCCAAGCAAAAGATCAACAAGGAAATCAAGTCTTTAAATGACACACTGGACCAGATGGACATCACAAATATATTTAGAACATTCCATCCCAAAACAACAGAATACACATTCTTCTCTAATGCACATGGAACAGTCTCCAGAATGGATCACATCCTGGATTACAAATTAGGTCTCAACTGGTACCAAAAGATTGGGATAATTCCCTGCATATTTTCAGACCACAGTGCTTTCAAACTAGAACTCAATCACAAGAGGAAAGCTGGAAAGAACTCAAATACATGGAGGCTAAAGAACATCCTACTGAAGAATGAATAGGTCAACCAGGAAATTAAAGAGGAATTTTAAAAATTCATGGAAACAAATGAAAATGAAAACACAGCTGTTCAAAATCTCTGGGACACAGCAAAGGGGGTCATGAGAGGAAAGTATATAGCAATACAAGCCTTTCTCAAAAAAACAAGAAAGGTCTCAAACACACAACCTAACCCTACACCTAAAGGAGCTGGAGAAAAAACAGCAAAGAAAGCCTCAACTCAGCAGGAGAAGAGAAATAATAAAGATTAGAGCAGAATTCAATGAAATAGAAACCAAAAGAACAGTAGAACAAATCAACAAAACTAGGAGCTTGTTCTTTGAAAGAATTAATAAGATTGATAAACCCCTGGCCACGCTTACCAAAAAGAAAAGAGAAAAGACCCAAATTAATAAAATCATGAATGAAAGAGGAGAGATCACAAACAACCCCCAAGAAATACAAACAATAATAAAAACATTTTATGAGCAACTATACACCAGCAAATTTGACAATCTGGAA
Source organism: Mustela putorius furo (assembly GCF_011764305.1). Classification (NCBI taxonomy): domain Eukaryota; kingdom Metazoa; phylum Chordata; class Mammalia; order Carnivora; family Mustelidae; genus Mustela; species Mustela putorius. The sequence continues at coordinate 44,106,354 of NW_025422005.1, read as the reverse complement.
GAAATTAATGCATTCCTAGAGACATATAAACTACCAAAACTGAACCAGGAAGAAATAGAAAACTTGAACAGACCCATAACCAGCAAGGAAACTGAAACAGTCATCAAAAATCTCCCAACAAACAAGAGCCCAAGGCCAAACAGTTTCCCAGGGGAATTCTACCAAACATTTAAACAAGAATTAATACCTATTCTCCTGAAACTGTTCCAAAAAATAGAAATAGAAGGAAAACTTCCAAACTCATTTTATGAGGCCAGCATTACCTTGATCCAAAAACCAGACAAAGACCCCATCAAAAAAGAGAATTACAGACCAATATCCTTGATGAACATGGATGCAAAAATTCTCACCAAAATACTAGCTAATAGGATCCAACAGTACATTAAAAGGATTATTCACCATGACCAAGTGAGATTTATTCCTGGGCTGCAAGGTTGGTTCAACTTCCACAAATCAATCAGTGTGATAAAATACATTAATAAAAGAAAGAACAAGAACCATACGATACTCTCAGTAGTTGGAGAAAAATCATTTGACAAAGTACAGCATCCTTTCTTGATCAAAACTCTTCACAGTATAGGGATAGAGAGTACATACCTCAATATCATCAAAGCCATCTATGAAAAATGCACAGTGAATATCATTCTCAACAGGGAAAAACTGAGACCTTTTCCCTTAAGGTCAGGAACATGGCAGGAATGTCCACTGTCACCACTGCTATTTACCTTAGTACTAGAAGTCCTGGCCTCAGCAATCAAACAACAAAAAGAAATTAAAGGCATCTGAATCTGCAAAGAAGAAGTCAAACTCTCACTCTTTGCATATGATATGATGCTTTATGTGGAAAACCCAAAAAACTCCACTTGAAAACTGCTAGAACTTATACAGGAATTCAGTAAAGTGTCAGGATATAAAATCAATGCAGAGAAATAAATTGCATTTCTATACACCAACAAGACTGAAGAAAGAAAAATTAAGGAGTCAATCCCATTTACAATTGCACCCAAAACCAGAAAATACCTAGGAATAAACCTCACCAAAGAGGCAAAAAATCTGTACTCAGAAAACTATAAAGTACTCATGAAAGATTTTGAGGAAGACACAAAGAAATGGAAAAATGAGGACGCCTGGGTGGCTGAGTGGGTTAAAGTCTCTGCTTTCAGCTCGGGTCATGGTCCCAGGGTCCTGGGATTGAGCCCCGCATCAGGCTCTCTGCTCAGCAGGGAGTCTGCTTCTCCCCCTGCCCTCTCTCTGCCTGCCTCTCTGCCTACTTGTGATCTTTGTCTGTCAAATAAATAAATAAAATCTTAAAAAAAAAAAAAAGAAATGGAAAAATGTTCCATGCTCATGGATTGGAAGAACAAATATTGTGAAAATGTCTATGCCACCTAAAGCAATGTACACATTTAATGCAATCTGTATCAAAATGCCATAAATTTTTTCAAAGAAATGGAAAAAATAATCCTAAAATTTATATTTCTTTTGAAAACCAAAGTTAATGGCACCACAATTCCAGACTTCAAGCTCTATTACAAAGTTGTCATCATCAAGACAGCATGGTACTGGCACAAAAACAGACACAAAGATCAAGGGAACAGAATAAAGAGCCCAGAAATGGACCTTCAACTCTATGGTCAACTAATCTTCCACAAAGCAGGAAAGAATATCCAAAAGAAAAAGCACAGTCTCTTCAATAAATGTGCTGGGAAAATTGGACAGCCACATGCAGAATAATGAAAATGGACCATTTCCTTATACCACACACAAAAATAGACTCAAAATGGATGAAAGACCTCAATGTGAGACAGGAATTCATCAAAATCCTTGAGGAGAACACAGGCAGTAACCTCTTTGACCTCAGCCGCAGCAACTTCTTCCTAGAAACATCGCCAAAGGCAAGGAAAGCAAGGGCAAGAATGAACTATCTGACTTCATCAGATCAAATCTTTTGCACAGCAAAGGAAACAGTTAACAAAACCAAAAGACAATTGACAGAATGGGAGAAGATATTTGCAAATGACATATCAGATAAAGGGCTAGTATCCAAAATCTATAAAGAACTTATCAAACTCAATACCCAAGGAACAAATAATCCAATCAAGAAATGGGCAGAAGACATAAACAGACATTCCGGTAAAGAAGACATACAACTGGTCAACAGACACATGAAAAAAATGCTCAACATCCCTCAGCATCAGGGAAATACAAATGAAAACCACAGTGAGATAACCACCTCACACCAGTCAGAATTGCTAAAATTAACAAGTCAGGAAACAACAGATGTTGGCAAGGAAGGGGAGAAAGGGGAACCCTCCCACACTGTTGGTGGGAATACAAGCTGGTGCAGCCACTCTGGAAAACAGCATGGATGTTCCTCAAAAAGTTGAAAATAGAGCTACCCTACAACCCTGCAATCGCACTACTGGGTATTTACCCTAAAGATAAAAATGCAGGGATCCAAAAAGGCACATGCACCCGAATGTTTATAATAGCAATGTCTACAATAGCCAAACTATAGAAGGAACCTAGATGTCCATCAACAGATGAATGGATAAAGAAGATGTAATATATATATATATATATATATATATATATATATATATATATATATATATATATACATACATACATATATATGTATATACATATATGTATATACATATATATACATACATACATATATGTATATACATATATATGTATGTATGTATATATATATATATATAATGGAATACTATACATATATATATATGTATATATATATATATATAATGGAATACTATGCAGCCATCAAAAGAAACGAAATCTTGCCATTTGCAATCACATGGATGGAACTAGAGGGTACTGTGCTGAGCAAAATAAGTCAATCAGAAAAAGACAATTATTGTATGATCTCTCTGATATGAGGAATTTAAGAGGTAAATCAAGGGAAAAAAATAAAACAAGATGGGATCGGGATACCCATAAGAGACTCTCAGGAAACAAACTGAGGGTTGCTGGGGGGTAGAGGGGGAGGGATAGGGTGGCCGGTTTTTGGACATTGGGGAGGGTATGTGTTATGGTGAGTGCTTGGAAATGTGTAAGCCTGATGATTCACAGACCTGTACCCCTGGAGCAAATAATACATTATATATTAATTAAAAAAGAAAAAGAAAGATTGGACATAGTAAAAATGTCAGTCCTTCTCAAATTAATCTCTAAGCTGAATGTGATTCTCATCTAAGTTCTTTTTTGTAGATCTAGAGAAGCTTATTCTAAAATTTATTTGGAAACAAAGGACCTAGAATAGCTAAGACAATCTTGAAAAAGAAGAATATGGGAGAAATCAGACTCCCTGCTTTTGGGATTTATTCTGTAACTACAGTAATCAAGACCGTGGCATTGGTAGGGGGGATAGACACATAGATCAATGGAACAGAAGAGAGAACCCAAAAATAGATTCACACAGGGACGCCTGGGTGGCTCAGTTGGTTAAGCAGCTGCCTTTGGCTCAGGTCATGATCCCAGCATCCTAGGATCGAGTCCCACATCGGGCTCCTTGCTCGGCAGGGAGCCTGCTTCTCCCTCTGCCTCTGCCTGCCATTCTGTCTGCCTGTGCTTGCTCTCTCCCCGTCTCTCTCTCTGATAAATAAATAAAATCTTTAAAAAAAAATAGATTCACACAAACACCCAAATACAAAAGTCACCCAATGGAAGAAGAATGGCCTTTTCAATAAATGACTCTGGGGTAATTAAACATCCAAAGAAGCAGGAAAAAATGAACCTCAACCTGAATCTCACACCTTATACAAAAGTGACCTCAAATGGATTACAGGCTGCGATGTAAAGTGTAAAGCTATAAATCTTGGTGGGAAAAAAAAAAGAAAGAAAGAAAAAATGTTAAAGATACATAAAAGAAAAATGGAATAAAAAGGTACTTCGTAGATATTAAAATGTTTTGCTCTCTGAAAGACCCTGTGAAGAGGAGAAAATGGCTAACTACAGACAGGGAGAAAATGTCTATGAACCCCACAGCTGACAAAGGGCTGGATAAACATTGCTCAAAATTTAAAAGTCAAAATAAAAAACAACTTAAGTTAGAAAGTAGGAAAAAGGTGTGTAGACATTTCACTGAAGAGGATGCATGGATGGTAAATAAGCAGATGAGAAGATGTTTAATGTTGTTAGCCATTCGGGAGATGCAAATTAAAACCACAGGGCTATGTCACTATAAATCCATTCCAACGGCTAAAATAAAAGAGGGACAACAGCAGATGCTGGTAAGGGTTCTGAGAAACCGATCTCTCACACATTGTTGGTCAGAATGTACATCCATTCTAGAAAACAGTACATCAGTTTTTAAAAGAATGAGCCAGGAAACTCCAATACAAACCAGCAATAGCATTCCTAGGTATTTATTCCAGAAAAACGACAACTTACATCCATGTAAAAACCTGTCCATAAATGTTTACAGCAGCTCGTTTGTAACAGTAAAAAACTAGAAGCAACCCAGATGTCCTTCCAATTTTTTTTTTTACAAATGCCAAAAATGCCACTAAATAACCATTCTTGTGACATGTCTTCTTTTATACATGTGGGAGATTAGCAGACACTGCTGGATGCTTGCCCATAACCCATTCTCATCTTCTAAGATTATTTTAATGACTGAGACAGATGCAATCACTGCTCTTTTTTTTTTTTAAGATTTATTTATTTATTTGTGGGGGGGCACGCTCAAGGAGAGAGGGAGAGGGAGGAGCAGACTCCCCGCTGAGCAGAGACTGATAAAGACAATGACCACGACAGGGACGATGATGACCCAGGGCTCCATCCTAGGACCCTGAGATGAAGGCAGACCTTCAGGTGACCTGAGCCAAAGTCCGTGTTTTAACCGACTGGGTCACCTAGGCACCCCAGACACCATCCCTGCTCTTACAGAGCTCAGGGTTTGGGGGAAACATTGACAAGTAAACAAGGATGAACAATTAATTGGTTCATTAATGGGTTGTTGTCAGAACCCTCTCTGAGTTCACAGCTACCCCAACCCAAAAAGGTGCCAAACTCAGCAGCTGACGTCACCATTTTACACAGAGGAACTTAGGACTTTTTTATATTTTTATGTAAAACTCATCACAAAACTTTCCAAAGGACTAGGTGACAGCCCCAGGAACTCTAATTAAATCTCTCTGATTTAATTAGAAACACTGAGTTTCTCTGATCAATGGAGCAAGGAACAATTTGCCTGACTTAATTATTTTGTAAAAAAGATAGTTTTTCACCCTCTTCTTGGAGCTATGTATTAATGAGTCCATAGAGTAAGTGAGGTTATGAAGAGCTCATACAACTAGAGTCAGATAACCCCAGTTCCCCCACTTCTCCATAGTTAGCCTTTATGTAACTTCTTTGGGTCTCAGTTTCCTCACTTGTAAAAAGAGACTGCATGAAAGTACCCACCTGATTAATAAAGCAATTGTGTAGGTTAAATAAAATAATGCATACTAATGCACTCAGCACAATGCTTAAAACATAGCAATTTCCCTATCCCATGATCGTAGTCACCTCTTATCCATGGGGGGATACGTTCCCAGATCCCCAGTGGATGCCTGAAACCACAGATAGTTCTGAGCCATATATATAGCCTGTACACACACACACACACACACACTCACACACTATACATACAAACCTGTGATAAAGTTTAATTTATAAATTAGGCATAGTAAGAGACTAACAACAGTAACTAATAATAAAAGAGAATGATTATAAAAACAAGAACAATCATAAAAGTCATGTGAGTGTGGTCTCTCTCTCACTCTCAAAATATCTCATTATAATGTACTCATCCTTCTCCTTCTTCCTCTGCTTCTTCTTCTGATGAAGTGACATGGTAACATGCCTATGTGATGAGAAGTCATAAGAGAAATGATGTAGACACTGTAACATAGCATTAGGCTACTACTGACCTTTTGAAGATCTATCAGAAAGAGGACCATCTTCTTCAACCGATGGTTGACCATGGTCACCGAAACTGTGGACAGTAAAACTGTGGATAAAGTTGGGGGGGTGGTGCAAGGAGAGACTATTGTGTATAATAGTGAAACCTACAGATTATTTCCTTAGTATGACTCTTAGGAGGAGTAGAAGTACAAATCAAAGACCTTGAACATTTTTAAATCTCATGATTATCAAAATATTTTCTACAGGGACGCCTGGGTGGCTCAGTTGGTTAAGCAGCTGCCTTCGGCTCAGGTCATCATCCCAGGGTACTGGGATCGAGTCCCACATCGGGCTCCTTGCTTGGCAGGAGCCTGCTTCTCCCTCTGCCTCTGTCTGCCTCTCTGTCTGCCTGTCCTCGCTCACTCTCTCTCCATCTCTGACAAATAAATAAAAATCTTTAAAAAAAAAATATTTTCTACAAATAGCTAGACTAATCTGGGGAACCTGGGTGGTATAGTCAGTTGAGCAACCAACTCTTGGTTTCAGCCCAGGTCGTGATCTCAGAGTCATGGGATCGAGTCCCACATGGGGCACCAAGCTCAGCACAGAGTCTTCTTAAGTCTTTCTTCCTCCCTCTGCTCCTCCTATTCATGCTCTCTCTCGCTCGCTCTCTCTCTCTCTCTAATATAAATAAATAAATCTTTTTTAAAAAAAGAATAGGTAGACTAATCTACATTCCCACCTGCTATGTAGAGAGCATCTATCTCTCCTTATCCTTTACAGCTTTGTGTGCTCTTATTTTAAAGTCTTTGTAACTGGGGGCACCTGGGTGACTCAGTTGGTTAGGCATCTGCCTTCAGCTCAGGTCGTGACCCCAGGGTCTTGGGTTTGAGCCCTGAGTCAGGCTCCCTGCTCAGTGGGGAGTCTGCTTCTCCCTCTCCCTTTGCCCCTCCCCTTCTGCTTGTGTTCTGTCTCTTCCTTTCTCTCTCTCAAATAAATAAATACAATCTCTAAAAATAAAATAAAATTTTTATAATTCGACAGACAAAAATTTGTATATTCCTTTCCTTTGTGTTTCTTTGATTATTAGCAAGTTTGGGAAAATTTTTAAATGTCTGTTAGCTATTTGTATTTCCTCCCTGGTGGATTATTGATTAATATCTTCTACCAATATAATTATCAGGATCTTAGTTTTTATTGATTTATAGAAGCTCTTTACATATTAGGGATATTAATTCTTTGAAGGTAGTGTGTAATTTACTAAATATATGTGGAAAGGTTGAGAGCAGTTCTAGTGGTTTGTCATTGGAAGGGTAAGTAATGTTTATGGGATGCAGGTGACCTTTAAGACTTTTAATTCTGCACAGATGGTAAGGCTACCTTTTTTTCTCTTTTTAACTACCTATATGTAATTTTCCATCCTCCATAGATCTGAAGATAAAACTGCTATTTATTATTACTAGAGTAGCTATAGTGGGTCTCATAGGTGTCCCTCTTCCTACCCAGTGTGAGTGTTGCTGACAAAATTCTCCTGTCCCCTTCCATACAGAAATGAACCAAACAAGACCACCCTCACCAGAAAGAATATACCACTCCTTCTTCTGTTCCACTTGTCCATAAACCTCAACCAATAACGGGCTGACCTTTGAGTACAAAAGGTCCAATCTCTTACTGTGAAATGGCAACCTTCATGGTCTAGAGCTTTCCCGTGGAAGCTGGCTGGAGTCAGACTCGGGAGGAAACCGCATTCTTGCTTGTCTTTTCTCCTCTGCCTTATGCCACTTCCCTCTATCTCCTTCCCAGGGAGTGCTCTCCCAGTACATCTCTTGAACAAGAATCCCTGCCTCAGGCTCTGCTTCTAGGAAATCCAACCTAAGGCCATGCATGGCCTTTCCAGGAATAGCCATTTCTGTGTGTACCTGTGTTCCCCCAACCATTCTGAGATGCACTTTTTTGTGGCTACCTTGAGTATACAACTACTTGCTTTTCCTTTACGGTTAAGTAAACCAAGTGATGAATTGTTCAGTAGTTTGTCCAAGGTCAGCCAGTATGTTAGTTAATGTTTACTGAGACCCCTGAGGCAAAGTAACCTGAATGCGAACTTTGGGGCAATGGCAGCTAGGGCTCTGGCTTCCCCAGTGCCCTGATGAACTGAGATCTCACACCTCATTCCCAACCCCAGGGCTGGCTCTCTTCTGTGCAGAAAATGATTCGCACCGGGTGGGCACCTCCAGTAGAAGGTACAGAAAGTGCCTCACTCAGAGGCCCGCACAGTCCTACATGGTTGGAAGTCGAGAATGTCACAGTGATTCTATAATCTTATGGGGAAGCTGAGGCCCAGGAAAGTAAAATTACTTAGGCAATGCCAAGCAGCAAGGTAGTACAGCCACAGCTGGCCATCCTAGCATAGGGGAAAACTATGGACCTAACCGTAATTTCTTTGCCTTTGACCCCCCCCCTTATCTCCTAACCTAGCAACCCCTTTTCTGTTCCTTCCTTGCCGCTCAAGCTCAGCCCTTGATTGATTTGCCTGAAAGCCACTGTCCTTTACCTCCTCGCCAACCTTGCACGACTGCCCCCTCTGCCCAGTTGGTCTTCTCAACTCCTGCTCCCAGCTCCCCAGGTGCTGCTGGAGAAAGCAGCACAGGCCGACTGGTTCATGGTTTCCCTATCCATGGACACCACCTCTGACAGCTGTGGCTACTCCGTGGTTTGCTCTCTCATTCCCATCCCTGCCCACCCCTGAAAACAGGCACACTCTTTACAACTTCTTTGAGAAAAGACAGATAACAATGTATGCACCCTCTGAGCTGTCCATCCTGCCGCAAGAGAATTTATATCAGCTCCCAAATACCTCATCTTTTCTCTGCCCCTTTCACTGTTTCCACAAAGGCTTCTGCTCCTGAGGGGCCCAGACGCTTGGTGCAGACCCTCGTCTCTCTTCCCACCTTGCTCTCTCACCACCACCAATAAGCCTGCAGACTTGCTCAAGTTCCTCCCATACTAAAAACACACCAACCAACAAAATGCTCCTTAATTACAACCCCTCACTCAAGAGCCAGTGGCCCAGGTGACTGAGGGGGCCAAAGTGGCCATGACCGGGTCCTGATCTCCTCCTCAGCCCCAGCAGCTCCCATTCCCCACCACAGACTTGCTCCTCTGGTCACATGGACAGGCTTCTAGTCCCCTAAGCACATGACGCTCTCTGGGCTTACTGTCTTTGCCCATATAAGTCCCTCCTTCTGGAACATCGTCCCCCTCCCGCCTTCTCTCTTCCCCCAAGACTCAGTTTAGCAGCTGTTTCCTCCAGGAAGCCTGGTTTGACAGCCTAAAGCCATTCTACCACTTATCCAAGTGGAGCTCCTCCCTGCCTGAGCGTACCCCTGGGCCAACTACCACTGGTCCCCTGACTGCACGACAGCCACACCGTGTGTTTCTGTGTCTGGGGCTTATACTAGCCCCAGAGAGGCCCAGGCAGGGGTATACCCTGGCTTGAATGGGGTGCCAGCACCGGCACATAGGGATTTCTCAGAACCTGCTTATTCCCCTTGTGCTTCCTGCTCTGGTGGTTTCAAGGGCCGCCCCCAACCCCCAACCCCTCACCCCTCACCTCCCACCCCTGCCCCTGGCCTGGGCTCCTACGACCTGGTGACAATGCAATGGCAATCCAAGTAGACTATGACCTTGACCCTGCTGCAAAGTGCTGCCACTGGCATAGGATCCGAGCACCAGAAAGTGATTGTTAAAGTGATTGTTAAAGAAGTCAAGTCCTTTGTATTTTGCAACCCCATGAAGGGGATTCGTGCAACCAGAACATCTTTAAAAAATGTTCCCTTTATCTCCTCCATTCCCTGACATGTCACAGATCCTTCCACACCAGGGTCTTTAAAACTCCTGCTCATCTTTGCTCTCATTTTCTTGTCCTTTTGAAATCACTTTGGCCTAAAAGAGCAAGACCGGCAGAGCCAAAGCCTCCGCAGAGCAAGGGGACAAGGGACAAGTTGAGCCCACTCATTCCATCTTAGGAATGGATCCTAATTCACCTGTCTATTTGCATCCTATTTGTGGTGTTTCTAATGTTTTACTATTGTGAGATGTGTCTCAAAGAAGATCTTTTTTTTTTGTATCTTTTTTAATTTTAAAAATTTAATTTTTTTCAGTGTTCCAAAATTCATTGTTTATGCACCCACACCTAGTGCTACATGCACTATGTGCCCTCCACAATACCCACTACCAAGCTCACCCAACCCCTCACCCAGACAGATTTGCCCCAGAACTTCCACTTAATAGTTTTTGTTGTTTTTTAGAGAAAGAGAGAGAGAGGGAGGGACTGCAGGAGCAGGAGCAGGGAGGAGAGGGAGAAGGAGGTTCACCCCTGAGCAGGAAGCCTGACATGGGGCTCAATCCATGACCCTGGGATCATGACCTGGGCTGAAGGCAGATGCTTAACCCACTGAACCACTCAGGCACCCCACTTAATAGCTTTTTAACTTTGACCTGGAACAAATTTCTTATCATCTCTCTGCCTCCATTTCCCCAGATGTAAAAAGATATAACAATTCCTATGCTACAGGGTCGCCATAGGGATCTAATGAGACAAAAACTGCAAAGTACTTAGAACAACTGGCAATCAAAGCTTCTGATCAGCTTAAGGTAACAAAATTAGTGCTGAATTGGTGTAATTCCAGATCAAAGCAGAGGAGCTTCAGAGTTTAAGAAGAGTTTACAGGGGGACTCGTGGCTGGAGTGTTAAATCAGTCAGTGGAACATGAGTCTTGATCTCCTGGTTGTAGGTTCGAGCCCCATGTGGGGTATAGAGATTGCTTAAAAATAAAATCTTAAAAAAGAAAGAAGAAGAAGAATTCATGGAAAACTCACCATGTGCCTGGCAGTTATCCTTGAGGGTCATCATTATGAGAGGACATTACCCTCTTTTTCTGACAAGGAAACAGAGATGAGCTCACCATCATCACTTTGCAAGCAGGTAACAAAGCTGAAATCCCAACTCAGTTGATCTGATAGCAGAACTCAAGCTTCAGTGTCCTTAGCCATTGCCAAGATGATTAAACATGCACAAAAATACAGCAAAAATCTGGAGCTCCTCTCTACCTTGGTACACCTCTAAGAATCTTCAAATTCCAGGTGAGGAACCACTGGCATAAATAAATCCCTTTCAAGATACTAATCACTTTTTGTTTCAGTGTTTTATTTTTACCACTTAAATCTAGATAGTTTTTTAAATGGTCTACTCCTTTTTTTTTTTTTTAAGATTTATTCATTTGCTTGAGAGAGAAACAAACACACACACACACAAACACACACACACCAGCTTCCCTGCTCCCCCCTGCCCCCACACCAGAGAGCCCAACGCAGGGTTCAATCCAGAACCTGATCATGACCTGAGCCAAAGGCAAACTGTCAATGGAGATAGGCACCCAGGCACCTCTCTACCTCCTTTAAAACACAAACAAACAGGGGCGTCTGGTTGGCTCCGTCGGTTGGGCATCTGGCTTTTGCTTGGGTCATGATCCCAGGGTCCTGGAATCAAGCCCCACATCAGGCTCTCTGTTCAGTGGGGAGTCTGCTTCTCCTCTCCCTCTGCCTGCGGCTCTGCCTACTTGTGCTCGTTCTATCAAATAAAGAAATAAAAATCTCAAAAAAAAAAAGAAAACTTGGTTCTATATGTTTTCCCCCTCTTTGTAAGTGACTACAGTATTTAAACTGCACTGCCCAAAAATACAAGGAAGTTCATCATACACCATTCATTCACTTAACTCTAAATACTCCCAGTCCGTATCAGTATGCAGACATCAGTTTTCTCTAACTCTGAGAAGTGTGTAAATACTCTCCGTGGCCCTATTTTGCATTCCATCCTTTTTACTCAACAGACGGTTCAGACCTGCCCTGCTGACATAATTCATGTCCTTGTCTTTTGAAATCAGCTCTGTTTTGTTCACGTGTAACAGCTCACCTCTCCACCTTCCAATTTGGCATCCACGTGATGAATGAGAGCTGTAAATATTTGTGGGGGTGTTGTTTGTGTTTTAACAATTGACCTTCTTTCCTTTTTAAGTTACCTACTTGGGATATTTTCCCCAAAGTGAGAGCGCCATCCCCCAGAGTAGAAAAGTATAAAGAGGAAAGTATAGACACTGTACTTGGGCCTATGCTTGAAGGTTTTCCCTACCACCCACTCTCGGGGCTTCCTAAACTTGCTCAGTGGAATGGTAACAATACCATCCCCACAAAGATTAACAGTAAAATGAAGGACCCAAACACAGAGTAGACCCTAGCCAAATGAAGGCAGCTGTTATTGGCATTACTAATTTCAGGCTTTTTTTTTTTTTTTCTTGCAAGTTACCATCTGACTTTCTAGCATGCACAGTAAATATTTACTTAACTAATTAAGACTTCATCATTTAGATTGATCTTATTTCAAGTGTTTTTCCTTTACGGTGTTTTCTTTTTAACCGGGCCTCCCAAAGACAGCACACCTTCACTCAAATATTAATGGGGGAATTTATTAGTTCATAACAAAATGCGGGAGGAGGAGGATCATAATAAAAGTATTTAGAGCTTCCCTTCACATCAGTGCCATATTAATAACTACCATTTATTGCTGTCAGTCTACATGCCAGGTCCAGGGCAAGAAGCTGTATGGTGTTTCCTGAGGTAGTCCTCACAGCTGTGCAAGTTGTGAATCACAATGACCATCTTCAAGATGAGAATACTGAGTCACATTGATGTCGTGGACCCATCTATTCAGATGGAAGAGGCTGAGTCCAGTTTCAAATCCAGGTCTATGTGATGCTAAACACACATGCTCTTTTTGACACCAGACCGCTTCCCAGGGAATGGGAATAAGCATCTCCAAAATAATCATGGACATGGGGACGCCTGGGGGACATACTGGGTCATGCTAGGATCTCTCTAGAATCTGCTGTTTTGACGAGCATTCCTTGCTGGACACCTACACTGGGAACCACGATTTAATTTGATATTCTCATTCCCAAGGCCAACATTGGGTCGGCTTCGAGTCGACTCTCGAACACGAAGTCTCGAACACAGAGTCTCGAACACGGAGTCCCCCCAACCCCTGCTCCTTGCTACTTATTGACCTTGGACAGCTCTCTGGATCTCCTCTAATCCATAAGGTGAGAATAATAATAGAATCTAACTCAGGGTTCTAATTAAGAAAATTTAAAAAATTAAAAGAGCGAATGTATGTACAAGTTCCTAGAAGAGTACCCAGGATCCTGTTAGATGTTTAATAAGTGTTACCTAGTATTATAAAAATAACACGTTCTTATTAAATGAGGGACTAACCTATTTCCAATCTAGGTGTCCTTGTCCTGCTCTCTTTCCTTCCCTGCATGGTTCCCTCATCCTATCCTTCATGGGACAAAAGCTGTTTAGAAACTATTTCTGCCTGGGGATAGGAATTTGGGAAGAAAACAAAATTAAACCAATCAGGCTATAAAAATTTCTCTTTGCAAAGATGGCTTTGAGCCAGGCCTGCTGGCAGTCAGAGTGTCAGAACCAAGGGGAGATGAAGGGTACAGTTCCCTCCAGAAAATGCCACTGTCGGGATCGATCTCTGGCATGAAGTCAGAGCATGTCGTCTCTGTGACAGGGCAAGCCAGACTGGACAGTCAGCTTTTGTTGCCCCAGAGGCCCCCACAGAGGTCAGGCCCTAACCCCCAAGTGTCAACCAGTTAGACTGTCCCAGCAAGAGACTGAGGGCAGAGCCAGAGCCACAAGGTGGGTCCCCGCTCACAGGGCTGGGTAGGCCAGACCAGGATGTGACACATCCATCCCCGAGCTGGGCAGAGGGGTGCTTCCCTCAGGTACCCTGAGGCAACGTAACAACCGTGGGTTGACCCAACCATGGGTCCTGAGAGAGCCCTGACCAGAGCCAAGGTCAAGGTAGGGAAAGAGAGCTCAGTCTTCCAGGTAGTGAGAAAGCAAGTGCAAAGTCCCAGGGGAGTAAGGTGGGTGGAAGAGTGGAGGGAGAGTGGCTGTGAGCTGGGGAACAGTGAGCTGGGCGGAGGGTGGTGCCAGCTGCCGCTAGTGGTGTGGGGACTTATCACTCAGCATCTTCAGGCTGTGTTGGGGAATTTAGTTTTTATCCTAAAGTAAATGGAACATTTTACACAAAGGAGACACATGACCAGATTTGCATTTTTAAACAATTCACTCAACAAATATTCTTGAGCAACTGCAAAGATCATGCAAAGCACTAAGAAGACTATTAGGAGAACAGATACCCCTCACTGAGCACTCAGAGAATATTTCATTAGGAATGTTCGATAAATGGAATATATAGGATTCGATGGCAGAAGAGGGTGTTTCCCAAGTGGGATCTGGGAAGTCGCATGAAGAAGGTAGAATCCGCATGTGGAGACTTTTACACATGTAAGTGTAACATAGCCTACACGTCGTGTAGACACCACACTGTGACACTAGCATCTGACCGCCTAGGCCAGAAGCCTGGCTCGAGCACTTACATAAGAGTTGTGAAACCTCAAGCAAATTGCTTAACCTCTCTGTTCATTAGTATTCTTTTTATTTGAACCAGACCTTAAAGGAGAAGAGGGATTTGGACATGCAGAGTGTGTATGAGGGAAGGGGGAGCAGAGATGGAGGACAGGACGGGGAAGAGCATGAGTGAAGGCACAGGAGGCTTGAAGTGGGAGAGCCACGCCGCACGTTTGGCTGAACAAAGTGTGTTGGGGAACTGTGCCTTACGAAAGGGTATTAACACTTTTCCAGAGCCCTGAGTGGCTGAGTCAGTTAAGGTCATGATCCCAGGGTGCTGGAATAAGCCCCACCCAGGTCAGGCTCCTTGCTCTGCAGGGAGCCTACTTCTCTCTTTCTGCACCTTCCCCTCCAACCCCACTCATACGTGCACACTCTCTCTCAAATAAATACAACAAATCTTTAAAAAAAAAAAAACATTTTTTGGATTTTTACCAGGTGCCAGAGCTCCACACATGTGACTACACCTCACTTTCACAACCACACCACCAGGGAGCTGGGATTGCCTTTTTTTAATACTCAAAGAGACCGATGTTCTAAGACAGCGAGTAGCTTGACAAAGCTTATCAATGGAGAGAGAGGATTAGAACCCAAATCCTCTGTTCTTGGGAAGAACAAGCTCACGCCAGCTCCCTGTGACCATACTCACACCACCCCATCCCCCACCCCAGAGCCGGACAGCATCTTTTCCTGAACAGGAACCGCACCCTCCCCAAGCACATCCGGGACCGCTCCCACTGAGGACATCCGGAGCCTGAGCCGTACCTGGGAAGGTGGTTCAGGAAAGGGAATTCCAAAAACACTTTGAGCAAAATGATCCTGTCAGACAATGCCTCCCAGAGGAGGCCCTTTGAGGAGTTCCACATTCATTTGGATGTGTAAGATCTCTGGAGGTTTTGAAAACTTCAGTCACATTACTTTATATTCACACCTCTGTGTTACCTTGGAGTAGTAACAAATTAAGCCCGAATCAGCCATTCACGCTGAATGATTTTATAACGCTTTCTCCGCTCCCACAGCCTGGCTATTTTAAATGCAAGCTACTTGCCTAAGGAAGCAGATATGTGAAATATGCATTAAAAGAAGGTGCATTAAAAAAAAAAAAGAAAAAGAAGAAGAAGAAGGAAGAAGGTGCATGAACTCCTCCAAGATCCTCAACCCTTTACTTCTGAAATTCCTTCTTCAATGAGTCTTCTCGTTCTTGGCCACGTAAAAAGAAGGAAGCATGGGCAAGAAAAGAAAGGTTACTTCTATTCCCCCAAAGCATTCATCGTGTGCTTTTTGTGTTGCACAGTAAATTCTGCCATGAAAACAACCAACCAACCAACCAGCGTGTCTTTGAGAATGGGAATCGACAGTTGAGTGAGAATTGACATTTGGTGAGTTTAAAAATAGACACTCCAATAGAAAGAGCATCTGCCCGCTAAAAATACGAAGCAACACAGGCCTGCTGCACTCTGGGTGCGCTGACCAGGTTATTAGGCTATTTAATAATGCCCTATTTTTAGGGCTGGGAGGCAGGGAAAAACAGGCTAGCTTCAGCGGCTCAAATAAGCACATAACGCAAGGACATACAGGGTAGGTCTCCCAAGCACCTAGAATTAAGGGCTTGTAAAAGAGAACCAAGTTTTCTGTGGCAAAGCAACAATGTGGCCAAGACGTCCGTGGCTTGCATAGGCTGCTCAGGATAATGGGGAGGAGGGTTGGGGAGGGCCATCTCCATTCTCATTTTGCTGGTAGACACATGGATTGGTAGACAGATGGGAGCTCCCCATCTGAGGAGCGTTGACAGGCCACAGAGCTGGCCTCCCTCTCTAGGAAGCTCTGCTTTCCAGTATCCCCAGCAGCGAGGGCTCTACCACATTACCCAACTCCGGAAGATGTCCGATGCCCCTGCTCGGGCTTTTGAGTCAGAAGTGAGTGGCTCAAAGAAGGATGGAGAGTTGAGAATTCTTTCCAAGGGTAGCAGCAAAGGCAGCAACATCTAGTTCCCGAGGGAGGCATGACCAACGGGCACCGGACACCCCTGCTTACAGGGACACTGACTGTGACACCAAGCATTCAGGACACATTGGGCACAGTGGCCCCTGGTTTTGCCTGTGCAAACTTCCCTGTTCTTGCCGGTTCTCTGGGTCTGGTTCTTTAGGCTTCCTGGTAATCCTGTGAACTGGCCAATATCCTTTCCATCAGTTCCTTTTCTTCTTAAATTGCCCAGAGGCAATATTTGTTCTTTGCCACTAAGAACCCTGACTGCTCTAACAGCCCAACCCTGTTATTTTACAGATGCCATTAAGAGTGTGAGGGAAAGACACCCAGCTAGTTAGCATTAGATCCAGGCCTCAAAAGCAGGTGACCCAGCAGGCTTTCGCCTACATGGCACATACAGTCTTAGAGAAGCAGAAATGTGCTTTGTCCCTGAGATGTGCTTGGTCTTAGACGCCTCGTTCACATCCACCATCAGAGCAGGACATTTCCATTCTTTCCTGCCCACGGGTCCCCACGGTCACGGCCTACCCACCAGATTGTTTACATCCTTCCCCAGTCATTCCAAATGTCACAACCTACCTACCCTCCATCACTTTCCCTCTAGGCCTTTCCAGGCTACGAAGTCTTTCAGGCTTCCTTTCTTCCTAAAAATACTGAGTACCTCTACGTGCCTGACTCCACACAAAGCCCTAGGGATCCTATGGTGAGGAAAACAGAAACAGACTCAGACACCATGAAATACCCAGTGCAGAGGGGAAGACCCCACATTAATCAAATAATCACGCAGGCATATAACCACAACCACAATAACTACGAAAGGAAAAGTGTAGGCTCTTATAACAGCGTTTCGCTGAGGGCCCCTTTCTAGTTGGGAGTTCAGGGAGACTTCCTGAGGATTAACATTTGAGCTGGGATCTAAAAGTCAATTAGGTTTGTTTGGTGCAAGGAGGGGAGGGAGAATTCTAAGCAGGGTCCTGATGCAGAAGCACAGAAGTAGGGAGTGAAAGCAAGCCCATGAGCCTGGCAAGTGGAAAGCTTGGGTAAGGTTGGGCGGAAAAATGGGGGTGGCGACAGGTCACTGAGATGCCTACAAACCTTGTGAAGGGTTTTGCTCAGCGCAGCAAGCAGCCACTGAATGATTTGAAGCAGAGGCGCAACAGGGCCCTACTGTATTTTGAAGAGACATCTGTGGCTGTCCTGTGAAGAATGACTTGGAGAAGAGACGACAGTAAGCCTAGGCAAGTGAATTAGCAAGTCATGGCCACAGTTGAAGGGGGACGTGATGGTAACTTGTAGTCGGGAGATATGATCAGCCTGGGGAGAGATGCAGTAAAATCAACAGGATAATTGCTGGATGGTCAGAAGAGTTCTCTTCCAGAAGAGACAGTGTAGAAAGGCCGGTTTTGAGGGGGGACACCATGAATTTGGTCTCAAGTAAATTGAATTTGAGGTGCCTTTTAGACTTTTGAAAGGAAGTATTGAAATATATGGATCTGAATCTCAGGCAAGAGGATTGGATGAAAGATACATATCTGAGGGTTGTTATTATTATATAGATAGTCATTGAAGCCACAAGTGTGGATGAGTTCACTGGGGGAGACAGCACAGAGCGATGGAAGAAAGAAGCTTAGGAAATAGCCTTTAGGAATCACATTTAGGGGCACCTGGGTGACTCCGTCAATTAAGTGTCCAAATCTTGATTTTGGTTTAGGTCTTGATCTCAGGGTCATGAGATTGAACCCCACATGGGGCTCCATGCTGGGCATGGATCCTGCTTGGGATTCTCTGTCTCCCTCTCCCTTTGCCTCTCCTCCCCCCACTTAAAAAAAGGAATTATGATATTTAAAGATCAAATAGAGGGGTGCTATCCAGCAAACAATACTAAGAAGGAGTTGTCGAAGAAGGAGGAGACAAACCAGGAGAAGTTTTCACAAACACAAGTTAGCAGGCGGAGCTGGCATCCACAGCTGAGAAGTCAGGGAAGCTGAGGGCTGAAACATTGGCAATTGGTTCAAGCAACACAGAGGTCAGTGCTCATTTCAGGGAGAATCATTTTTATTGCATGACGGGGGTGGAAGCCAGGCTAAAGTGAGCTGGGAAGTGAAAAGAGCCTGGGTGGTAACCACATAATGATGTCAGGGCATCAGGCAATCTTTCTAGAAGTTTTACTCTGCAAGAGGAAAATGAAACATGGTGGGGCTGGGCTCCAGGGGGGAATTCTTCAGGCTACATGAAGTTGGGCATTTTTTAAAATGTTGATAAGAAGCATACATAGGACAAAAGGAATCGAGTATTTTCTATAAAATTGATCTGAACATTGTTAATGGGTAACATGAACATCGCCCACCTCCCAGGAAATTCTGATGTTTCTATACATGGGTGTTGGATGACGGAGCCCAGGTAATGGGTTATGTGGGACTCTCTGGTGTCAGTTACATTTTCTAGTGTCATCGCACTGCCCCAGCCGACGTTAACTCCTCTATCCCACCAGACACTTGATTTGTGTCTACTGCGATGCTCCTCCCAGTGTTGCGATGTGATTTACCGTCCATCTCTCCCGCTCATTGTATATTCCTCATTTTGTACAACATACATTATATGTTCCACATTTTACCCATTTTTATATCCGTGGGCCAAGAACAGAGCCTATAGAGCAGGGCTCGGGCATTGCTCGGGTCACATGTGCCAGAATTGAGCAAGATGACAGCCCTGCCTGACCTTCTGCGCCCGATAAATGTTTATTGGACGAATGAATGAGCAAATAACAACCACCACAAGGTGCAACGGGGCCTCTGAATGCGAACCCTGGATCTCAGAAGGGATTGTTCACCCACCCGTGTCAACCGGAATTCCTCCATGTGGCTAGCCCTATAGTGAGATAATCTGTGTCTTGAAGCACTGTGACTTCAGATGCTGAGAAGGGCCAGGAGCAACTGGGAGGAGGACGTCACAAGGCTTGTTCTCAGAGACAGAAGCGTGGTGAGCTAAGTCAGCGCTTCTTGGGCCAAGGCAATTTCTCAGAGAACCCAGGCCTCTTAAATCAACCCTTGCCTGAATTTCTTGCAAAAAAGAGCAATGTTTTGGTAGGAGCAGGTCAGCAAGTATCCCCAACGTGGTGCAATTGCTTCCAGCCCAGGCTGCATGCAGCCTCTGGAGATTGGTGTCGGGTGTGCAGTCTTCCCTTCCTCCCTTCATTCCTTGCAGAGTCCAGGTCTGGGTGGTTTCATTGAGAAAAAAAAACAACAGCCACAGCCACGGAGTTCTACATCTGCTTCCACCTTCTCTCCTGAATGGTCCTATCCAGAGGGAATCTGTTGCTCTAGGGTTTTCTTTCACCGGAAATACCGAGCGCACTGATACTAATTGGCAAACTTCACTCTCTTTGCCACTAACTCTCCCCCCTCCCCGACACACACACTCACCTCCTTCCTGTGCCTACTCTGTATCCCAAGGCACTAATGTTAGAGCTATAAACGTGGGCTCCGGTGCCCTCTGGGTTCCAGCTGGGTTTGACACCGGAGGGAGACTGAGAGCTAGACCCATTCCTCCATGTGCCAGTAAGGACTGCACCCCTCCAGGATCTCAGACACCGACTCGGGGGAACCCCTCCTTCATGACTCCAGCTCCCACAAGGCCTAAGGGGTGGCAGAGTCTGCCCACTGTAGCTAGCCCCCGGAGCCTCCATAGTCCTTGGGCTTTCCTTAACCTGAACTTGCCTCTATAAATCACCGTTTTGTCCAGTCCACTTCCAGATTCCATCAGTGTGCTTCCGCTTCCTGCCAGGACGCTGACTGACACACCTGCCCTTGTCCCCTTTCATGAGGGGAACAAGGGATAGACAATTGAGAAGTTGGACGGCGATATGAGTCACAGGACAATAAAGTCACGGGAAAAGTTTAAGCACCTGTCAAGCAGGGGCTTGCTTACATTTCCATCCTCCTAACTTATGAAATCCAGTTTCCCCCATCTGCCTCAGAAACACTTTTTCGGGGGGTATAGGC
Organism: Mustela putorius furo; assembly: GCF_011764305.1. Taxonomy (NCBI): domain Eukaryota; kingdom Metazoa; phylum Chordata; class Mammalia; order Carnivora; family Mustelidae; genus Mustela; species Mustela putorius. The sequence continues at coordinate 44,085,913 of NW_025422005.1, read as the reverse complement.
ACCACTCGTCTTTCTCCCCATTGTGGCGAAATTTCTAACTAAAAGATATTTTCAAAGGTCAGTTGATCTAGAACCCCCCCCCACCCCGCAACACTGAGCAACACTGATGAACAAGGAGAGGTCTCTTAATTTTCAGTGAATTGGTTTCTATAAGTAGCCAGTGAGTAAAATTCTGAAGTAAAAACCTGTGTCCTTTCCCTCTGTTCATGATGTTCTGGGGCTTGAGTCTCTTCCACAGGAAAACATGGAAAAAAGCTAGCTGGTGATACCAAGCTGTTAGTGACCTATGACAGCTCTTCAGAATCCTAAAATGATTCCAAAACACTTTCTCTGGTTTTCTCATACAGCAGCGTCTCCCTCCTCTATCCGCCCCCCCCCACAAATCTCTCTATCTCTGTCTGTCTGTCTGTCTGTCTCTCTCTCTCTCTCTCTCTCACACACACACACACACACACACACATCCCCTCATCTTAAGATTTTCTTTTCACTGGAGCAACTGGGTGTTTCTTATCCCTCAGACTTTTGTGCAGCCAGTCTTCCACCTAATCTGTATTCCTTTCCTCTAACTCTGCTCACTTTCTACCTTTCTCATCTCTTATTCATAGTTATAGCTATACTGCTCCAGGCAAATCTCTTTGGCTCCCCAAACTTTCATTTTCCATTAAAGGAAATGCTGTGGCAGTAGTTTGTAAATCGTGAATTATTTTTTTTAATTCAATTTCTGAAGGATATGGCACCTTATAGGAGCTGACAAGTAGGCATCTTAGGTGTGACTTTATTATTTTTGAGACAAGAGGGTTGGGGAAAAGGCATACACTCCATTAAGACTGATGGATTGCTTAATACTGTGCATGCACTGAGTACACAAGTGAGCGTAGTCACAGAAGAACAATGATTCGCACCTCCCCTGAAGAATGAGGACAACATCTAGGTAAAAGAGCAGATGAATGTGGATTTAAAAAATGTACAAGCAGGGATGTCTGGGTGGCTCAGTCAGTTAATCAGCTGCCTTCGGCTCGGGTCATGATCCCAGGGTCCTAGGATCGAGTCCCGCATTGGGTTCTCTGCTCAGCAGGGAGCCTGCTTCCCTCTCTGCTGCTTCCCCTACTTCGGCTCGAGCTCACTCTCTCTCTTTCTCTCTCTCTGACAAATAAGTAAATAAAATCTCTACAAAAAATAATGTACGAGCATCCCCTATTTCACCTTGAACAGCTTCCCAATGCCTTGCCCTAGAATTTAAGATTTCCCACAGGCCACCCCCAACTTATGTCTCCGATGCTCCATATATATATATATATCCTTATATTCACTAACATATAATATGTGTGTATACACATACACACACACACACACACACACATATATATATATATGGAATTTAAGGGTACAGGGCTCAGATAGAGAATATATATATGCATATATATGTATATATGTGCATATATATGTTTATACACACATATATACATATATATGCATATATATATTCTCTATCTGAGCCCTGTACCCTTAAATCCCAGGCCTCTGTACCTTATTCCTAAACCCAATATGAGAGATGACTCAGGAATTCACCACAGCCTTTATGTCTTCCTCCTTTTATTCACAAAAGATTTACCATGCACCTACGCTCCAAGTGTAGGAGGACAGGCTAACCCAGTCCAGAGCTGACTGGGACCCGAAGGGTAAAACCACCTCATTCCACCACGAGTTAGCATTGCCTGAGCTATGCTTCCAAACTAGCCCCTATCAGTAATGAAGGTGGTATTTTCTCTTATCTTTAGCGTTTTATCCTATTTCTTGAAATTATTCAGAACCCAAAGGAGGAAGAGAGGCATTACTTACTATGAGTGTGTGGCAGAGTGTGGGGTCCTTGGAGTTGGGCACCAGGCACAGCCTAAACCATAAGCGAGAATGCTGTGGCTAAGACAGGAGGGTCTCGGTTGTCATGGAGTCTGCATTCTGATGGAGGAAGACAGATGATGAACAAAGACACATGGGATAGGGGCCAGTGCCAGCGAGAGTGAGCTGTGTGGTGAGATGGAGAATATCGGGGTGGATGGGAATGCTTCAGGTTGGGGGGAAAGGGGAGCTTCTCTGAGGAGATGACACTGAGGGGATGACAGGACTTGCAGCTGATGTAGGGGAAGGGATTTTCAGGAAGGAAAGAACAAGTGAACCGTCTCAGGGATGTGAACAGTTTCAGAGAGCACAGGGTGTGCAAGGGAAGACTTAGTATGGCTTCAGCTCAACTAGTAAGATGAAAAGTGAAAAGAGGTCAGAGAGCGCAGCGGGGAGCAGATGACCTATGGTAAGGAACTTGGATTTTCTTCTAACTGTGATGGTAAGCCTTCTAATGATTTCAAGTGAGAAACCTGATATGATCCAATTGATTTTTTTTTATATTTTTATTTTGAAATAATTACAGGTCCACAGGAAGTTGCACCAAAAAGTATAGTCAGGTCTCAAGAACACTTCACCCATCCTTCCCCAGGGTATTTATAGACCCACAGCATAATAACAACACCATGAAACAGACGTTGCTACAATCCGCAGAGTTTATCTGGATTTCCCCAGGTTGCACGTACTCCCCTCTGCACGTGTGTGCGTGTTCGTGTGTTAATCTACAGATAATGGTTCGAGGTGATTTTATACCATGTACCTTTGCACAACGACCACCATGATGAAGACGAGAGCTGTTCCCTTTTGTTGCCCCTTTGTAGCCATGCCTACCCTCTTCCCACAGCCAACCCTGGCAACCACTAATCTGCCTTCCATCTCTATAATTACAACATTTCGAGAATATTACATAAATGGAATCATACAGTATATAATCTTTGGAATTGGCTTTTTGCACTCGGGGTAATTCCCTTGGGAGCATCCAACTTGTTGCCCGTGTCAAGAGTTCATTCCTCTCCACTGTGGAGTAATATTCTGTGGCATGCGTGGACCACAGCTTGTCGTCTACTAAAGGACATCTGGGTTCTTTCCAGTTTTTAGCCATTATGAATGATTATGAACATTTGTGTGCAGGTTTCCATGGAAACGTATGTTTTCATTTCTCTGGAACAAATGCCCAAGGGTGCAATTGTTGCATTGTATGGTAAGTCAGTTTATTATTTGTGGATTTAATTTACATTTACCCAATGGCAAATGATGTTGAACATCTCTTTTGTCATTATTTGTCACTTGTATTTCAGTAAAGTGTCTCTAGGTGTTGTTTTGCCCATTTTCTAATAGGATCGTTTGTTGAGTTTTACTGTTGAATTTTGAGTGATCTTTGTGTATTGTAGGAAGAAGCCCTTTGCAAATACTTTCTCCCAATCTGTGGCTTATCTTTTCAAATCTTCTAAACAGAGTCTTCACAGAGAAAAAGTATTTAATTTTGATGCTGTTCAATTTATCATTTTTCCCTTTTTTGGATTGTGCTGTTGGTGTCAAGCTAAGGAGTCTTCACTTCATCCTAGGTCCTGAAATTTTTCTACGTTTTATCTAAAAATTTGTATTTTTATGTTTAACATTTAAATCTTGGCCCAATTCTGAGTTAGTTCCATGGGATTATGCCACAGTTCTTCTCTTTTTCTTCTTATATTATTTCTTTCTTTCTTTTTTTTTTTTTTTTTTTTTTTTGCCTATTTATGTCCAGTTGCACTGGGCATTTTTTGAAAAGGCTATCCTTCTTTCATTGAATCGTTTTTGCAACTTTGTAAAAAATCAGTTGTACAGGACGTCTAGGTGGCTCAGTGGGTTAAGCCTCTGCCTTCAGCTCAGGTCATGATCTCAGCACCCTGGGATTGAGCCCTGCATCGGGCTCTCTGCTCAGCAGGGAGCCTGCTACCCTCTCTCTCTCTCTGCCTGTCTCTCAGCCTACTTGTGATCTCTCTCATTCTGTATAAAATCTTTTTTTTTTTAAATTGGTTGGACGTATGTATGGATCTAATTCTGGGTCCTCCATTCTGTGCCATTGATCTACGTGTCTGCCTGCCAGCACCGACTGTCCTGATTATTGCAACTGTATAGTAAACTTAACATCAAACAGAGTGATTCTTCTCAAGTTACTCTTCTTTTCTAAAATATTTTGGCTGTTCTAGGTCTTTTGCTGTGACAAATAAATTTTAAAATAAGCTTCTCTAATCTACAAATCTCTTGCTAGGATTTTGATAGGAGTTTTCGTAAGCCTATAGATCGACTAGAGGAGAATTGACATCTTCACTGTGTTGACTTTCAGTACATGGATAATGAATGAAATTTACCTGCTTTGATTTTTTTCATCTATGTTTTATCCTGTTTAGCATACAAATCCTGTACATGCTTTGTCAGATTTTTATTTAGATTATAGGCAAGTGTGCCATTTTCTGAGGAGCTGTTGTGAATAGTAGGGTGGTTTTAAATTTCAGCCTGCACATGTTCCTTGTTAGTATATAGAATTCTATGTGTGTTCATTTTGTAACCTGATACCTTGCTGGACTTACTTGTACTAGGATTTGTTTTGTTTCATTTTCTTTTGTTTGGAAGATTTTTTGTTTGGTTGGTTAGTGTTTGTAGGTTCCTTGGGTTTGTCTACATGATAGACAATCACTTATTATTTGCTGTCTGCAATGTCTATAAACATTATTTGTTGTCTGCAAATCAAGACAGTTTTATTCCTTCCTTGGCAAACTGTATGTCTGTTATTTCTTTTTCCTGCCTTATTGTGCTGGCTAGGATTTCCAGGGCTATGGCGAAGAAAAGTGGTGAGAGTGAGCATTTTTCCCATTTTCCTAATCTTAGGGGGTAAGCATTTAGTTTTTCACTGTTAAGTGTAATGTTACGTGTAGAATATTTTTTTAGGTGCTTTTTATCAAGTTGAGAAGTTTCCCTCTATTTCTACTTTCTGAGAGTTTTCATGAATGGATATTGAATTTTGCCAAATTTTTTTTCTGTATCTATTGATATGATCATGTGATTTTTTCCCTTTAACCTGTTAATATGAGTTGTATTCGTTGATCTTCAAATATTAAACCAGGCTTGCATCCCTGAAATAAACCCTATTTGGCAATTTTATATATATATATATATATATTTTTTTTTTTTTTCCACATTGCTGGATTCACTAAGCTAATACTTTGTTGGGTATTCTTACCTCTAAGTTCATGAGATATACTGATTGATTTATATTGTTAAAAGATTGCTCTGGTTTCTTTGTGGAGAATGGATAGAAGGGCAAGGCTGGCAGATGGTCAACTAGTTAAATATTTTTCTTTTCTCTCAACCTTGAGCTCCCTCTTCAGTCTTAATCTGCATTTGCTTCTCAAATTGCGTTTACCTCCTCTGAGTCCAAGGAACACCACAGTTTCATTGAATATAGCCCTGGTGATGCTAAGGCACCAGCTCCAACTCCAGTGGAAAGGAATAAACTCTCCACTCCAGCCATGCAAGTCCTGGTGTTGAGTGTGCATGGTACTATACTTATGCCCTACCCTTCCTTCAGGATCTTATTCAAGTCCTAGAACCTCTTCAAAGATTTCCTCACCATTCCAGTCACTGGTGACTGTTCCCACCTCTCACCTCCTACTGATCTTATTGTCCATGCTATTCATTGCCTTTCATTAATTCACTTATGCAGTCAATAAACATTAATTGAAAACTTACCATAGTCTAGGCATTTTGGAGATACTGGGCACAGCTGTGAGCAAAAGAGATGCAATGAAATTTACGGTCTAGTGGAGGAAACAGCATTAAAGGTTCACACAAGTGTATTTGTGTATATATTCCATTTGTGTGTATATGTTTATGTGTGTGCCTATATATAGGGGGAGAGAGAGAGATACAAATCAAGACAAATGCCGTGAAGAAAAAGTATGGGGTGTTCAGAATAGACTACTTGCATTTATTTTTTCTTTACATATTACAGTTTAATTATAAGTTTTTTTGAGAACAGAGATCATATCTGATACTGCTTGTTCAAACTCAGAATCTAACCCACAGTTAGTAAGCAGTGGGTGTTTATTATGGATGATAGTGGCCATGAAGGAAAAAAGAGTATTGTTTGAGGATGATGCTTAGGTACCAGGAGCTGAAGAAATGGCACTTGTCTTCACATTCCTGCAAAGAATAATCAGTCTATGGGCTCCTGGCTAGCTCAGTGGGTTAAGCCTCTGTCTTCGGCTCAGGTCATGATCTCAGGGTCCTGGGATCAAGCCTGGCATCAGGCTCTCTGCTCAACAGGGAGCCTGCTTCTCCCCCGCACCTGCCTCTCTACCTACTTGTGATCTCTCTCTCTCTCTGTCAAATAAATAAATAAAATCTTAAAAAAAAAAAAAAGAATAAGCAATCTATAGACTGTGTTCTTATTATGTTGGTTTAAAACACGGGCTCCCATCTCTAAGTATTTTATCTCTAGAAATTGCTTTGAAATGCCTACCGATTTGCCTCCAGTGTGCATGCATCCTCTGCCCAAATTATGTTTGCTAAGATTGTGCACAACGATGCACTGATAAATCTTTAACAATAGACTCTCTTGAAACAAAAACATAATGAAGTCAGAGCTTTTGCTGATTTCTGTGGTGCAAATACTCTCACCATGGCCCGTTCAACACTACCAGCGTGACGTCACTAAACACAGAGATGGAAAGAAATACACAATGCACATTCCCACAGATAGAGCAGACATAACCTCAAAAAGCACAATTAGTAGTAAAATGTAGTAAAATATTAGGAGGTGATGAGGGGTTGGGTTTTTTTTAGTATTTATAACCCTTTTCAATATAATTGATTGAGTTATAAATTCATATAATTCAATTTTAATGACCATATTTATTAGTTGGCTCAAAATATTCCTAAAAATTTAATAATTGGCTCTCATGAAATGGTAGGAGCCAACAGTAGCACCTCACTGACTATGCAGCTTAAGAGACTCATATATGTCCCCAATGGGATCCCACCAGCTTGAGTGGTGAGACACAGGGGAGAAAACAGAGTTGAATTTTGCCACTGACCCTCAACTCTCTCTCCCAGTTCTGTAGAACAGCCTAGAGTCAGACTGAAAGCTTCAATGTACATAGCAGTACCTGAAGTTAGCTGGCCAAAGCACTGTTTCTGACCACCTCTCCCTTGTATACTTCAACTATAAAGGTTGGAAAAGCTAAGCATTCATTTTCCCAACTTCCAGTGATGCTGAGTGGCCAATGAGACATGAAACTGCTTCAGGGGCGGGGGTCGATAGTGGTCTGGAAAAGCTTTTTCTTTTCTGATAAAAGGAGTCGATTGATCTTTTACCCTCCTTCCTATTTCAGATGTGAATATGATGTCTAGAGCTTCAGCAGCCTTTTAGAACCATGAGGCAATATGCATGAGGGAAAGGCCAAGGGACTTGAAGAGCTACCAGCTGTGGGTTCATTGGACTCCTAGACTAAAACCAAACCCGCGGACTCCATAGATACAGTGCTCTTTGAGGGAGAAAGCACTTATTTTTTAAAGCGCTTATGAGAAGTTTTCTGCTATCTTTACAGACAAAACTATTCCTAGCCCTTATAGGAATTAAAGGTAAATGGTACAACAGGGATGGTATTGGGTGGTTTTCCTCTTCTTTGAGTTTCACAACAGAATGAGAGATGACATTTATAAAAATATATAATTTATCATGGCTAGTCACACTTTAAAGGAAGTGTGTTTTAAAGGAAGATTTGACAAACATGCAGCTATGTGGGCCTTAAAAAATTAATTTCATGGGCACTGGGGCGGTTCAGTTGGTTAAGCAGCTGCCTTTGGCTCAGGTCATGATCTCTGGGTCCTAGGATGGAGCCCTGCACCGGGCTTCCTGCTCAGTGGGAATTCTGCTTCTCTTCCTTTTTCTCTCTTCCTCTCCCCACCTCTTGTTCTCTCTCTCTCTCTCTCTCTCTCACTAATAAATAAATAAAAACCTTTAAATAATCAATTTCAGTGCAAGTTTGTAAAGGTTTAAACATTTATCCTTTTTCAGTAAATTAAAAGCACATCACACAAACATGTACTTTGGATAAATTAGACACAAACTGCCTATTGGCAGACATAACAGAGCATCCATGCCTACCTCCTACCAGGCGACTAAGGACAGTTGGTTGGATTAACAAACATTTTAATAAAAACTAACAACTTGTATCAAAGTTGGCCTGCTGTTTCAAGGAGGTAAAGAAAAGGCTCCTCCCCCTTGGGGCTGGGTGGTGGCAACTACAGAGGAGCCGAATGGGCTTGCTGGGGTGTGGCCTGGTTCTCTCCTGGGCAGGCCAGAGGCCTGTGGTTCCCAGGGAATTCTTCCAGTAAGAGCCAAGAGGGAAATGTGGGAGGGCAGCACACTTCTGGGGCTCAATCGGCCAGTCAGCTAGTCACCGAGTCAACCAGTAGTTAGAAGTCCCTGGGCCTTCATAGTGTACGGAAGTGGAGGCCTCCCTGGCAAGAGTCAGGAGGACTGGGAAACTGCAGAAGGCACCATGGGAGAAAGGCAAGGGCAAAGGTGACAGAAACCACCTCAGGAGATATTTAAACATCATAGAATGTGTTCTAACTGGGATAGTCACATTCCTACCACACAGACATTCTTCAATCATTCAGAGGAGGGAGGTGTTTTGCTGAGCGTCTACTATAAGTTAAATCCCGGGAATGTAGCAGTGAAGTGAGCAGACAGAGGTCCAGCTCTCATTGAGGGTTCAGTCTAGTAAAGAAAACAGTTAAAACAAGTTATAAGAAAGTGGAGCGAGTGTTACAATACGTGAATGCTATTATTTGTATTCATTCTCTCGCCTCCCTGTGGCTTTATTACGTGGTGACACAGAATGAAGCAAGCCTTGGACAGGAGCCTTGCTTAGTTAAGTCACCGATATTCTTCAGTTGTGTGTCCTTGAGTAAATCTCCTTACCCTTTCCACGTTTCTTTTCACTTTAAAATAAGGTCAAGTTAGAGGGTTCTGATGCTTTTGTTTATACTAAAAATAGCAGTAGCTTTTAAGACTATCTCCTACCATGACTGTGATTGCCCCATTTGGACGAGTACCATTTCTGTGTTTATCAGCATGTCCAAAGTTCATTGCAAAGAACATGTTCTGTCCTGAGCTTTTCCTCTCTCTCCGTGGCTCTGACTTGGGTTTCCTGGGCCTTCTGTGCTGGTCCAGAAAGACCCACATCTGAGGCAGATCAGTTTACTGCTGGGAATACCAACATTCTACAGCAAGTGTGAATCTTTTGACCTGGTTCTTCTACATTAGTATGTTTCAAAGCAGTGATTATTAATGCGAAGTCTTTTCTTTCTTTTTTTTTTAATTTTTTAAAAAGATTTTATTTACTTATATGACAGAGAGAGAGAGAGAGAGAGATCACAAGTAGGCAAAGAGGCAGGCAGAGAAAGAGAAGGGGAAACAAGCTCCCCACTGAGCAGAGAGCCTGATATGGGGCTCGATCCCAGGACCCTGAGATCATGACCCAAGCCGAAGGCAGAGGCTTTAACCCACTGAGCCACCCAGGAGCCCCTTTTTCCTTTTAAATTTTTTTTTAAGATTTCATTTATTTATTTGACAGAGATCACAAATAGGCAGAAAGGCAGGCAGAGAGAGAGGGGGGAAGCAGACTCCCCACTGAGCAGAGAACCCGAAGCAGAAACTTAACCCACTGAGCCACCCAGGCACCCCCTAACTCGAAGTCTTAAGTTCCTTGGAAGAACCAAAGATCAGCTTGCGGGAATCCATGTACAACTTTCAAATGCATGTAAAAAAACAAAATGCAAAAGGGTGTGTGTATGTGTGTTTGTGTGTGCGCACGCACAAACGCGTGCGAGTTTTGGGGATAAAGAATTCACAGGGTTCATCAGATCTTCAAAAGTGCCCGTAATCCCAAAAGGTTTAGAAGCCTTAGCCTGGAGACTATGATATGATCTTAATGTCTCTCCATCCTCTGAATGCCCATGGTTCTTACACCTTTTACCACTTTTACTATAGGTGTATGCCTCCTTCCTACCAGACTATTCCTTCTTTACAAATGGAGATTGTATCTTATCGAAACAAGCTATACAGGGAAAAATATATATATGTACACACACACACACACACCCCGAGGCAGACAGACAGACAGATTTTGGAGTGAGACACACATGAGTTCAAATCCCAGTTCTGTTGCTTACTGGCTATGTGACCTGAGACAGGTACGTAACTTCAACTATTATTTTGTCTGAGTCCCTTTCTCATCTCTTCCTGAGAATATTTCCTTCCTGTCCATGGGAAAGGGCATGAGATTCAGCCTAAGCCAACCAGAGTACCACTTTCCCTAGCCATGGAGATGGACAGCAGCAGGGGGCACAGGATCCCCACGGTCCACCTGGGTTACTTTCTAGGATTCTGGTCAGTTGTGTTGGCTGGGAGGAGAGGGGGCTGGGCATTCTTTCAACTCCAGCTGTACGGTAGGCAGGACACAGACCTAGGGAGTGCACAGGCATGTCTCCACTCTAGTGAGGACATCTGTCTGTAAAAGGAAAGAACAGACTTGGCAAATGAATGGAAGCAAAGGTCTAAGAGAATGTGCTGGTTTCAATGTGCCAAGATTCTCCATCACATGAACCATTTAGACACCCCTTTTCGCCTAACCAAGTTTGCTTTCAAATCTATCACACCCAAGCAGAGTCTTGAGCTCATCTGTGAGTAGATGCAGTAACGCCTACGCACGAGGTGTGGTGAAATTAAAATAACATGTAGAGAAGAAACTGCCAAGAAGCTTTCACCCTGTTTGTCACTGTCCCATTTCAACAGGTACACCTTTTATTTGTTCCTCAGTGCATTCCAAGGGACACCAATTACACAGGCTGTTACTAGGTTTTTTCTGAGTTGAAAAAATGATTCAACAATGTGATAAATGCTTGGTTAAAGAAAACTCTTTCCCAAGGGACTTTCCAGTGTCTCCAGTGTTCTATTTTGCCTCGTGAATTCCCAGCTGGACAAAGGAACATAACCACAGAGTCCTATGTCAAGAAGCACCTATGAACACATTTTGGGCACTGCCATCTCTGCGGCTAATTCAGTAGTTGTGCAGGGACAAATACTGTTTTGGTGACAGTCTGACTCGGCTGGTCCTTTTTCTCCTTGAACAAAAAGTCCAGCAGCTTTCCACCTCTCTTCCAACAATGACTAGCCATGGGACTTGGAAAGTGACTTTAATTCTCTGAGTCTCAGTTTAGTCATCAGTAAGGTGTGTTAGACTTTGTGACATTCTAGAACCTGTCCAACTGTGGGGCCCCTAGATGGCTCAGTCATTTTAGCATCCAACTCTTGGTTTCAGTTCAGGTCACGATCTCAGGGTCGTGAGATGGAGCCCCGCTCAGGCTCCCCACTCAGCCGGGAGTCTGCTTGCGATTCTCTCTCCCTCTGCCCCTCCTCCCTCCCATGTGCGTTTGCTCACTTGCTCTTTCAAATAAATAAGGACATCTTAAAAAAGAAAAAAAAAGAACTCATCCAACTATACACGTCTCTGCTTGTAGGATTATGAAATGTTCAGGAGAGGTTGAATGCAGAATGCAGTGGATACTCTGGGCCTGTGAAGGTCAAGAAAGGCCCAGGAAGTCGAGTGGGGAGAAGTGAGCAGAAACACCCATGTAGGCTCTAGTGCTACCATCTGGAGGTTTTAAGCCAACATTCTAGCAGAAGCAATCTCTGGATTTTCTTAACTTTCTTAAATTGAAGTTTCTAATTGTACTAGACTACTATGAGTTTGTCTGTTTTAGGTTTGGATGGAACAAGACCTCATAAAACAAAAGATTAAAATGACCAAATGTTGCCCTGTGGGTCCTGAAAGGCCAAGAAAACCCTACAGGAAGAGGTGGGAAGCAAAGATCCTGCTGTTCAGACTGTGACTCCTGAAAAGCTTTGGGTTCTTACCGTTCTTACTCAATTCAAATTGAACCAAGACAGGGGCAGCCAACCAAACCCACTTCCCTTCTGCCACCCTCCACTAGCCACCGGGAACCCTCAGGGACGCTGGGGAGTGTAAATGAATGATAAAGGACAAGACCTTTTGAAAACTGCAAAGCACCCCACAAACAGATTATGTTTATCACTATTCCTGATGTTTACATTGTAATTCTGGCTTTGCCACAGACATGACTTCAGGCAAGTAATTCATCAGCTCCGCCCTTCCTATAAAACGAAAGCTGTGATGGATGGGAAAGATTAACTAGAAAATGATGGTGCAGACGCCTTTGAAAATTGAGGGTCACTGCCATACTTACTAATTAATAGTAACCATACAATTGTGAAGTTATAAATAGCTCGGCATCCGAGCAGAACCCAGGGCGCTCTGCTACGTTTTCACTTGGAGCCATTTTGATTTCGCTCATTAGCTCCACTAGCCTATAATTAGCACAACACCCTGGAAAATTAATCCAGCCTGGTGAGTCAACATGGGGGAAGTGAAACAGACTTCTAAATCATGTTGGAATGAAGCTGAAGTCTGAGAGCTGGGTCCTCCTGGTTTCGGAGGGAATTAAAAGCCTCAACTCTTGACCTTACAGCTAAAGACAAAGAGAGTCCCTCTCTCTGTTTTCGCCCTCTGAGTTTCAACATTGTTATCAAAGTAAACATACCCCTTAGGCCACTTTTCCATCAGTGGGAGAATGGCAAACTGTCACGTGATGACTATCTATTCCTTATAAAATGTGACTTTGGAGAAGCTAAGCTTGCCAATGCAATGAAGAGTGCCCAGATCTGGGGTCGGGCGGAGCAGGAGGGTTCTGAGACCCTAGACCAGCAGAGGAAGTCTTACTGGAAACTGAAATTGCTGACACCTGAGCCCACGGAAAGAAGTAGCCAACATGCAGGAAGGTGCATCACATGTTACTATAGATAAGAGGCCACAAGTGGATTAAAAGCAATATAGAAGGCTTGAATATGACATGGTGGAGGTCACCGAGAGGATGTGACCACCACTTGACCCAGCAGTTGAACCCGGGCAATCAGAGGCCCCTCACTCCCTTCCCTGTCCTTGGAATATACATTCCATTTGCCTTCCCCATGCTAGAAGCTACTCCATCACAGTCTTGCGATAGTCATTTGGTATTGATGCCATCTGAACAGTATACTGTTCATATATATATAGTATAACTGAGCCCTGATAAGGCCTCTACATAGACTTTTAAGATTTGGCATGCAGATGCAAGAGATCTGTTTGTCTTGTGGCTGTCCAAGATGAGCCTCGTTGAAATAGGTTCCCTTGCCTTTTAAAACTGTCACCTACCAACACAAGTGATGGAGTAGTCCACCTCTTAGGTCTGTCTCTCCTTGCCCGCCATTTACAGGGCCCAGTTTGCAAACCACAAGACGGATGCAGCTAACCCAGGAGCAGGGAGATAAAAATGAAATGCAGGGATGCCTGGGTGGCTCCATCAGTTAAGTATCCACCTTCAGCTCCCGTCATGCCCCAGAGTCCTGGGATCTAGTCCCGCACTGAACTCCCTGCTCAGCGGGGAGTCTGCTTCTCCCTATGCCTGCTGCTCTCTGTTTGCTATTCTCCCTGCTTGTGCTCACTTGCTCTAGCTCTCTCTCTCTCTCTCTCTCTGACAAATAAATAAATAAAATCTTAGGAATAAAAAAAAAAAGGAAAGAAAGAAAGAAAATGAAATGCAGTGGGTAAAAACGGGAGTGTGTGCTGAGAGCACTTCTCCTGAAATGCATTTTGCTTTCTTCAGCAGGCATCTGGTGTCATGTGTAAGGTGTCTGCTGAGTTAAAGGCCAAGAACTAGGTCATCGGAGAAATAAATGGGTCCTTTCATCTGTCTCTTTTTGTAAAAATCTTTTCGCTTTCCAAATTAAATATCCCTAGTGTCCTTTCCTTATAAATGTTTATCAGCTTTAACTGTTGTGTTTCCAGTGTACACATGTGAAATGATTGAGGAAGACTGCAGGAAAACTTTCTTAGTGAAATACCAACCCATCTCAGGCCAAAGTCATCATCTTGCATTCTGGTCAAACCCTGGCTTCGGATCCCCCAGGCTTCAAGTCTAGAAGTCTTTCCTTTTCCTTGATCGTCAAATCCAATCACCAAATCGCAAAGAATCTACCTTACTTCTGCATGCTTCTTTTCATTCTCTCCCCACACCTGCAAATCTCTTATGTTCAACAGGCTAATGACATTTTAATCTTTTTTAAGCCCACTTTCAATCAGAACATTTCCTGGCTCAAAGCCTTTAATGGCTGCCCACTGCCTAACAAATTAAGGAAAACTCTTCAGTTCAGCAGTCAAAACCCTGGCCTTACACCACATGCCTCCTTTCCACTTGACAACCTGATAGCATGCATTTATGCTGTGGACCACTGGATTCATAACTCATCTGCAACAAGTCAAAGGTCTTTCAAGGAGAAGGCAGTGGAAACAGTTTGCATGCCCAGGGGATAGATCTGCCCATGAGTCATGGGGCTCATGAAAACTCACTCTTGCTGCTGGCAAAATAACCAAAGCCTAATGTTGGGCTACTATCAGGTCAGTTGTATCCTCTTCTTAAGTGAAGGAGGATACCACTTTACCTTTTAAATGACTATTCATTTGCCAATATACTGTCTTTAGTAAAGGGTGGGAGGAGGGTTAGACTGAAAAATTATATTTTCCCCTTCCTTCTTCTAGCTTTCTCCATTTCTCATACTGATTTTTTTTTTTGGCATTAAATAATCAGAATCTAGATTCCTTTAAAAAATATTTGTAAAATATTTCAAAGAAAGTAATTGCTCTCCTTAATCCCCATTACCTAGTTAACGGTGCCTCCTCTGATGAGTGCACTTATCAGACAATACAAGGTAATGTACAGAAAAGTGTTGATTCACTATATTGTACACCTGAAACTAATATAACACTGTATGTTAACTCACTGGAATTAAAATAAAAACTTAAAATAATAATAATAAATAACAACAACAATAATATTAAGAGGCTTGCAAGTATTAGAATATATCTGAAGATATTTTTAAAAAGTATTTCAGGGGGAAAAGCTATATATATATTAGTTTTACATGAAGGCATTCAGCTGCAAAAAGAATGCTTCATCCTTTTTAAATGTACTTTTAAAAAATACGAAATTGAGTGCATTATTTTTGGAGCATTTTAGGTAATATATTATTCCGTTTTCATGTAAAAAAAAAAAAAAGGTAACTGCTGTCTTTCCCCAAGAGTATTACTGTATTTTTCAATAAAATATTAGCAAATTGAATCCAGTAGCATATATAAACTATCATACACCATGACCAAGTGGGATTTATCCCAGAATGCAAGACTGGTTTAATATATGAAAGTCAGGGACGCCTGGGTGGCTCAGTTGGTTGGGTGTCTACCTTCTGCTCGGGCCTGATCTCAGGGTCCTGGGAATGGAGCACTGAGGAAGTGGGGCTAGTCCCTGCTCAGCAGGGAGCCTACTACTCCCCTCCCCCCACCCCTCCTCCCTAGCTGTGTCTCTCTGTGGCTCTGCTCTCTCGCTCAAATAAATAAATAAAATCTTTAAAAGGAAAACATGGAAGTCCAGGGGCGGCTGGGTGGCTCAGTGGGTTAAAGAAAACATGGAAGTCAGTAAAAGCAATATACATTATCAGCAGAATAAAAAAAACATAAATCACATTGATCATTCTCAATAGAAATAGGAGGAAACCACCTCAACATAATAAAAGCCATATAGGAAAAGCCCACAGCAAACATCATACTTAATGGTGAAGGATTGGCTGCCAACTGCATCTCTATTCAACGCTATACTGGTTCTAGCCAGGGCAATTAGGCAAGAAAAGTGAAAAAAAAGGCATCCAGATTGGAAAGAAATAAGTAAAACTATCATTATTCATAGGTAACCTGAATTGTGAGTGGAAAATCCTAAGAAATCCACCAAAAACTATTAGATTTAACACACAAGTTTAACAATGTTGTTAAATTGTTTACAAGATCAATTTATAAAATTCAGCTGTATTTCTATACATTTACAATCAATCCAAATGTGAAATTAAGGAAACTACTCCATTGGGGTGCCTGGGTGGCCAGTCGGCTAAGCATCTGCTTTCAGCTCAGGCCAGGGTCTCAGGGTCATTAGATCGAGCTCCATAGCAGGCTCCCCGCTCAGCCTGCTTCTCCTTCTCCCTCTGTCGCTCCTTTTGCTTGTGCTCTCTCACTCTCTTTGTCAAATAAATAAATAAAATCTTTAAAAAAAAAAAAAGGAAAAGAAAAAGAAAACTCCATTTACAGTGGCATCAAAAAGAATAAAATATTAGGAATTTAGCAACAGAAGTACAGATATACTCTGAAAAGTACTAAACACTAGTAAAGAAATCAAATAAGATTCAAATAAATGGAAAGACAGACATAACATGTTCATGAATTAGAAGACCTAATATTGTCAAGATGGTAATATTCCCCAAATCTGTTTAGCGATTCAGTGTAATCCCTATGAGAAGCCCAGCTGAGTTCTTTGAGTTCTCTGAGTTCCCAGTCTGAGAAACTGACAAATAGATTCTAAAATTCATATATAATTGTGAGGGACACAGAATGGCCAAAACAATCTTGAAAAGGAACAAAGGTGGGGGACTTGCACTTGATTTTAAAACTTACCACAAATGAACTTTAATCAAGCCAATGTGCTATAGACATAGATATATAGATTGATGGGATAGAACTGAGATTCCAGAAATAACCCATGTTTAACTGATGTTTGACAAGTGTGTAGGACTATCTAATGGGGAAAAAATAATCTTTTCAAGAAATAATGTTGGGACAATTAGATGGCCAAATGCAAAAGAATGGAATTAGACCTTTACATCATGTGCAAAAATTAACTCAAAACAGATCAAAGATCTAACAGTAAGAGTTAAAACTATAAAACCCTTAGAAGAAAAAACACAGGAAAAAATCTTGATGTGAAATTTGGCAAAGATTTCTTGGATACACCATGAAAAGCACAAGCAACAAAAGAAAAAAAAAATTGTACTTCATCAAAACTAAAAACTCAAAGGGCACTAGCAAAAAAGTGAAAAGACAAGCCACAGGATAGCAGAAAAATATTTGCAAATCATATATCTAGTAAAGTACTTGGGTCTAGAATATAAAAGAAGTCTTATGACATCATAATAGAAAGACATGGTCTTGAATAGAGGACTTGAATAGAATTAATCCAGAGGATAAACAAATGACCAACAAGCAACAAAAACTTGTCCACACAAAAAATTTTATATAAATAATTACAGCAGTAGTATTTGTAATACCCAAATAGTAGAAACAACTCCAATGTCCATTATGAGTGGATAAACAAAATATAGTGTGTACACACACGCACACACACACACACACACACACGTATAAAATGAAATATTACTCAGCCAGGAACTGGAGCAAAATACTGATAACGTGCTAGAAAGCGTGGATAAATCTTTCAAACAGTATACTAAGTAAAAGAAGCCAGACAGAAAATATTACATATTATAAGATTCCACATACATGAAATTTCTAGAATGGGCAAACCTATAGGGACAGAAAGTAAACTAATGGTTGCTTAGCACTGTGGGGAAGTGAGAATACAGAAGAGAGATAGCTAAAGGGTATGGAGTTTCCTTCTTAGGTAATGAAAACTGTTCTAAAATTCACTGCGGCAATAGTGGCACATATCTATGAATATACGAAAAGCATTAGCTCATACACTTTAAATGGGTGAAATATATGTTATGTGACTTATCTCGCAGTTAAACTGTTACCAAAAAAAAATAATAATAATACTCAAGTAGAGTATTCAAGGTATAGCCATTGATGCCAATTTTTCTAGTGGCTGTTTTTATTAGTTTTTTAACATACACAATGGATATGAATTTGCATCCATCAAAATCTGGAACATTGGGGTGCCTGGGTGGCTCAGTGGGTTAAGCTGCTGCCTTCAGCTCAGGTCATGATCTCAGGGTCCTGGGATTGAGTCCCACATCGGGCTCTCTGCTCAGCAGGGAGCCTGCTTCCTCCTCTCTCTCTCTGCCTGCCTTTCTGCCTACTTGTAATCTCTCTCTGTCAAACAAATAAATAAAATCTTAAAAAAAAAATCTGGAACATTAAATGTCATTTATTTTTTCAGATACAAATTAAAACTCACTTGAACCCCGCCTCTGCCAAAGTATTGAGATGTTGAATTACAGTCAGAGTGAGGGTTCCCTCTCCCGTTACAGGAGGGATTATGCAAATTGCCCAGGTTTGTGCTTCTACAGCTTCCAGAGGAGTCCACTGGTTCCTGGTCTGTATTAGTTAACACTGAAGGGATCACAATCTAAGCCTACACAGGCTAAGCTCCTTTGGAGGAAGGTGATTCTGTTGCTTCCCTGCCCTGCTAGAAACTGGGGAATTTTGTAGAGATTTTGCAAATCTGGGACTCAGGCAGTCATTTATTTTTGAGCTCTTTCTATCTGGGGTACTACAAGCTAGCAGGGCAAGGCTCTTCCACCTCACGGAATATCCAAAATACTAACCTCTTCCTAGTCTTGGAAAATCTCCCATCTACAGGGTCTGTCTGTTCCTTTTACCGATTGCCTCAAAGGAACTTGCTCTGTCTTCTCTCTTCTACGGAGTTCTGCTTCTAACTATGACAGACTTACTTATTTAAGACCATCCCTGGGGTGCCTGGTTGGCTCAGTGGGTTAAGCCTCTGCCTTTGGCTCAGGTCATGATTTCAGGATCCTGGGATCCAGGGCTGCATCAGGCTCTCTGCTCAGTGGGGAGCCTGCTTCTCCCCTCTCTCTGCCTGCCTCTCCGCCTATGTGTCATATCTCTCTGTGTGTCAAATAAATCAACAAAATCTTTAAAAAAAAAAAAAAAAAAAGACCATTCCTCTTTTTGAGAACACCTTGACAAACCAGGCGAGAAAAGAAGAATTTCTGTTTGAAGGCACTGAAAGTTTCCCAAGAGGCTTGCCTGGGGCACTCAGTTGGTTAAACACCTGTCTCTTAATCTTGTGTCAGGTCTTAATCTCAGGGTCAGGAGTCTGAGTCTCACGTTGGGCTCCACACTGACCTTGGAGACTGCTTAAAAAATAAAAAAAATTCACGTGAGAATTTCAAGGACCAAATCCCAGAGAGAAAGGAAGTACAGAGAAGTGAACCTGTCATTCAGCATTGCTTTTCCCTTTGATGAGTTTGCTGATTAACTGGCAACCAAGAGAATAACTGATCAATTGAATTCTCCACCTTTGCCTTTCCTCCCCCTTACCACTCCACTCTTCCTAAAACTTAAATAACAATCCGTTTCTCCTTCACATAAATATTTCAGAGGCTTCCCATTTCCTCAGAATAAAGTGCAAGCTCTTAGCACAGTTTAAGGAACCCTCTCAGATCTGACGCTTGCCTACATTTCCAGCTTCCCTTCTCACTACGACCTAAGAACCCCAGCCACATTCTGCTGGCTTTTAATTCTTCTCAGTTGCTTTTCTCTCATTCATTCCAGGGCCTTTGCACACCTTGTCCTATTCTTTGGATCTCTTTTCATCTCGTATTCATTTTCCTGCCTTTCCTATTTCCGTTCAGGTTATAGTTTAAATATCCTCTGGGATTTAGGTTTCCTACACTTGGTAATTTTCCTCCGTAGAAGGCAAGAAATTTGCCCCTTACATCCTGAAATTCCCTATCAAAGCACCTATCACATTTTATGATTACTACTTTATTGTCTGTCTCCTTTTAAAGACAGCGAGTCCTAAAAGGGCAGGAACTGTGCGTGTGTCTTGCTCATAGATGTCTCTCTAGTCCTCAACCTGGTTCAAAACAGACATTCACTAGATATTTTTTAGATTACTTATTAATATAAGAAAGCCCTCATATTTTGTCTTCAAGACAGTTCATCATACCTCTCTTCAAACCCTAGCTATTTTTTTTCTTCTAGAAGCTTCTAGGCAAGGACTACTGTGAATTGAATGCCATTTAAAATTTTTTAGTCCTTTTAACATTTTCAAGATTTTACTGCAATTAAAATAAAAATGTAAGTGAAAGTATGAATATTCACACCACAGGCCCCTCCCCTGCTATCCCAATTCAACAGGGTTTATAGTCCTCACTTGCTTTCTCACATGCAAAAAAGTGTGATTATAACTACTTGCATCCTCAAATGACACTCTGGCTTTTCAGTCACTCCAGGATCCGGTTCAAAAATGGCCTTCCTTGTTTTCTGTAGCCTTCTGTGGCTCCTTTCCAGTTTTTATCACAGACTTTGTTTTTCTCTGCTTCCTTCTCTGCTTCCTCTTCTCAGCTCGGCACAGCTTCCTCTGTCATGTTCTATAAACCTGCCACTGTTGATGAGTCTTTTTATGTGCCATCTGAATTGGCCGGCTCTGTCTCATTACCTCTTGGGTTGTCTCAAATCTCAGTGGCAAACAATTTTTTCTTTACCTGTTACTTTCTCTCCCCTTTTTACCCATTCCTTAATTTGGTCACTGAATTAACTCTTCAAACACAGGGCAAAATTCACTTTGCCACCATAAAACGTCTGCTTTATTTCGTGTTGCCACATACGTGCCAAGAACAGTACCTGGCACCTGATTACTAGTATGTATTTGTTGAATTAATGAAATATTTTGGCGTGTACTCTATGATAGGCTGCTTGGCTCCATTTACATTACTTTTGGTCCTCATGTACCAGAAATGAATATATGAACACCATGGAGTACTTAGAAGTTAATAACACCTAGTAAAATTATACACACACACAGAGGAACCTGATTCAGTTACAGGCATTTTTCCTTAGCAGGTTCTTTCGTTACTGTTCAAAAATAAAGATCCTGGTGTAATGTAAGAAGGGTTTGTTTTGTTATTTTCATTCACAAATTAAGAGACATTACTTCCTTTGGGTATAAGGCCTATTCTTTGTTCTATAATACAGCTTTTAATCAGTACAACAAATACACTTATTTCATTTAAACGTAAACGACAGTAATGAATTTAATAAATGTAAACAAGGGCAATAAATTCACCCTGTAAATCAAATTGCTGGTGTTTGCAAATATAGGTAGCAAGTACTAGGCAAGGTTCTCTAGGGTTCAGGGGTAAAGACGCTAATAGGGGGAAATTTTCTGGGTACTGACACTAATTTAAGATTTGGGATACGGGGAGATTTTAGTGAGTGCTGGGTTGCCACAAGGAAGGAAAGGTTGGATGGGATGAGAAAGGTTAGTTGGTGGACTTCAGAGTTCTGGAAGAAACCAGGGTGAAGGCAGTAGAAGATGAACTGAATTAACAAATATGTAGTGAAATTAAAAAGAAAGAAAGAAAGAAAAAAGGCATCAGGATCTTGGGATATGGTGGGGGAAGAACCTAGAAGCATGAATTAAAGGAAATTCAAGGGTGAAAACAGCAAGGGCCAGGGCTTGGATGGCAGAGTCAAGGAAACTGGACGCACCCCCGGGTGTTAATGTTAAAGGTGGAAAGAGAAAGCAAAGCAAGCAGGCCTCAAAGGGTAGAGGAATGCTTAAAGGTAGAAGTGAACAGTGGTGGGGGTCCTCCCGTAAAGGGCAGAAATCGAGTGGGTAGGATTCTCGCTCAAAGGGCAGAAACAGAATCCTGAGCCAAACGATGATGCGGCAGTGTGGGTAGGTGGGTCAGCACCCCGAGGGGAGCAGAGGTCCAAGGCGTCCTGAGGCGTCTCTGGCTGGCTTGTGATGCAGTCTGGGTTTTTCCGAGGTTTTCATAGAGAGCGCTGGGATTTAGAGTGTAGGTTGTAAAAACACGTTTCAGACGCTCAGGGTTTTTCAGTGTTAAGAGTTTGGTAGCGTTCGGTCATGTTTGGTGGGGGCAGGTGGCCAGTGACAGACGGAACATTCAGGGAGGGCTGGGAATCCATTTCAGCCCGGCTGGGGTGATTTCCGTGGCACGTGGAGGGATCTGGGTCGGGATCCGTGGGGGTGATTTTCGGTCCGGGTGGGTCCATGCGCCGGGTGTGGGCAGGGATTGAGGTGGGCGTTGGGGAGTATTTCAGGCAGCGCGGCGGGCGAATTTCCTTCGGGACCGCGGCGTGTTTCAGGCCGCGCTGGAGGCGAGGTGCAGCCGCGACCCAATGAATTCCACCCGGGATGGGGTGCGGGCGGGGGCGAGCCAGGCGTGGAGAGAAGTCCGGCGGGGCCTCTGAGCAGCTTCGGGGTGCGAGGCGCGGGGAACCGCCGTCAGGGCTGGGCCGGACTGACGGCCTGGGGACTTCGGGGACGTTCCTCGCAGCGAGCCGCAGTCGGCCCCCTCCCGTCCCGCTCTCGGGGGAACCTGTTGCTGGAGAAATGGGCGGGCGGTGGCGACGGCCGAGGACCCTCCCTCGCCTCCGCCCGGGTGTCTGGGCGGCCCTTTCACCCTAGAGGCGCTCCGCGGCGCGGCCCCTCCCTTTGCTGTCTAAGTGGAAAAAAAAAAAAAGTCACCCCTCCACCCCCCACCCGCGCCCGTCCTCGGCGAGCCTGGGGCAGCCCGGGCCGCTTCCGGGAGCGGAGGCGCGGCCCCGCGGGCCGGAGGAGGCGGAGGCGGAGGCGCAGGCGGAGGAGGAGGCCAACATGGCGGCGCGCAGGGCTGGGCCGGGCCGACGCCGCGCCTGAGCTCCCCACCGCCCTCGCTCGGCTCGCGGCGTCCACGCCCGCGCCCAGCCTGGCCCGGCGGCTGCGGAGCGCGCAGGCCGGCAGCGCAGGGGCCCGCTCGGGCGCGGGGGCGGCGCGGAGGGAGCGGCGCGCGGTCCGCCAGGCCCGGGAGCCGCAGCTTCGCCGCCCGCCGGCCGGCGCGGCCCGGAGGCCCGAGCCATGGAATCGGAGGAGGAGCAGCACATGACCACGCTGCTGTGCATGGGGTTCTCGGACCCCGCTACCATCCGCAAGGCCCTGCGCCTGGCCAAGAACGACATCAACGAGGCCGTGGCGCTGCTCACCAACGAGCGGCCGGGCCTCGACTACGGCGGCTACGAGCCCATGGACAGCGGCGGCGGCCCCAGCCCGGGGCCCGGCGGGGGCTCTCGGGGCGACGGCAGCGGCGACGGCGGCGGCGGCCCCTCCCGCGGCGGGAGCACCGGGGGCGGCGGCGGCTTCGACCCCCCGCCCGCCTACCACGAGGTGGTGGACGCCGAGGTGAGGAGGGCGACCGTGACCCCGCGGGAGAGGCCACTGGCCGGAATTCCATGGGCAGGGGGACACACCCCACTGGGCTGGGAGTGCGGAGGGCGTGTGGGGCGGGGGCTGGCTTGGAGGCCGAGAGAATGAATGGAGCCCCGGACGCGGCGAGGGCGGAGGTCACCAGGCCGGGGTCAAGTGGGGAGAGGAACCCCTAGGGGACGGGCTGAATGGGCGTTAGGGACGCGGGGCAGGGCTGTGCGGCGGGGGTGGGGAGGGGTTTCGTGGGCTTCGGGCTAAGCACGTCGCAGGGCTGGTAGATCGGGGATGGGAAGGAGGGTCCAAGACTAGTACCTGGGATGGGCGAGAAGTGACGCGTTAGCCTGGAGTGTGTGGTGGCAAGGACGCGTGTGTCAGGGGTCAGAAATGGGGTACTAGAAGGCTAGGCTAGGGTCGCCGGTTTCCTTAGCACCGGCTTTCAGTGAAGGAGTGGGGGAGGCACGAGTTTCCGAGTCAGGGAAGAAGTGGGATGGGCTAGCCAGAGTAGTGGCCTTTGCTAGGGTCAGGGGAGGACTGCTAGGGTTAGGAATGGGGTTTGGGTTTTAGTCAAGGGCCAGAAAGAGGAGATTGAACAGGGTCTAAAAATGAAGAGGGACTGGGCCGGACCGAGGGTGACAGTAATTGATACAAGGTGGGGGAGGGGGTTACCTGCAATAAGGTCTGGTTTGGGAGGACTGACGTTAATAGGGCCAGGTGGGATTTGGACCGAGGAGGTTAGAGGTCTGAGGCCAGGTCAGGAACGGGCGCTGAGGAGGCCTGGCATTGGAGCATGAAGCTGGGACCAGGTCGAGGTAGGGGGAGTACTGGTCATAGGCAAGGTCGGAAATGAGAGAAAACTAGAGGTGAAAAGGGATTGCGGTCATACTGAGGGTGCTGTGCAGAGGGACAGGGAACAGGGTGGGAGAGAAATGGGAGGAGTGCAGGAATCTGTTAAGGAGAAAGGGCCATCTAGGCAAATGGCTCTGAGCACAGATCTCAGGTCTGGGTGGAGAAAATAAGGCCTCTTGGGGATGTGAGCAAAGAACATGGGGAAGAAAACCGACTTTAACCAATTTCAGAAAGGATCAGCCAAAAACACAAGGGCCTGTGACATAATTGCTTTGCAGAAAAATGGCAGCTCATGTCAAGAATTTTGGTCAGATTCCTTGGGTAGTGCATTTTGGGTGGACAAGTAGAGCAGCTTGGCCTGATCGCAGAATAGCTCAGAGCTCAGATTAGTGGGCTTTGTGTTTTTAAATAGAGATATGAGTTGGGATAATTCTTAAGCTAAGCCTTCTGAAAGAATTTTTACTAAATTGTGTTCTATCCTTCTAATAATGTGCTTTTGCAGCAGTCACTTGGGCTGAAGTAGCTTGGAAATGAAGGTAGCATGTCAAAAAAAAAAAAAAAAAAAAAACACGGTTTCTTCACAAGATTTCTTAGGTTCCCAGACTTCCACACACTTTATTGATTGCCCTGAGTTACCCTGTAACTCGGGTCTTTCATTGACCAGCGTATGAAAGTAAAGATTGATGTTATTTCTCATTTGGGACAGCAGTCCCACATAATTAAGGAACTATACTTAAGTCACTTTAAGAAATGAGCTTCTATGGGGAGTCTAGGTGACTCAGTGGGTTAAAGCCTCTGCCTTTGGCCCAGGTCATGAGGGATTGAGCCCCACATCGGGCTCTCTGCTCGGCAGGGAGCCTGCTTCCTCCTCTCTCTGACTGCCTCTTTGCCTACTTGTAATCTCTGTCTGTCAAATAAATAAATAAAATCTTTAAAAAAAAAAAAAGAAAGAAAGAAATGAGCTTCTCTTTGCAAGTCCCCTTCACTCCTCTACTTGCTCATTCCACTTTTGACCCAGTTTTGAAATCAAGAAAACCGTTGCTTTCTCTGAAGGTATTGATGTAACTGTGAAATTCAGTGTATCCTCATTTTGCAAGAAATTTGTATTCTTTTTTCCTTTGGTCACACCTTTTCATTGCCTATAATTGAAAAATCAAATTAAATAATGCTTAGTGGTACTCCCAACATTAACTACTGCCTGTAGATTTAAGCACAAAGAAACGGGCCTGGCTTCTTTTCACATGAGCGACAGGCGGAAGAATTTGCTTTCAGGTAAAATCCAGACAATGTTTTTTTGGAAGAATTACGTCAAGTTTTGATTTCCTCTTGACCTGTGGATTTGGCCTGGGGGGCTGCACCAATTTTTTTTTTGAGAGCCCAGAAGGTGCTGGTGGCTGAAGCTTCTGGTTTACCCAGAAGCATACGGGCAGGCTACAGGCAAACACTTTACTGGCACGCAGGAGCCTAGTGAGAACGTTTAACCAATTTCTGCTTGTACTTTACAGATCTCCTACCTGCCACCTGTGCACCTCAGTGGTTGGTCATCCTTGCTGTAGACATTGGGAAACGGAGGCTTTTGATTCTGGGAAATAGGACAGGGTGCTAATTGTTGTTGAGCATCTCCAGTATGTTAGGTGCTTTATATATTCTTTGAGCCCTCAGTGAAATTGTTCATAACATCACTGCTTTAGAGCTAAGATTCATGGGTGGCAGTCTGGATATGAACCTGAGCTCTTTGACTTTAAGGACAGTGTGCTTTTTACTCTGCTGTACTCATGGTTTTAGGATCAGATTCATTTTAGGATAAGAAGGAAAAATAAAGAGGGGGAAAAAGACAATTTTGAGGTTGCTGAACAAATCAAGGAATGATATGGCAAGCATTTAAGTCATGGCATTTAGGAGTAGAATGATGGGTGGAATGAAAGAATTAGATCTTTAAAGAGGAAGGCTTTAGAAATGAGTAATTCGTTCAGCTCCTTTGTTTAAGCAGGCAGCCTGGCAGGGCCCAAAGGGGAAGTGACTTGTCCCCACAGAGCCAGTTAATGGAAGAAATGGGACTACAACCCAGGCCTTCTCCCTGCATGGCCCATGCACTTTCTCTGTCCCAGCTATACCCTTCAGCTGAAGAAGGGTCAGGATGTAGCAGTGTGTTAATGGGGAGGAAGAAAAGGGAATGTAACAAACCAGGAGAAGTTTGTCAGCTCTGATATAATCTACCTGTTTTATTTCTTTAAAAATGAGTACCTGATTTTAAATTATATAAAGTTATTTTTGATGCATAGGAAAATTTGGGTTTAGTGTCCTCTTCAAAACGTTTGGGAATGTACAGATTAAATACAAATGTTAAAAAAGAGGAAATGACTCCATTTATATTTGTCATTTGGGGACAGGCAGTAAACATTCAGTGCCTTCCATGTCCCCGAGGGGGTGGGAGCTGAGTAGTGAACGAGAAGGTTACATTCTAGTGCCTCTCAAGGCAAGCCTCTCATTTTACCAGAAGTGACTTCCCAAGGTCATGTAGTTAGTTGGGTAAATCAGTTTAGTAATTTGGGTGCATGCTGTAATTAGGGATTTGGTTTAAAAATTAAAATTTCAAAAACAAAAGTAGTTAACTTCTGGTTCAGAAAAAGGAAGAATGCAGATATAAAACACCGAGATCTCTAACGGGGGGGGGATCCCCCAAAACACCCACATTTCTAACAGAACACACAAAACTGCTTTGAAAGCCACCTTTTCAGTATCCTCCAGTTAAGGTATTGCTAGGCATTGGTTTACACAAGTTGTGTTTGGTCGTTACTACTGTTGTTGGATAACTGTAATTCATGGTCTCAGTGTCTGGAAGGAAGGCACTTTGAGAAGCTATCCAGTTTAGATTTTGAATAACACTACTTCAAAACCCGTCTAAGGCAGATAAGAGTTTGTTCTGTTATTTAGGAGAATGAAATCTCACAGCTGCTCTAGATAACTTATCCAGATGTTCAATGCCTCACTCAGAATTCTTCACTGTTTCTTACCCTGCTGGCCACTGCTAAGGCCATACCTTCTGGTTCTATCCATCACAGAGCTAGAAGAATCTGTCTTTTAAGCAGTGTGATCCTGTTCAGAGGATCAGAAATCAGTCAGGTGCTGTTGTGGGAATCTTTTTTTTTTTTTTAAGATTTTATTTATTTATTCGACAGAGAGAGATTACAAGTAGGCAGAGAGGCAGGCAGAGAGAGAGGAGGAAGCAGGCTCCCTGCTGAGCAGAGAGCCCGATGCGGGACTCGATCCCAGGACCCTGAGATCATGACCCGAGCCGAAGGCAGCGGCTTAACCCACTGAGCCACCCAGGCGCCCCTGTTGTGGGAATCTTAACACAGTTTAACAATTATGTAATATAACTTATTTATTACTGTCTTATTTTTTAGAAAATACTGAAATAGATTTTTTTTTGTGAGATTTCACTTAACTGCTAGAAATACCTTTTTTAGCTGTTTAGTTCTGTGATAATTAATCTTCCTACAAGTGGTTTAATACCGTGATCTAACAAATATGGGGAATTTTTGTTTTGTTCCCACTTTAATGTGGACTTTCTTCTTGAGGTATTTTGTCAGAAATAGTTCCAAGATTTCATTGCTTTTTTTTTTTCTAGAGCCCCAAACTTGGTCCTGCGCTAATATAGCTAAATCACATTAATTTGTACTATTTTAACTTACCTCATTTCTGCCTCTGTTTCTTTCCTTTGATAGTATGTGGTAATTATAAATGAATTAAAATTTTAGTATCAGTACTTATACTCAAGTTTATATTAAAATTCATGCTCTTTTTTACCTGAAATATAACAATCCTCATACATTTGAGTGTGGAGTAAATATCAAATAAATAAATTTTAGTAATTATTAGTGATTTGAACACATGACCTTACAAATCATGGCTTACTATGATTTGATAAATTAAAGAAAAAAAAAGAATCCATGTAAAGGTTTTAAATTAAAAGTAAAATAATTCCAAAAAATCAGTTGAAAGTAATAAAATAGAAAATAGGGAATCTACAAGGTTAATTAATTAGCATAGCCTAATTTTTACAATAGGAATTTCTTTATAATCTAGTGTACGAATCTCCTTTGGGAATTAGGCCTATGAGTTCATCTAACAGTTGAATTCGTACCTTGTAATTACCTGGCCATATGCTGTTAGAATTGAGTGTAATTTGGCATGAAGGAAATACCTTTTGCATGTTGGTGAGTATAGTTCTAGTGAAATCTTAGTAGGTAGTGACAGTTTTATACACCATAGTAATGCTGTTAGCTTAAAATCAGTTGCAACTTTAGAAAAGTAAATTTTTTAATGTTTTAACAATTTGAAGAAGGGATTTCCATTTGAGTACAACTTAAATAGCAGACATCAGTGTATTACACTTTTGTACTTACTGGCCAAGTATCATGTAACATTGATTTTATTGGAAACTGAGTGTGAAGATGAAAATTTTTCACTTCTAATGAGAACTGTTGTGTTTAGGAAGATTTAGCCAGATAATACTTTTTATGTCTGGAGTTCAGTTTTCCAGGAATTTTTTTTATTTGGAACACCAGAGAGAGGTAAACACATAAATACAGAAGAGTGAACCATTTCAAAACATGCACACATTTTTAGTGTAGTCACTGCATGTGTTTCACTTATTTATTGTTTTAGCTTGTTTTTTTCCCCTGTAGTTCAGATAAATTTTAATGTTAGGTTTCCTAGCAAACTAGACGTGGCAGATTAGAAGGGTTTTGTAGCAGTCCCAACATGAGGTGATGAGCATTTAGAAAGCACATTTGATAGTAGTGAGAAGTGACAAGCAGCAGCTCAGTGGTAAAGGAGGGGACAGGAAAACTTTCAAAGGGGACTCAGGCAAAGCAGGCCAGTCAGTGTGTATGGGGCCATATGAGACAGCTTTGTGTCCTTCACGACCCTGGAGGACAGCAGGTTTTCATGATGCTGCACCCATGAAAAGGTTCCAGTATGCCCTGTTTAAGAGCGGTCAGGAATGTATGGTACAGTTTAGCAAGGTTTTAGTTTTTGAACAGAATAAAAGAAGGTTGGGTGCATAAAGAGGTAAGCTTCAGGTACCTGGGAAATTCAGACACGAAGGGCATTTCAGTCTAAGGATTCTGGATTGCTCAGGCATGGCTAAGAAAGTTGTGCTTTGTTTTCAGAAGAGTTAATGTTCTATCTCACCTTCCTTCTGGGGAGTTTTAGTTTCTTTTTTAGGTTTGTAATTCTCGTTCTCATTATCATAGGAATTTTTATTAGTATTGGAACATGTTTTTAAGTCACAATTGATTTATGAACATTATTTGTTAATTAGCAATTTGTAGGAGGCATCATTTTATTGTTTATTGTTGATGATCTCTATGGTGAGTTTTTGGCCAAGTGTTTTGTGCCCTTTTTGTTTTTATGATAGGTTTATGAGTTCCCTATCTCCAACAGTGGAAAACCCAGCTTCCATCATTGGTGGCTTATATTTTTTTATTTGTGTGTGTGTGTGTGTGTGTGTGTGTGTGTGTGTGTATGTGTTTGTATGTGTAAGGGAAGTGGAATCTACTTGTTTACCAGTTGACTTTCAGCTGGGTCATGGAACATATAACCATAGATTTGGTTTATTTTTGTTTGTTCTGAAGAGAAGAGCTAAATGCAATTAAGTCAAAGTTTTATCCTGATAACCTTTCCAGAAACGGAAATGCTTCAGCCACAATGCAGAGATCTGTGGAATCTTTTCCCAGGACTGAGTTGAAGATTTGATTTTCCTCTTACAGATGAATAATATCTTAGGTGCCCTCCAAAGTCTTCTCACTTCTGAAGATGAGCTTCCTTGTTTCAGCCCCGGGTTTGCTTTCCTGTGGTATCTCAGTTATTTGTGTTATGAAATTCAATTGACACTATTTGAGATACTTTCACTAAAGTTTATGCTGTTTATGTTAGGAATATTTTATTTAAAAAAACACAGAACTTAGTAAATAGCATGGTACATTTTTTTTATCAGTAGGCTTCCAAAATGATTTCTGAAATTAAAATCTTTTTCAGAAGGACTTATTGGTCAGACATTCTGTTGCCAAAGACTTTTCAGTTTCTGCTTTTTGTGCTTTTAGAATCTAGCTTTTTATAAACAGATCAGTTTTTTAAAATTTTTTTGCTTTTTTCCCCTCTTTTCATTTCTCACCTCTGTATTGTCAATTTTGGTGGAAAATTGAATTGCTTTCTGAAACCTGTTGTTGGAAATCCACAGTGAAGCATTTTGGTAACAATTTATAATATATTTCAGATCTTAGAAAATATGAACGAATTCTATACTGCAAATGGCAATGTCATCTTGCAGTTGTTTAATTTATTCTGGATTCTTTCTTTTTTTATAGAACAACCTCTTAATTCTGACCTAAATATCACTCCCACCCCTTCTGTCTATCCCCACTGTTACTGCTCTGGCTTTGTTCATGTTCCTTTTTTTACCTTGTCTCCGTGCCATTCACTGACACCAGAATGATCTCTCTACAGTGCAGATTCTACTCACAGGATAACCTTGCTCAAAAATTTTTGGTGCTTCCTTATTTTCTATAGGTAAAACCCAAACTTCTTTTCTCTCAAGGTCTCCATACTTACCCGTCTGGTCTTATCTCCTGACTTCCAGTTTCATGCTCTGCCTTGCAGTTCAGAGGCCGTCTCTTGATCCACTGTCACCCCCAAACCCTAGTTTCCGTCTGCCTGCCTAACACCAATTCATTCTTCAAGGTGAACTCCAAAGCCGTATTTCCCTAAGTTCAAAGTAAAGCGGTGATCATATTTTAGTTAAAAAAGACGTGTTTACCTTAAAGATTTTTTATTTATTTATTTGAGAGAGAGAAAGTGAGAGAGAGAATGAGCAAGGAGAAAGTCAGAGAGAGAAGCAGACTCCCGTGGAGCTGGGAGCCCGATGCGGGACTCAATCCCGGGACTCCGGGATCATGACCTGAGCCAAAGGCAGTCGTCCAACCAACTGAGCCACCCAGGGGTCCCACGTGTTTACCTTATATGTATCTGTCTTTCCATTAGGCTTGAGGAACAGGACTCTTTTTATCTCTGATTCTGACGTCCTTGATTGGATAGAGAGTCAACTGAATGAATGGGTGGAAAGAGAATTTTAAATGAAATAAGAAGTCAAATGACATTTGGAAGAGTATTGTGCAAGTGGTTTGGAAGGTGGTATATTTTGTTCAGGCTTCTGTTGTCTGCTAACTTTTATCATTGGGCAAGTCAGGTTGTCTCCCTGAGCCTCAGTTTTCCCATCTATAAAATGGAGGTCTTGGACTATACCTGTGGTTATTTTTTTTCATTCATTCATTGACTTCTTTGAGAGATTAAAAGCTATGTGGCCTCTCAGGAAATATACACTTAATTTTTAAAGTAAGCTGGTGCTTAAGTATTAATACTATTATTTTTGGGTGATGGGACCACAGGTGATTCTGTTTCTATTCTTTCATTTTCAATGAACTTCTAAAAAGTATATAAACTTTATTTTAAAAGACCAGCAAAACTATGGTGTTCATTAAAATGAAAGTAGCTTTAAAAAAAAAAAAGGAATAAAGTATTTCACAAGTCCTAGACTCCAAAATTATTTTTTAAACTTTGCTATTGAGGAAAATTAAATACTAAAATGATTTAATTTGTGTTTTAACTAGCCAAAATATAGAAAAAAAGGATACTGCTTCCTAGTATATCACTGGGAACAATTTTCTTTAAATCTAGAATTCATATTTGACTATCTGCTTGTTAGATGGTTTCCATTTATTTCTAGTTATAAGAAAACTGTGAGATGTGGTTCAGTAGGACTTTCCACATTTGGGTCAGAGGTTAAGCTTTAATGGAGTTTTTGTGTAGTTGCTTTTCTGCATGCTCTCCCTTGCCTTGGAGTATCTCAGAACATTTTGCCCTGTTAATTGGTTCTAGCATATTCTTCTGGATGACTCCAGTGTATTTTAATTGGCCTTTGGATTACCCTCAAATACAGTCACAAGTCTGGGACTGTATTTGGAAAAGAGCTGTCTTTAGAGCAGAAGGGTTTTGTTTGTTTTGCTTTGCCAAAGGTATGGACTAGATAGAGGTGCACATCTGGCCACCACAGCCTTCCCTTGTCACCTCTGTTTCCTGAGACTGAAGCAGTGTTATTCAGGGTTGTTGGGCTCTTGGTAGGCTCCAGACCGAGTCCTCATCTATTGCAGTCCACCCACTTGACTCTTTCTGTCATTTATATATGCTGAATGTAGAGTACTCTCTCATGTCTTTTTGCACATTTTTAAGAGGGTGGAATGGCTATTTCTGGTATTCTTATTAAATGGAAAATCATTAAGGAGTTCTGAGAATAAAAACTTTAGATTTATATGAAATAATGATTCGTTCAAATTCCAGTGGTAAAAACAGATATTAAACTAAAAATGTTAGAGCAACAGAACGGTTTTTAGCCCATTTAATAAAATAGCCATTCTTTCAGTAGGTTTTAATTGAGCACCGATTGTGTGCTAGGCACTGAGCTAAGTGTTGGGAGTGTAATGGTGAGCCAGTCACATGTAGTACCCTCTCTATTATAGTTCAAGGCTGGTAGATTTCTTGTGCTCTAAGTGGAATAAATTGTGATGTTCTCATTCAGAAACTGGAGTCCTTGAAGAGTAGTGAGTTAAATATGAAAGAACTGACATCTATTCAAAAGCATTTGAATAGTGCCTCAAGAATTTTTTGTGATGTAATTTGATTTATAGTGGTATCCATTGCTAGGAAACCAAGTGGTATTTTTCTCAAGTGATACTTCTTTAGTGCTATGGAATGTACTGAGTTTGTGTTTATTTACTTGTTGGGTTTTTAATATTAGTAGTTGATATTTCTCTCAACTAGTGTCTCTTCTGAGAATAGCTCTGATTATTTCAGTTAAATGCTGTTACTTTTTGTCCTGAAATTATGAGTGTATATGTTTTTCCCAGAAACGAGAAATTAGGAACTGGTCTGATTTCAAGCTAAACATCCCTTGTGATTGTCGATAATATAAAAGAAGCCATTTTAAAGCTAGAGCAATGTGTTTGGTTTTAGAAAGACTTAATGATGGTAAAAATAGCATTATCTTTATAATGAAAACTTGTCTAGGATTAGTAAAATAAGAAATCCTTAGTTTGTTATTAGTATTTTAGGTTTTGTGGTCAGTTTTACACTGGAGTGGACTGTCTTTGCTAAAATAATACTTAAAAAAGTAGTAATTTTCTGGATGAAGGACCTCAATGTACGAAAGGAATCCATCAAAATCCTTGAGGAGAACACGGGCAGCAACCTCTTCGACCTCTGCCGCAGCAACATCT
The DNA here is from genome assembly GCF_011764305.1 of Mustela putorius furo. Taxonomy (NCBI): domain Eukaryota; kingdom Metazoa; phylum Chordata; class Mammalia; order Carnivora; family Mustelidae; genus Mustela; species Mustela putorius. The sequence goes on along the minus strand of NW_025422005.1, from coordinate 44,052,659 downwards.
TCCTAGGAACAACGCAAAAGGCAAGGGAAGCAAGGGCAAAAATGAACTATTGGGATTTCATCAAGATCAAAAGCTTTTGCACAGCAAAGGAAACAGTTAACAAAATCAAAAGACAACTGACAGAATGGGAGAAGATATTTGCAAACGACATATCAGATAAAGGACTAGTGTCCAAAATCTATAAAGAACTTAGCAAACTCAACACCCAAAGAACAAATAATCCAATCAAGAAATGGGCAGAAGACATGAACAGACATTTCTGCAAAGAAGACATCCAGATGGCCAACAGACACATGAAAAAGTGCTCCATATCACTCGTCATCAGGGAAATACAAATCAAAACCACAATGAGATATCACCTCACACCAGTCAGAATGGCTAAAATCAACAAGTCAGGAAATGACAGATGCTGGCGAGGATGCGGAGAAAGGGGAACCCTCCTACACTGTTGGTGGGAATGCAAGCTGGTGCAGCCACTCTGGAAAACAGCATGGAGGTTCCTCAAAATGTTGAAAATAGAACTGCCCTATGACCCAGCAATTGCACTATTGGGTATTTACCCTAAAGATACAAATGTAGTGATCCAAAGGGACACATGCACCCGAATGTTTATAGCAGCAATGTCCACAATAGCCAAACTATGGAAAGAACCTAGATGTCCATCAACAGATGAATGGATCAAGAAGATGTGGTATATATACACAATGGAATACTATGCAGCCATCAAAAGAAATGAAATCTTGCCATTTGCGACAACATGGATGGAACTAGAGCGTATCATGCTTAGCGAAATAAGTCAAGCAGAGAAAGACAACTATCATATGATCTCCCTGATATGAGGAAGTGGTGATGCAACATGGAGGCTTAAGTGGGTAGAAGAATAAATGAAACAAGATGGGATTGGGAGGGAGACAAACCATAAGTGACTCTTAATCTCACAACAAACTGAGGGTTGCCGGGGGGAGGGGGTTTGGGAGAAGGGGGTGGGATTATGGACATTGGGGAGGGTATGTGATTTGGTGAGTGCTGTGAAGTGTGTAAACCTGGTGATTCACAGACCTGTACCCCTGGGGATAAAAATATATGTTTATAAAAAATAAAAAATTAAAAATAAATAAATAAATAAATAAATTAAAAAAAAAAAGTAGTAATTTTCATTTTGTAAGATTTACTCTTCATGGTGTTTTGCATTTCAAATATTTTGGTGAAATAGTAAAAACTATTTCATTAGTTTGTACATCATATTTGTTTTTGAGAAAATGGCAGTTATCTATTGAGCAGTTGGTACTATCAGTGTTGAAATTATGCCAGGCCCCACCAAAAATTGTGTGTGTGTGTGTGTAATTTGTACCATAGAAGCAATTGGTTCATGTTCTGTGTGCAGATATACTGACATCTGTAGAGAACAGTAAGTGGGTCCTATTTGCTATTCATTACTTTGACATTTTTATGGTGAGAATATAAAACATATCTGTGGTAGAGAAATTCCAAGCATTTGTTAAGGGAGGATCAAAGATGGGAAGATCAATGCAGAATTATCAGAGATTCAAGGGTTCACCCAGTTCATATCATAATATAGGAGACTAGAATCAAGAATTCTTAGCAAGATACACTTTATAAAACAGAAAAATTATCTGTAGAGCTATTTCCTGCCTTCCCCTCTCCCTATTCCTAGCAACAGAACTGAAAGTTGTAAATTTAAGTATTAAAATGAAAGATTTGTTCAGAGCTGGAAGGGGCCATAGGGATCTTGTGTTAAAAAGCTTGTCAGTTTAGGGATGAGGACCTTGACCTTGGATCGTTAGCAAAGTCAGGAAGGGAGCCTAGCTTTCCCCCCTCGAGGTGTGTTTTGTGTTCTTTACCATGCTTTGGGACATGAGGAAGGCTGACTGCAGGTCTTTAATATATCCTTCCTCATAAACTCACGTATTTGAATCACTACTATTTCCTCTGTTAGATACTAGTTTGGGTTAAGTAGGCAGAGTTGACGTTTAATCCACTTTTTCCTCTCAGACTTTTTTTTTCCTAAGATTTTATTTATTTATTTGACAAACAGAGATCATAAGTAGGCAGAGAGGCAGGCAGAGGTGGCGGGGGATGCAGGCTTCCTGCCGAGCAGAGAGCCCGATGTGGGGCTCAATCCCAGGACCCTGAGACCATGACTTGAGCAGAAGGCAGAGGCCTTAACCCACTGAGCCACCCAGGTGCCCCCTCTCAAACTTTTTATCTTGTTTTCTCTTTCAGCATTTTTTTTTTTAATGTCTGTGGCTACTGATGTTTCTAGAAGGTGGTAAGTGTTGAGGAAGGAAAGGCTGAGCAAGTGCTGTCACTTGTGAAGATGTGTGTCTGTCTACTTGGCATCCTTGCACAGCTGACAAGGATTAGTGAACTCCTGAGTCTACCCACAGTTGCACCCATGCATTGGGTACTTAAAAAATAAGCATAATAGGGGCGCCTGGGTGGCTCAGTTGGTTAGGCAACTGCCTTCGGCTCAGGTCTTGATCCCAGGGTTCTAGGATTGAGCCCCACATTGGGCGCCTTGCTCAGTGGGGACCCTCCTTCTCCCTTTCCCTCTGCTGCTCTGCCTGCTTGTGCTCTCTCGCTCTGTCAAATAAATAAATAAAAATCTTAAAAAATATAAGCATAATAGTCAATATGCAAATCTCTTGAAATAGTATACCGCCTAATTTGTCTTTTTTTAAGTGTGTATCTTTTACTTAAAATTTTTTTCTCTATCATACAGTGTTTATTATAAATATCAACTGGGATGTTTTACACACTTGTAGATTTGAAATTAAACGTTCTGAATGATAAATTGGAGAGGTATTAATATGCTAAAAATGTAACAGTTTTCCTTAGATGATATATTTTAATGAACACAGAAATAAAATGCAATCTTTGATTAACTCTTTACAGAAGAACTTTAAACAAATGAGCCTTAAAATATTTCAAGGTTTGTATTTTGTTTTTTGTTTTTAATGACTCCTTGCCTCTGCACATGTCTTTTCTCCTACCCAGCATGTCCTCCTTGTCCCTCTTTCCCCTTCTCTTGCTGTACTGGACTATGAGAGTTAGTCCCCAGTGCTGCCTATGTGACATCCACGTGACCCTGCACTTGATCCTTCCTCTACAAAGTAGATTTCACACGGGCTCCGTGTTGACAGATATAGGTAATGAACGCCGTCCTTATTTCAGTCCAGCTAGTCCTGGGGCACTCTCATTTGCTAACCTACCACATGCACTTTTGATCAGGTCTGCTAATGGTTGGCTAGTAGGGCTTGATATCTTCCATTATTTTTCTTCCACTTACTCTTCTGTTCTTCCAAGTTAAAAGTCCCTCCTTAACTTTGAATAGAGACTTACATTCTCTTGCCACAGCATTTATCTGTTACGTTGGAATTATTCATCTACTTGTCAGCCAGACTGAACTGTGGGTCTTGAGGACAGGGTCTGATTTTCTGCATTTCCCATGAAGTTCAGGGTAACACTTGACATAGGAGATGCTAAATTAAATGAAAGAATGTGATCTGGAAAATATGGAGTTTGCATCACCATTCTGGCACACATTTTCCTTCATTCAAGCATATCACATAACCTCTGAAAGCTAATCTTGCCTAAAATAACCTCCTCCATAGCTTAAAGGCTATGCTAATACCAATGCTTTGATAATCCTAGGGCAGATTTCTGTTGAGGTATTTACCTTGTTTTACAGTTTGCGGAAAGGAACTTTTTTTTGAACTGTTGCCAGTAGTTCAAATGGGCACCTTGTTGGACACAACACATGAAATTGGTATATGTGCTGCCGAAGCGAGCACACAACACATGAAATTGGAACTTTGGTATTCAGTACCACTCCCTGTGCTTTATAAATTGTTATATAGCTCACAAAGAAAAATACCGCACACAGGAAAAAACATGATGGCTGCTAAAAGAAACAGACTTTTTTTTAGCCTTAGGTAGGACTGTTTTTAGATAGTTTTGTTGCATGGCTTTGTTGAGCTCTACTTCAGTAAGGAGAAGATTATTGCAGAGATTGTCATTTTTGGAGAAGAAAGGGCAAACATGCTTTCAGTAGAATTAAAACAGGAAACTGATTTTTATTGTTAGTTTTTGTTTCGGCTTGTCCTATTTATTGGTTTCATTTATCACTATAATAATGATGATGTTACTATTAATCTAAGCAAGTTTATTTTGAAAGAAAGCTATTAAGATGTTGTTTGTTTTTTACCCCACTTTTCTCAGCCAGTGTGTGTGTGTGTGGGGGGGCAATGTGCAGAGGGGAAGTAGGAGGAGGAAAGAAACAGTAGTATGGGAACCATTTGTTTAACACTGAACAAATATTTATTGAATGCCTTTGGCTGTAGTCTGGCCTCTGATGGCGAAAACACAGTTCCTGCTTTTAAGGAGTTGACAGCCTATTGCAGTGGTTTTGAATGGTGGGTAAGGATGGCCAGCACCAGATCAGAATCAGTTGGTTTGCTTTTTCAGAATAGCTTATCCCCAGCAGAACCTCCAGCTATCTCAGGAGATTCTGCCAGAGTAGGGAGTATTAGGTAAGAGTACTTAATAAAGTGTTAGAAAAGGTACATGTTCTGAGGTCAGCTACAAATCCAATGTAGATATATTAGCTATATTTTTCCCAAGTTTTTCATCTTGAACAGTTTCCAACCTGCAGAAGCAACAGTACAACGAACACTTGTGTACCCTTCACTTTGATTCAACATTTGCTTTAGCTCTGCTCTCTCTCAAGGCACATACACATACACAGCTGCACATACACACGCACAGACACACATACACATGCGCGCGCACTTACACTTTTCCCCCCCTGAACCTTTTGATGATAAGTTATAAACGTCCTGACACTTGACTCCTAAATACTTCAGTATGGATCCCCTAAGGACAAAGATACTCTCCTACAGAACCACAATACCATTATCTCAGCAAGGGAATTTAACAGTGATATATTCATATTCTCCATTATTTAGATCATATTTAGATTTCTCCACTTGGACCAAAAATATCCTTTGTAGACATTTTAAATTATAACCCAGGATTGAATCAAAGATAGTGCATCTCATTTAGTGATTATGTCCCTTTAATGTGGATTCTAGAATGGACTTTGTATCTTTTTAGTCTTTTGAGACTGACATTTTTAAAAAGAGCCCAATTCTTGTATTTTTTAAAGATTTTATAATTGAGAAATATACCAGGAAGTTTTATCATTATCTATTAAGGTAATAAGGAAAACTGAACAAAAGCATTAACTTCTTCCATGACATAATTTGTTCCTCTTTAGTATGACTGTACTTTTAATCATCTTTATTCTGACTTTTATAGAATTTTAGCAATTTTAGAGCCAGAAGGGATCTTGGATCTATAGGTAAAGTGTTTTCATTTTACAGATGAAACTGAAGTATGGAGATACCAAGTCTCACCTAAGAATGTGGTCTCAAAATGTTAAAAGCTTCTGGTCACTTGGACATACTTAGGCAGAGGCTCTGGGATTTTCTGGGGATGTAGAAGAGAATTAGGTATCAGATAAATGTTTAGACATTGAAAATAGGATGGAGACAGGATGTAGCTCCTGTCAGTTGAGTAACATGATCAAACTGGGATGCCAAACCTGTAAGCTGATAAAGCCTAACACACCTCAGTGTCAGATGTTTGGAAATAGCGGCAGGCTCTTCAGTTACGCTGCACTCTGTCTTGGGTGGCAGACCCTTGCATACACAGTTCTCTGTGCCTAGAATTTCTTCCCCTTCTCTCTTACTTCATAAGAATTTTTTTTTAAAGATTTTATTTATCCATTTGACAGACAGAGATCGCAAGTAGGCAGGGAAGCAGGCTCCCTGAGGAGCAGAGAGCCCAATGTGGGCCTCGATCCCAGGACCCTGAGATCATGACCTGAGCCAAAGGCAGAGGCTTTGACCCACTGAGCCATCCAGGTGCCCCAGCTTCACAAGGCTTTATTAGGTGCTTAACATCCATCCATTCACCAGAATTTATTGAGCCCCTACTCTGTGTCAGGAACTGTTGGAGATAACGCAACAAACAAAACAAAACTTCTGCCCCGGCGAAGTTTATATTCTAGGTTTAGGGAGGCAGACAACAAACAGGGTAACTAAGTAAAGCATGGGCCATCAGATGGTAAGTGCTATGGAGAAAAATAAAGCAGAAGGTGGCGGGGCAATCGTGCTGGACTGGGGCTGGCTGGGTATGGCTTGGCCCTCTTAAAAGTCCGTCATTCGGAGAAGGCTTCACTGAGGAGGGCGTACTTGAGCAGAGACCTGAAGGGGGTAAGGGAGCAGGTTTCGTGCTTGTCCGAGGGCAAAGCACTCCCAAGTTAGAGCTCCGCAAACTTGTTCTGTATAGGGCCAGATGGTCAGTATTTGAGGCTCTGCAGGCCATACTGTCTCTGTTGCAGCTCCCCAGATCCACTATTGGAGTGCGAAAGCAGCCATGCATGACATAAACCAGCAAGAGGGTCTCTGCACTGATATAACCTTATTTACGGAACGAGAGAGTGGACAGTACTTTGCCATCTCCTGCTAAGCACAGGGAACACCTAATGCAAGTGCCCTGGTGGGCATGGCTGGGGTGCTCGTGGAGCCAGCAGGCAGGCTATGTAGCTAGAACTCAGGAAGGAGGGAAGAGCAGGAGATGAAGTCAGAGCTGAAGGAGAGGGCAGATCCTCATGAGGGCCTCAGAGGCAACCGTGATGATGCCTTTTTGTCAGAATGAGGAAGGCAAGCCTTGAGGGTTCCAAACAGGAAGATGTCATATTGTGGGAAAGATCCAGAGTTTGTCATTGAACTTACTAATTTAAGATGCTTATTAAATATCCTAGTGGAGGTATCAAAGAAGGAGTTGGATGGGTGCTTGGAGTCAAGGGAAGATAGCTATATTGGAGCTGAACTGTGAAAACCTTTAGCTTAGAGATGGTATTTTTCATCATTAGACTAGGGGCGACTGCATGGCTCAGTAGGTTAAAAGCCTTTGCCTTCTGCTCGGGTCATGATCTCAGGGTCCTGGGATCAAGCCCTGTATCAGGCTCTCTGCTCATTGGGGAGCCTGCTTCCCCCTCTCTCTCTGCCTCTCTGCCTACTTGTAATCTCTCTCTGTCAAATAAATAAAATCTTAAAAAAAAAAAAATCATTAGACTGAGAGCACCTAGGTGGCTCAGTCAGTGAAGCTTCTCTTTGTTTCTGTGCAGGTCATGATCTCAGCATGGTAAGATTGAACCCCACATGGGCTTCATGCTCAACAGGGTGTCTGCTTGAGATTCTTCTCCTCTGCCCCTCCTCCTGCTTGTGCATACATGTGTTCCCCCCTCTCCCCTCCAAGGGAATAAATAAATCTTAAAAAATATAAAAATTAAAAATAAACCATTAGACTATGCATTCTCAAAAGGGCTAGTAGCACTCCAAAGGAGACTCTTGAGGAGTGAAAATAATCTTAACTGTTATAGTGGTTTGCTCCAAATCTCAAACCTACCCATCACAAATTTATTCTTCAGTATTTAATTAACAGAGATGGGATGATTGGGGGAAAAGTGTTGAAAAAAACTTCTCAAAGAGTGATAATGAAAACAAGGTTGAGAACCACCAAGGGCACAGTTGAAAATCCACAGGTAACTTTTGATTAGCCCAAATTTCACTCCTAATATCCTGTTGACCTTAACTAATAACTTAAACAGTTGATTAACACATATTTTGCATGTCATCTGTATTATATACTATATTTTTACAACCAAATAAGCTAAGGAGGAGATGTTATTTCAAATCATAAGGAAGAGAAAACACGTTGACAGTACTTAACCGTATTTTTCAAAGTGAACCCATACAGTTCAGGCCTGTGTTGTTCAAGGTTCAAGTATATAAGATGACAACTTCTTATGAAAACCTTTGTTTCTGAATAATCTAAATACGTGAATAACCAAGAGTATGAAAGGAAGGGACCATGAGAAATGTCAGCTTTTATAGAAAAGTTAGGAAATTTTCTTCTGCTTATAGCAGAATGAACTTGAATTCTAAGAAAAACAATTTGCAATAATTTCAGTAACTAATAGAGTGTATTAGTAACTTGGGGACTGCCTACACACTTGCTATCATCTCTCTTTTTCCAGGAAACAGTATTTTAGGAATCATTTTCTCTAGTCTGAAATAACAGAAGGAATATCAGATCTGCACATCACTGTCTCTGAATTACTTTGAAAAATATTTAATAAGTAAGACTGACAATCTCAAGATTAGTGAATATTATAAATTCATGACTTGGAAGAGCACCTCGGTGGCCCAGTCAGTTAAGCTTCTGCCTTTTGGCTCAGGTGGTGATCTCAGGGTTCTGGGGTGGAGCCCCGCATCCCATCAGCTCTCTGCTCAGCAGGGAGTCTGCTTCTCCCTCTTCCCCTCACCTCTCTCTCACACTCTCTCTCTTTTTCTCTCTCTCACATAAATACAGTCTTTTAAAAAATCAATTCATGGGGCACCTGGGTGGCTCAGTGGGTTAAGCCTCTGCCTTCGGTTCAGGTCATGATCTCAGAGTCCTGGGATCAAGCCCCGAATCGGGCTCTCTGCTCAGAGGGAAGCCTGCTTCTCCCTCTCTCTCTGCCTGCCTCTCTGCCTACTTGTCAGATGATTAAATAAAATCTTTAAAAAACAAATTCATGACTTGGAATCAGATGTTCATGTTTTCATGTTTTTCCTTAACTACTCGACATATATGATGCAGTTTGTTTATTTTAGATAATCTGTTTTGAGAAATCAATGGAGAAAACAGTTTGCCATCTTCGTTTTCCTGTACATTAATCAGAAATATGGACACTGAAAAAAAGAAATGTAGACACTCTTTTGAGTACATTGTTGGCTAATAAAATAGCTCAGTAATTGAATTTAGTAGTAAAAGAAACGATGCAGCGTTACCAAACACCCTCTCTTTAAGTTGAATAATTTTCTTTATCTGTCTTCGTTGAGTCAGTGGGCAGATAGTTTATTTCTAAACAGGCTATGCCAACTTGAGTAGGTTTTGCTTTCTTTGAACAAAGAAGACTTAAATTTTAATAATACATCCATGTTCAGTTCAAGATTAAAACTTGAGGTAGTTTTCTAAAATAAATATTAAACTCTGTTATTAACTTAAAAGCTTGTGCAATGCTTATTTTAAAGCTCATTTGCAAGGGTTAATAAGTTACCTTGTTTTTTGTACTCAGCCACCAACTAAGGTAGTGCCTATATTTACGTTGGTTTATCTGCAGTTTTCAAACTGGCAAGTTTCTGGATATAGGTAGTGACATGTATGAACATACCTAATTGTAAATATAAAAGGAAAGATATTTTTGTCAGAATAACCTACTTGTTCAGTCTAAAGATCTCCTTTAAAGATCAAAACTGTGGAGGTATATTTATACTATATAGTGACAGCATTTGGCAATACTGTGGAAAGCTTTATAACTCTACTTCCAACTCTGTAAGTTGGAAATACTTTACTGAGTATAAAATTGCCCTTTTAAGTAAGTAAATAGTAGATAGTAAGCCTTATTCTGAACAGTGTGCCAATAGGTGAAATTGTCATCACGACTCTTTGAATCCCTAGCAGGTTTATAGCACTATGAAGTATTACGGAAGTTACAGAAGCTTTGTTTAATATTTTCATTTGTATTTTGGGGCATAAGTAAGATTATTTAGGAATAGGCTAAATTATGTATCCAGCAATGTTAATTGTTTTTATTTTAGTCCTAAACTGGCTTATTCAATTTAACAATTTAACAATATGAACTCATCTATTATATTTCTTAGGTGATGAAATAAAAACACAAGATTCAGTGTTACTAGAAAATTTTCAGGTTAAAAGTGACATTCAGGAATTGTTTGCAAGTTCATTTCTCTATTTATTGCCTGGTGACAGAATCGTGCATGTCTAACAAATGCTGAATTTATGTATTATAGAACATCTTTTAAAATTTTAAATGAAATTGATGGAATATCATAGTAAAGACATTACTTCAAGTGGTCAAAAAGGCTGAGTACTGAGGTTTTATTAATATGCTTGAAAATTAATACTGGTTTTGAAATAATACTCTCTGTAAGCCTCTGTCTAGAATATAGTCCCCCTTAAACTTCTTCAGCTGCGTACACATCCCTCCCCAGTGCACATGTGTGCACAACATCCACAGGCTAGCTTGGATGCCCCCTCCCTGCTCTGCATTCATGTGTCCTGCTCTTTAAAGACAAGAGTTGTATCTTTATCTGTGTCTCCAGTGCTGAGCACCTTGCCTGGAACTTACCAAGTTTATGATAAATGCATTTCTAACCCAGTAAAAATGAATGGTTACTTGAGAGTCATTTGGATTTGGCATCTGATGAGGAATTAGTGTATTACATTCCTTAGTTCTTATTAAAAGCCCAATACCATATTTCCGTTGGGAGCTGTGTTGCAATAGGACAGTTCTGAGCTGCTTTGCATGTGTTCTCTTGCTCAATATGTAATTTTTGCCAAGGACAGTCTCTACTTAAAGTGATGACTCAAAATATTAAACCAACTTGAAAATGGGTTCATGTCACTATTTCCTCCTCTCTTAAGATTCCCTATCTCTTTGTGTTGGTTGGCAGCAACCTCCTCAAAATGTAATTCTGCTCTGTATCATTCATTAACCCTACTGTACATCACGCCTGTTCTCTTTTTTTCAAGATCAAGAATGGTAAGTGCTTAGGAGGCAACATGAGACTTTTTGCCTCTTAGATCTCAGATATATTATTTTTTAAATTGCTGTTTTCAAACTGTCAAATGGGTCTGTGTATCATTTTTATTATAGATCATTAGGTACAACTCTGTGTTTTGAAGTTCTTAGATATATTTATGTACTTATTCATGTTTAGTGACCATAATCATTAATTCCTTAATCAGCTTTTTAAAATAACAGCCTTATTGAGTCACAATTCACATACCATAAAGCTCACCCTTTTAAAGTATACATTCACAGAGTTTTGCAGCCATCACCTCTCCTTTAGAATATTTTAATTGCCCCCCCAAAAAACCTTATGTCCAGTAAAAGCCTCTGCTTTTCTCCCTCCTCCCATCCTCTGGCAACCACTAATCTACTTCCTGTGTCTGCGGATTTGTCTGTTATAGACATTCATATAAACAGAATCATATAGTATATGGCCTTTTGGTCTGGCTTCAATTTATTGTAATGTTTTTTGGATGTCATTCATGTTGTAGCATGCTGTCAGTATTTCATCTATTTTTAGGGCTAAAAATATTCCATTGTATGGATATACTACATTTATTCATTCATTTCAGTGATATTTGTGTTTTTACTGCTTTTTGACTTAACTGTCACCAATGCTGCTGGGCACATTCATGTACAAGTTTTTGTGTGGACACACGTTTCATCTCTCTAGGGTATATCTAGTAAATGTATCAATGGGTACAATTGCTGTGTCATACGGTAACTGCAATTAACTTTTGAGGAATTGACAGCAGTCTTGCAAAGTGGCTGCACCATTTTATATTCCAACCACCAACGTATGAGGGTTCCAGTTTTTCCACATTCTCACCAATACTTACTTATCTTCTTAATTTTAGTCATTGTAATGTATGTGAAGGTGGTATCTTTAGGGTTTGATTTGCATATCCCTGAGGACCAGTTAATACTGAGCATCTTTTCATGTCACTTTAAAGGTCACTTAGAACTTATATCTTCTTTGGAGAAATGGCTGTTCAGATCGTTTTTTTGGTTTGTTTGTTTGTTTTTTTGTTTTAAGTAGGCTGCATGCCCAGCTTGGAGCCCAGGGTGGGGCTCGAATTTAGCACCCTGAGATCACAGACCTGAGCTGAGGTCGAGTTGGATGCTTAACTTACTGAGCCTTTTAGCACCCCAGTTTGTCCATTTTTTAATTGAGGTGTTTATTTATTGTTGAGTTGTAATAGTTCTTACTTATTTGTTTGTTTTAAAAGATTTTATTTAATAAGAGCTCTTTTTTAGATAAAAATTTTTTTATCAGATATGAAAGTTGCAAATATTTTCTCCCATTCTGGGATTGATTATCTTTTCACTCCTAATGATGTCCTTTGATGCATAAAAAGGTTTTAGTTTGGTGGAATTCAGCATTATATATTTTTTCTTTTGACATTGTGTTTTTGGTGAAATCTAAGAAATAATTGCCCAGTCCACAGTCATGTAGATTTATTTCTGTGTTACATTTTTAGTTAATTTGTGTATGAGGAAGAGGTCAAGTTTCATTCTTTTGCTTGTGTGTATTCAGTTCATCCCGCACTATTTGTTGAAAAGGCTAACCTTCATTGAATTGTTTTTATGCCTTTGCCAAAGATTCATCAAATTTTATTGTCATCCTTGTTGAAAATCAGTTGACCGCAAATATAAGGGTTTTGTATTTTTGAAATCTCAAATCGGTTCCATTGAACTGTATGTTTATCTTTATGCCAGTACTGGATTGTCTTGATTACTACAGCTTTATAATACATTTTAAAACTGAGAAGTATAGATCCTCAAATTTTATTCTTCTTTTTCAAGATTATTTTGGCTGTTCAGGGTTTTTCACATTTCTTTGTGAGTTTTAGAGTCAGCTTGTCAATTTTTGCAAAGAAGACAGTGGGAATTTTGATGCTTATTGTTTTGAATCTATAGACTAATTTGGGAATTATTGCTGTCTTAACAATATTAGCTTCCAATCCATGAATATGGGATGTCTTTCCATTTATTTAGGTCTTCTTTAATTTCTTTGCTGTATTATGTGTTTTCAGTGTATGAGTGTTGTACTTCCTAAGTATTTTATTCTTTTTGATGTTATTATAAATGGAATTTTCTTAATTGTATTGTAGGATTATTATTAGTGTATAGAAATACAATTGAATTTTGCATATTGATATTGTATTCTTCACCTGCAACCTTGATGAACTCATTTATTAGTTCCAGAAGGTTGTTTTGTTTTTTGATATATTCCTTAGGATTTTCTGCGTACAACATTGTGTCATCAATGAATGTAAATAGTTTCATTCTTCCATTTCAGTATGAATGAAGGCCTTTATTTCTTATTTTGCCTAAGAGCTCTAGCCAGATACTCCAGTATAGTGTTGAATGATGGAAGCTGTGAGAATAGAAATCCTTCTTTTTCTGGACTTCAGAGGAATGCATTCAGTCTTTGACAATTAAGTATGATGTTAATTATAGACTTTCTTAGATGCCTTTATCAGGTTGAAGAAATTCCCTTTTTGTTGAATTTTTTTTTATCATGAAAAAGTGTTGAATTTTGTGAATATTTTTTCTGAATCTGTTGAGATGATCATGTGTTTTTATTTTTTATTCTGCTATGTAGTGTATTGATTGATTTTTGTTTTCTAAACGAACCTTGCATGCCTGGGATAAATCATACTTCCTCACGTGTATAATCCTTTTTATATACTGCTGGGTTTGGTTTGCTGGTTTATTATGAAGGATTTTTGTATTAATATATTCATGGGGATATTGATCTGTCCATGTATTTTTTTAAACTGTGGTAAAATATTCCTAACTTAAATTTACCATTTTAACCATTTTCAAGTATAGTTCTGTGGCAGTAAATACATTCCATTGTTCTCTGACCATCACACCATCCATCTCCAGAATTTTTTCATCTTCCTAAACTGAAACTATATATTCAGTAAACAGTAACTTCGTATTCTCCCTTGCCTCCAGCCCTTGGCAACCACCATTCTATTTTCTGTTCTATTAATATGACTACTCTTGTTACTTCATATACATGGAAACATACAGTATTTGTACTTTTGTGACTGGCTTATTTCATTTAGCACCAGTGTCTTCAGGGTTCATGCAGGGTTGTAGCATGTATGAAAATTTCCTTCTTTTTAAAGACTGAATATACTACTGCCTGTAAATACCACATTTAGTTTATCCATTCATTCATCAAGCATCTCTCATTGTGAAGTATCTTTGCCTGGTTTTAATATCAGAGTTACACTGACCTCGTAAAATAAATTGGTAAGTGTTCCCTCCTTTTTGGGGGGGATGGGGAAGAGTGTGAAGGATTGATGTTAATTCTTCTTTGAGAGTTTGGTTACAATTGATCGGTAATGGCTTCTAGCCCTGGCCTTTTCTCTGTGGGAAGCTTTTGATTACAAGCACTCCATTTACTTGGTATAGGTCTATTGAGATTTTGTTTCTTCTTGGGTCAGTTTTGGTAGTTTATGTCCTCCTAGGAATATATCCAATTCATGTATATTATCTAATTTGTTGTCGTATAATCATCAATAGTATTCTTTACAGTTGTTTTTATCTTTGTAAGGTCAGTGTTGATATCCCCTCTTTTGTTCCTGATTTTTGTAATTTGAATCTCTCTTTCTTTCTTGGTTAGTCTGGCTAAAAATTTCTTTTTTTTTTGTTGATCTTTTTAAAGAACCAACTTTTGGGTTTAATGCCTCTATTATTTTTTCTTTTCTTTCATTTGTTTCCACTGTAATCCTTATTATTTTTTTTCCTCCTGTTTTCTTGGGTTTAGTTTGCTCTTTTTCTACTTCTATAAGGTTCATGGTCAGGTTATTGGTTTGAGATCTTTCTTCTTTTTAAAAAAATCTTCCTTTAATCACTGCATGATAAGTTTTGTTATATTTTAATTTTCATTCATCTCAAAGCACTTTCTAATTTCCCTTGTGATTTTTTTTTTTTTTGACCCAGTGGTATTTAGAAGTTTGTTGTTTAATTATCACATGTTATTAGATTTCCCAAATTTCCTTCTGCTCTTGATTTCTAATTTCATTCCATTGTGGTCAGAGAACACACTTTGTATGATTTAATCCTTTCAGATTTTTTGAGGCTTGTTTCAGGACCTAACATGCTCTGTCCTGAAGAGTGTTCTGTGTACACTTAAGAATATATATTCTGCTGTGATTGGCTGGAATAATCTATAAATGCCTTTTAGATTTAGTTAGTTTGTAGTATTATTTATTTAACTCTTCCATATCCTTGTGATCTTCTGTCTTGTTCTCTTGTTCTGTTACTGAAAATGAGATGTCAAAGTCTCCAACTATTCTTGTTGAAGTATATATTTCTGTCTTAAATTCTGTCACTTTTTGCTTTCTTTACTTTGAGTCTCATTTGTTACATGCATACATTTTTATAATTGTTATGTCTTTCTGATGGATTGTTTTATCATAAAAAATTCCTTGTCTTTAGTAACATATTTTTGCATAATATGTGTTTTTTTCCTGATATTAGTGTAGCCAGCCACTACAGCTCTCTTTTGGTTATTCTTTTCATGGTATGTCTTTTCCCATCCTTTTATTTTATCTATCTGATATTTTGATCTTTTTTAGAAAATCATTATGAAGTATACCTTTTAATCTTTAGTAGTATCTTTGAACATCTACTCTGACTCATACTGGTATAGCCATTTTTGTGTGTACATGATATATCTTTTGCATCCTTTTAGTTCAGCCTGTTTGTGTCTTTGAATCTGAAGCATGTCTGTTGTAGATACCATAAAGTTGGATCATTTTTTATTCATTTTATTTTTAAATTCTATCTTTTTTTTTTTTTTTTTTTTTTTAAGAGAGAGAGAGTACATGCATATGCACATGAACTGGGATGTGGTGGGGTGGAGCAGAGAGAGAGAGAGAATCCCAAGCAGGCTACACACTCAGTGCAGAGCCCAACACGAGGCTCGCTCTCACAGCCCTGAGATCATGACCTGAGCCGACATAAAGGGTTGGATGCTCAATCAACTGGGCCATTCAAGTACCCCTAGTTGGATCAGTTTTTAAAATTCATTCTGCAGATCTCTACCATTTTCATTGGAGTGTTTAGTCCATTTATATTTAACATATTACTGATAATTATAACTTAATTGATAAGACAAAATTTACATCTGCCATTTTGCTCTTTGTCTTCTGTGTCTTATGCTTTTTTATTCCTCTAATCCTCCCTCCATTGCTCTTTTGTATTAAGTAGATGTTTTTGAGTATACATTTTTAATTTCCTTGGGTTTTTTTGTTGTTTGGTTTGGTTTTTTGTTTTTGTTTTGTTTTGTTTTGTATTACTGGGTAGATTTTTTTAGTTATTTTCTTAGCAGTTGCCCTGTGTATTATAATTAACATCTGAATTTGTAGCAGTGTAGTTCAGATTTAACTTAATTTCAATAGGATACAAAACATTGCTCCATTAACACAGTTTTATAATTATTGCTTTCTGCATCAGTTTTTTAAATCAGATAGGAAAAGAAATGCTGCATTAATACTGTCTTTATATGAGAGAGAGTGATGGGGGCCTGTGGAGTTGGTTCCTTTCACATTTATGCATTTTTAAGAAAATGAAGTCTGTAAAGAAATAGCTTTTACTGGGACGCTTGGATGGCTCAGTTGATTAAGCAGCTGGCTTTGGCTCAGGTCATGATCCCAGCATCCTGGGATCGAGTCCCACATGGGGTTCCTTGCTCTGCAGGGAGCCTGCTTCTCCCTCGGTCACTCTGTCTGCCTGTGCGCATGCTCTCTCTCTCTCTCTCTCTCTGACAAATAAATAAAATCTCTTAAAAAAAAAAAGAAATAGCTTTTACTGGAAAATAGTTATTAAAATGTCGATGTGGTTAATTTTTAAGTGGTGGAATTAATGGTAGGTCTTACTTTTTGCTATACATATTTTCTGTATTTCCTACAAAGTACATGTATACTTATTTAGTAATTCGAGACAAAAACATAAAAATATTTAGAAGCCATTTTTTTTAAAGATTTTATTTATTTATTTGACAGACAGAGATTACACGTAGGCAGAGAAGTAGGCAGAGAAGCAGGCAGAGAGAGAGGAGGAAGCAGGCTCCCTGCTGAGCAGAGAGCCTGATGTGGGACTCCATCCCAGGACCCTGAGATCATGACCCGAGCCGAAGGCAGCGGCTTAACCCACTGAGCCTCCCAGGCGCCCCTAGAAGCCAATTTTTAAAAAGATTTTATTTATTTATTTGACAGAGAGAGAGAGATCACAAGTAGGCAGAGAGGCAGGCAGAAATGTGGGGGAAGCAGGCTCCCTGCTGAGCAGATAGCCCAATACAGTCCTTGATCCCAGGACCCTGAGACCATAACCTGAGCTTAAGGCAGAGGCTTAACCCACTGAGCCACCCGGATGCCCTAGAAGACAAATTATTTATGTTACCAACTAGAATGGGGTTTCAGTCCAAAAGTAGAGCATACTAAGTATAATTTAACTTTATTTTTATTTTTTTACCACTATAGGTATACCCCCACCTCTCTAGATTCATTAGGTTATACCTGTGTAAAATACTTAATTTTCTTAGATTCCCTCTGACTCCAAAATCCTGGGTCTTTATATCTTCATCTGACTAAATTGTTTTTATTTTAATTTTGTAATAATTCCAGATTTACAGAAAAGTTGCAAAAAAGTACATTGCGACTTTACCATAAATCTGGAATTTTTATATAACCTTTATTAGGTTCTTCAAATATTAACATTTTATCACATTTTCTTTATTATTCTCTTTTTGTATGTACACGTGCATCTGTGGTGTTCATATGTATATAAATTTGTGTGTGTCTGTTTTGTTACTGCTTTTTCTGAACTGTTGGAGAATAAATTGTAGACATGATGCCCCTTTACCCTTAAATACTTCAATGTGTGTTTACTAAAAATGAAGATATTTCTAACCTTTGCATGTTATCAAAATGAGGAAATTAACATTGATCCAGTATTAAAGTCCTCTGAAGCCAAGAAGTAAAGTAAAACAGGAACAAAAATGCCTGTTTCAAGATAACCCAGGAACCCATGTCTCAGTTATTTGTCGGGTCACTCTTAGTCTTTTATAACTTCGACATTTTTGAAGAATACAGGCCTAGTTATTTTTTGAGTGTTCCTCACATTGGGTTTCCTCGTGGCTAGTTTCAGGTTTTGCATATCTGGCAGGATGACCACACAACTAATGTTGTGCCTTCATGGTGCACTACTTCAGTGTGCACATGCTGTTCATCTCACTACTGATGGTAAAGACCCTTGCCTCTCTCCCAGGCTCCAGAGGAAGCTCTTAGCTCTTCAGTTGCTTGGTTTTTGGCTTATGAATAGCAGAAATTCATTTCACACTGTTCTGAAGGCTGAAGTCCAAGATCAGAGGATCCACATGGTCAGGTTCTAGTGAGGGTCCCCTTCTGGGTCATAGGCTGCTGCTGAACTCATTGTGTCCTCACCTGCAGGAGAGCAAGGAGAGGGCGCAGCTTTATTGTGACTCCTAGAAAGGCAACCATCTGGAAGCTCGTAGTTTTAGTAGCTACTAGGCGCATTCAGTGATTACATCTATGATTTGACCTATTAACTCCTGTAGAAATTAATGATAGATATTTTGTAGTAATGGCATAGTATGTCATCTGGTTGAATTTCTATTTTGTATGCCCTAATTCTACTTTGATCCTAAGTTATTAAATTTAAACATTTAACAAGTAAACATTTTTGAAAGAATACTAAAATCTTTACTCTTACTAGAGTTCCTTTAAGTAAAACTGTTTTGTTCACAGAACTTAGTAATTTCGTGTATTATATTTTAAAAGCTGAATTTCCCCCATACATTATGATTCTAAACCTATTTCATCCCCCCCACCCTTTACCTCCAGTTTACATTGTTGTCTACTTTGTTTTTAGTTTTTCACCACCTTGCTATTTTTTGTCTTATTTTCATCCCAGTTTAACCACAAACCTAAAAAAAAAAAAAAAGTGTCACGCTTCCTTTAGCTCTCATATGGGATTGAAAATCACTTTCTTCTGTATACTTTTATAATTTCTGCTTTATATTTATGGTCTTTTCTTTAACTGAGGCTAAAAGTAATTTTTTAATGGAATGATTTTATTTTCTAATGATTAAATTATAGAGTGAATTGTGAAAATATTTAGGTTTCAAAGAAACAAGAGTAGGTATTAGGCAGTTTGGGGGAGAGACCAAGGTTGCTTTATAACAGATTACTATGGTAAGAACTTATGGAAAGTCTAGCTGTTACCCTATTGATGGTTGAAACTTTGTTTGAATGAAGTATTTTTTCACTTAATAACACATATTACATACCTGCTTTGTGTTGGGCACCAGGTTCTGGAGATAGTGAGGCGGTCAAAACCAAACAGGGTCCATGTCTTTATGGAGCTTGGTCTAGTGCAGCACACATAAAATATATCACAAATAAGTGTAAAGTCTGTGAGCAGTGCTGTGAAAGAGAAGTTCAGGATGGTAGGAGTATAAAATAATGCAAGGAATTCAGTATAGTTTAGGAGTACCAGAAAGGCTTTTCTAAAAGAGTTATGGATGCACAGCAGTTACATAAAGAAGCTGGATGGGTGAAATTGGGAATAGTGGTATCTCCCTGGCAGTGGACAGAAGTAGATAGATTTGAGAGAAATGGAGGGAGTCTCATCACCAGGTCTTGGAGGGTAGAATGGTAGAATAGGGTTTTAAGAATGAGTCCTTGATTTCTGGGTATGCTGCTCTTCACTGGGTTGGAGATCACCTAAGAGGAAATATCCTAGAACTGAGGTTTGAGAAGCTCCAGTATTTAATGGTCAGGAAGAAGCAGTGTACCAAGAAGAGACAGAACAGAACAGCCAGACCCGCAGGAGGAGCACTGGGAGGTGTGCCCTCCTGGGAGTGAGGCCTGTGAGCTAGCATTTCAAGAAGAGGGAGTGGGCAGAGGGGCAGATACTACTGAGAAGGAATAGTGGGACTGAAACTGCTCATTGGATTTAATGACTTAGTGGTGGCCTGAACAACAGCCTCTGTGGGAGAGTAGGGACTCTGGAAGCCATACTGGTGTGGGGTCAGGGAAGAGTCAGTGTGAGGAGATGGAGAAGCAATACGGAGAACTCCTTGGGGAAACCTCTCCCTTCTGAAAGCAGGGGGAGGTGGTGTGCTCTTTCATAGATACTGAAGATCTCAAGAGATAGAAAAAAGAGGTGGGCTGGCCTCTTTGAGAGCCGGGGATGCCGCCATGACGAGAGGTCGCAGGATCTGAGATGAGATAGTCTGGCAGAAGATGTGACTATGAGAAAAAGATAGGGAATCCACACTCAGTGTTCACAGCTCCCATTGGGGCAGCATCTGTTCTGTGTCCAAGTGAGACATTTTACAGTAGTCACTAATGAGTGTATTTGTTTTCTTA
The DNA here is from genome assembly GCF_011764305.1 of Mustela putorius furo. Classification (NCBI taxonomy): domain Eukaryota; kingdom Metazoa; phylum Chordata; class Mammalia; order Carnivora; family Mustelidae; genus Mustela; species Mustela putorius. Next base: position 44,032,511 of record NW_025422005.1, on the reverse strand, counting down.
CCATAATCCCTTTTTGTCAGAAGAATGATGAAAATGGAAACTGCTCAGGGGAAGGAATTGAATTCCCTACAACCAATTTGTATGAACTGGAAAGCCGCGTTTTGACTGATCACTGGTCCATCCCTTACAAGCGAGAAGAATCACTAGGCAAATGTCTGTTGGCATCTACCTATTTGGCCAGACTTGGTAAGTTCTTACACCGCAGGACACAGAAGGAGGGGATAGTTTGTTTGATAGGAGCCCTGACGTTAAACTTCACTCTTGTATGATCACCCCTCTGTATGATTTTTTTTTAAAGATTTTATTTATTTATTTGACAGAGAGAAATCCAAGTAGGCAGAGAGAGGGCTCTGTATGATATTTGATTGTTTATTCTCCTAGTCTTGGTATAGCCCCTGTGGAATAAAACCTTTGAATTCAGCCAGCTGTTTTCTTCTAGCTCCAACAGAGGATGAGAGTCTTTAAAATAGAATTTTTTTTTTTTTTTTTAAGATATTGAGAGAGATCACAAGTAGGCAGAGAGGAAGGTGGGGGAGGGGGAAACAGGCTCCCCACTGAGCAGACAGCCTGATGTGGGGCTTGATCCCAGGGCCCTGGGATCATGACCTGAGCTAAAGGCAGAGGCTTAACCCACTGAGCCACCCAGGCACTCCATGCGTCCTTAAAATATAATAGAAAAGCTTTCTAGAAATTGAAATGAACGTTTTCTGCAAAAGCTTGGAGAACTTTAAGGTTCAATTCAGTGTCTTTTTATTCTTTAGGAAAATAAAATAGTATTTATTTAGTGAACATTTTGTGCATATTAAATGTTTGGCACTGTCTTAAGAGCTTTACAAATCTTAAAGTAACAGAGTAATAAAATATCTCCAGGTTGGAAAATGGGTGTCAGTATAAGGAAGCTTCTAGACTCTAAATACATTGAAGAAAAAGTAATTTATTTTTTTCATATTCAGTTAATAAAATCAGATGACTTGGTCCACTGTTCTGTGATTTTTTCCCCCTCATTAAAATTGTGCATAGTTTACCACCATGATTAAATATGAGGCACATCAAAAGGAAATATTTTGACTGGGATCAAATTTAATTCTCACGGCTTTGTATGGCACCTTAGGACTGGCTTTTCGCAGCAGCATTCATTGTGTACCTGTCGGGAGATAGGTACTACGCTACACAGTGGGTCTGAAAAAAAATGCGTCCAGCAGTATTTCCAATGACAAGGAAAATACTTTATTAAGTTTTTTTACACAGTGTATTCCAAAGGGTAATTTTAACAGTGGATTCATTCATTCACTTGGCAAATACTAATCACCTGTTGTGTGCCAGGCACAACTCTGTGCATTTAATAACACTGAGTCCCTCGGTTTGTCTTAGGGAAGAAGAGTGATTTTGGTATCTGTTGAGAATAATTTGTGTTTTTATTAGAGCTGTTTAGGAAAACAACAGCTAGTAAGAGGCTGCTGTTGGTGTTAAGGCCTATTGTTTGAAGTTACTCTGACAATGGAAACCTAAGTTCAACCATTTCACTTTATTTATTATACTGTTAACAAATGTATATGAATTAATAAATATGTGAATATATTGGGCTCTTACAAATACATTAATACTGTGGTTGTCAGTCTGTTCCTTCATCAGAATATATATATTCTGCTTTTAATAATCCCTTAAGAATCAGGGCTCCATAAATAATTCCATACAAATGAATTTGGAATTGATATATATGATTTCTGCAAACTGCCCAAAATCGTAGTAAGGCATGTTGTTTCATTTATTTTACTAAGGTCTTTCCGAGTCTGATGAGAATTGTAAAAGATTTATGGATAGGTGTATGCCTGAAGCCTTTAAAAAGGTAAGGAAAAATGCACTAGTCTGGTTTTTTGGGAGGGGGTGAGAATGAATGGGCTTTTTGTTTTCGCTTTAGTTTTTTGCGTGGGACTAGTTTATGATTCTTGTTCAATGGAGGAATCCCCTACTCAGAACAAAGTCAGTCCAAATTTGGGGCTTATGAATGATTTACTTTTATATTTAATTGTTTGTGCATGTCTTTGGACGGCTGTAACGTTTCCTTCCTTCTCTTTAATTGCCAAAAGATAGGCTAGGCTTACCTATGCGAGGAAATGATGCCATACTAATCTAAGGCTTGTGGCATTTAGAAAGATAATACTTCTTTATCAAAATACAAGCCATTTGTACTGTACTGATTGTTGTACTGAGACAGAAGAGGAATTTGAATAGTACAAAGTTTGACTGGGTTGAGTATGTTCCATGGCAAAATGGCAGGTGTGTTGCAGCTTCTATGGCAGAGCAAGAGTCATGCGCTTCCTCCCCTTCTGGTCACATCGCTTACAAAGCGATTTTTCTTAACAGGGAGAATAGGAGATCACAGGACTTGTGTTTCAGAAAGCAGTCTAACTCAGCATGATTCCCTTTTCAGGACATGAGTCCTGAATTCCCCAAAGAGCAGGGACAGTGTCATAGACACTGTCGTTTTCCCCAGTGTGTAGCCAGTGCCTACCTCCAAGAAAAAGCTCAGTAAGTCTTTGCTGAATGAATGAGTCTCCCTGCTGTCTTGTCCTTCTGGGTTTTGACATCCATTTTTGTCCCATAGGCAAGGAAGTCACTAGATCTACAGATGGGTGAAGACTGTATTTATCTTGAACACAGCAAAATAAACTGTTCATTTGTAAACTATTATTCCCATCTACATATTGATAGACTCTCCCTTGATTCAAGGCGTACAAAATAACAAAATTAATTCTAGGAACAAAAACAGCTGCATCTCTGAAAAAAAGTGTGAAATTCTTAAAAATTGTCATTTGGGCAGAGATTACATGAAATCAAGACTTATGTTCATTTTGGGTGAATTCATCTACCAATTTATCATTTAAAATTATTTTAAGCTTTTACAAATTCTGTTAAGAATTACAGTAATTTTTTTAAAAATAGCCGAATTTTTGTAATGTCACATGCTGTGACACATTATGTTGTATGCATAAATTTACAGAGAAAGAAAATGCAGCTTTATTCAGAGTCATGGAGAAGGATTTATCAGTATAAAGACCTTTAGGTTGATCTCCAGATCCAGACAGCCCTGTGTCAACACAGGTCACTGACAAGTTACATATTTAGAGTGTATGACTGTAACTCGGTGCAGAAACACTTCAGAAAGCAGTTTTATATTATGTCCTCAGCTGTTTGTAATAGTGTAATAAATGGTCCAGCGGTTGGTTGCTCGGTTGTGTTTTTTTTTTTTTTTTTTGTGGAACACTAGCACAAAGGTACCCTCTGTTACATTGTTCAGTGTTGTTTATGTAAAACTGTGTATGTTAAATTCTCTTTACAGTTTAGAGCTATTAAAAAGGTTCTCCTTCGCATCAGTAAAGCATACTTTTTAAAAATTAAATCAGAATTTAATTTACAGAATTCTGTGTGCCTTTAGACTTGGCTACCAGAAAGCTCAGTAGCGTTTTATATAACTGGTATCATTTCCCTTAGCTGTGTTTCCTGGTGTGATGACCATCTCTCTTCCCTCTTTCTTGACTTTTCTTGCAAGACACATCAAATGTTTGATTAGAAGGAAGGGTGTAAGTAATAAGCAACTGTATGAATAAGGCACACCAAAGGGGCTCTTGTCGTGTCTGCCTTCTGTACCTTTTACCTTGAGGTCGGCCTGGATCCCATATTGTGTGTTCAAGCAGGGAAGGAAATAGAAGTCTGGCATACTTAAACCCCTGCATACTTAAACCTTGAGCACAACTTCCCCCCAAAGGGCTGCCTGTCTTTCCCCCGTCTTCTGCAGGATAGATAGACTTCCCTTTCCACATTCAAAACTGAACAGATGAGATTGCAATAGAGGGAGTGGTGCTAAATCCACATATATTTTATTTTGTAGTCCATGACCCTTCTCAAATGCCAATCGGCTTCATTTTGCTTTTTTATTTAAGTGGAGAAAGAAGATAGCAGGCAAAAAATTCTTGCCAAAAAAAAAAAATAGTAACTCATTGGTTTATATGAAGTCAGTCTTATGACTATTACTCATGTGACCAAATAGTTCAGCTAATTGGTATTTAGAAATCTGGAAGTGGGGTTTTTCTCTGCAGCTAAAGAAGTTTGGGCTCTTTTAAGCTGCTCTTACTAAGGGGTTCTCATTGTGACCAAGGTGGAATTTTTATTGCATAGTATTTTCCTTCTAAAGGGAAATCTTACAAAAACATGAAACCACCATACCAATTTGCCATTATTTTATTAAGTGATTCCCTTTGATTTCTCATTCCCCATTCCAGCAAGTTGTTCCTGCCTTAGATTTCCCCGAGGACTAGACTGAGGATTGGAGAAATCCACTGGTGGTTATTCTAGATTCATCTATGTGCCTTTTCCCTCCTTTTTAATGAATCTAAGATGCTGAGTGTAAGATGCAACATTGTTATATATTTTGTTTTATATTAAAGAAAAATAGCTGCAAAATGTTACAATGCCTTATCCCTTAGAACTTCTAGATTTACTTAAACATTTTTTTAAAAATTGAGTGTCCTTCTGTACATATCGAAAAGGAAATTATAAGTGAAAGGAAATTATCTAGTAAAGTATTTCTAAAATTTCTTTCACATTCAGAGTCCCATTGCCATCTGGTCAGCAGGTGGAAAGATGTAGTCCTGTTTCTAAAATATTAAAAATACATCAAGAATATGTTCAAATCGTGAAATATAGCGCACATCTCTTAGATTCTAAGAATATTGGTTAATAGTGACAGCCAAAATATATTAATAATAATACCTTACTATTTACAAAACACTTTCACTTTTGTTTTATCTTTTGATACTCATCACACCTTTGTGAAGTGGATAGGAGTTTTGCTTCTTTAGACATGAGACAGCTGAGCCCCTGGGAACTTGGGTAATTTTTGTCCAAGGCCATACAGCTATAAAGCAGTAGTAGCTCCAGGATTTGGCCTCAGATTCTTACTTGCTCAGGTTCTTACTTGCTCTACACCATTTGACCTCCCCAAGTAATAAGGAAAAGTAGAGAAACAAAGGAAAATCTTCTCTTAAACCACCTGTTTCAGTTGAATTAAGGAAATTAACATTGAAAGGCAAAACTCATGTTGACTCTGAAATCATTGAGCGAGTAGATGGGCTGCAGGTTGTAGGCCTTTTAAAGCAAGTCATCTGTGTAAAAGTGATACTATGGAAATCATCTCATGATTATTCAAGATTGAACTGATAAACATTAGACTTCTGCTTTTCAAGTTAGACTCTAAAGCTAGCCCTTTGTTTCTGTAGCTCCTGACTTCGAGTGCTGTTCACAAATGGGGTACTGAAATTCATGAAGGAATCTACAACATGTTGATGCTATTAATAGAACTGGTTGCAGAGAGAATTAAACAAGATCCGATTCCCACTGGTCTCCTGGGTGTGCTTACGATGGTACAGTATCTCTAAAATATGAAGTACTCTGTGTTTTGATTTTGTTTAAAATACCAACTGTCCTATAACTTGTAATTAATAAAGAGTGATAATGATACTGTAAAATATATTAACTTAGCTTTTAGGGACCTTGCTTTTTTATTTTAAAAACAGAGCAGTCATTCATTCTGTGTTCTCAGTTTTAACAAAATACCTTTCTAATTTTAATAGCTTTCTCAGCTCGTAGAATAATTAAATTGCTTTCCCTCATGTCTTCCTGATTATTCACATCATAAATGCTTTCACAGGGGTGCTCCTGTGGTTTGGTTTTTGGCCTTTTTCCCTGACTAGTCCCAGTAGCTGTGTGAAGAAGGGGCCTTTACGGCCCTGCTGGCCGGCCGTACCGTGCCAGCTCCAGGACACCTGGCTGCGCGCCCTGTTTTCTCTCCCAGTGGCCACTGGACAGGAGGGGAGAGCTCTGCCTCACTCATCCGCTTCTCTGCACTAGCTTGGGAATTCACGCTGTTGGGATATTTCTAAGATTCCATTACCAAAGGAGTCCAAGGCTATATTTTTCTTCTTTTCTAATGCTAATATTTGTTGCTATAGAAATAGATAATAATAGTGCTTCTCTGTTCTCTTTGAATCTAGGCTTTCAATCCTGATAATGAATACCATTTTAAAAACAGAATGAAAGTGTCTCAGAGGAATTGGACAGAAGTGTTTGGGGAGGGAAATATGTTTGCTGTTTCACCTGTGTCTACTTTCCAAAAGGTAAACATGATCTTGTTTCGTCATTTTATAGAGAAATGTATTGAAAAAGATTTTATGTGCCACAAAAATTTACGTGGAAGGATTAAAACAGTCTGTGAAAAATGACAGATATTCCATATGGCTCATAAAATTGCTTAACTTTTTTTTTTCAGATATTGCGTATTTTTCCACAGCCATTAACGAGCATCATAAATAATTTTATAGATTTGAAATGTTTAGCGAAATGCAGAATGACTGCCTGACATCAGTGCCCTATTTATTGAATTGTCAGAACCCCAATTTAATGGGTGTCCCAGTTTCTTAGAGATGTTTGAGAAGCTAGAGCATGTGAAACCATTTGAAGTGGCTAATTATGCCTAGAAAAAATAATCTAGAAGGTACTCTTATGTATCATTTTCTTTTAAACTCCAGAAGCATTAAAGCTTTGGGGTTTTTTTTCTAAGCCAAGAACCAGTTATCTTGATTTTATATTTAAAGGCCTACAGTGTACCCAGTAACATTATACCCACAAGGAGTACATTATCTAAACATCTATTGGTCGAACTCTGGTTTTTGAGGAACTGTACAAAGGAGTCAATCAAGTAGATAGAAAACTTGACCACTGCTTTAGTCGAACCAGAAGTTTGGTTCAGTAGTTATATAAAGAGTAGTAAGCCATGGCTCCTAACTTAGAGCTAGCAGAGGAAATTTAAAAACCAAAACTTAAGGTACCACGGACAGAACATGCAGTCATTGTAATGCCGACTACAGGAGGGGGTGGTCCGTGTTGTCTGGGAGGGTCAGGCAGTCCTTCGGGGAGGAGGGGATGAGGCCGAGTGGAAAGGGCAGTGAGTACACACTCCAGCGTTTGATCTCCACAACAACTCCATGAGCGGGGTACTATTTCTGACCCCATTTCATGGACAAGAAACTGAGGCACACAGGAGTTGAGTCCTTGCCCAAGTCCACAAACCTCATCACAGGAAGAACCCACGTAATCCAGCCTCATCTGTAATTGTATACAGTCTTTCCTCCCAAAATATTCAAACCTCGTCTGCAGTTGTGTTGTGAAGGTTGGATGACAACTGTCTACGCAGCCACTAACCCCGGGGGTTCGATATCGTTCAATATCGCCGGATATTCCTTAGCTTCCCCTCAATCTCCGCACATGACATCCAGGACCAGAAAGGGTCATTCTGTGCATTTCCTCTCAGTACTGCACAGCAGTTCTCCCTCCTGCAAAGGCCTGAGATCATTCCCTTTCTTCTTGCCTTCTGAAGCATTTTCCTCAAGTTTTCTGTCCTTTGTTCAGTATCTGCAGTCTTTTTCTCTCTGTTGGAGCATTCCCGTTGTGTACCTCATGCTCTAGTCTTTCCCATCTTTAAACATTCTGCCTTGGACCCCACGTCCCTGTCTAGCTTCAGCATCATTCGCTGCCCTCCACACCCCTACCAGAGAAGATTCCACTTTTCTCCCCTCCCACTTGTTCTTTTACTGGTTATCCTGGAATTGTAACTTACGTAAGTGAAATCAAAATTTCATGAATATCTTTGTCCTCCTCTGAGCAGCACGTAAAGACCTTGGAATGTTTCATATGCTCATTCCCCACCTGACTGATTTACTCTCTGTCCCCTTGTTTTTAGCATGCAGTGTTTTAGTCCTTTCCTGTCTTGCTTTACCCTCAAACAGATACCATCATTGTTCTCTTCTATGGTGTTTTAACTTAGCCATATGTATGTACTGTTTCACTGAGTACCATTCCTTCTGTACCTATTCACTGGGATCATTTTTCTTCTTTCCGGAGTGCATTCTCCCAAGTATCTTGGTGGTTAAGTCTGTGTTTTTGATGGCCTGAGCTTTATTTGATTTCCCATGCCTCAAAGAATATTTTCACTGGGTTTTTAATTCTAAATTGACTGCTACACTTTCAGAATGTCAGAGGTACTATGTCAGTGTCTTCTGGCTTTGATTATTGCTGTTGAGAAGTTGGTGGTTGATCTGACTGTTGCTTTTATAAGAAGTTTGTTTGCTTTTGGAGATACCCTCTTTCTCTTTGATATTTGGCAGTTTGACTCTCCTGTGACTGTGGGTTTCTAAATCTAAGGACTAATGTCTTATATCAGTTCTGGAAAATTCTCAGCCATTATCATGCCTCTTCCCCACTAGTCAGTCTCTCCTCTTCAGAACTTCAAGTGGATACATGTTAAACCTTTGCATCTGTCCTCCATGTCCCTTAACCTCTGTCATATTTCCCATCTTCCTGTGTCCTTGTGCTGTAGGTTGTGATCATTTCTTTCAGATTTGGGATTTAGTTCCCTAATCATGGTTCTGTCCATATCAAGTATGCTGTCTAACCTGTTTGTTAAAAGTCTTCAATTTCAGTGTCTTTTCTTCATTTATATAAATTCTATTTGATTCTCCTTTGACTTTGTTTACTCATTTTTATTATCTCATGTTCCTGCCTCGTGTTTTCATTCTCCTGTGTGTTTGTGTTCTTTGTCTGATATCTACAACTCTGATTCTGCTGGTTTTTACCAACGTGAACTTGTTTTATGTCTGTATGTGTATATATATAAAAAAAAATACACGTTTGTGTTTGTTTTTCTGTGAAGTTGTATTTCCTGAAATTAAATCTGGAAGTATTGTTTGAGGCCTGGATTGAAAGTTCCTTCCTTTCAAAGAGGGTTTACCTTTACTTCCTCCAGGTGCCTGGGAGCACAAATCTGGGATCACTTGAAAATAAATTCTCAGCTTAAGGTATTTCAGACCATAAAGTCAGTGTGAATTTTTTTTTTAAGATTTATTTATTTATTCTAGAGACGGAAAGAGAGGGAGTATGAGTGGGGGCAAGGGGAGAGGGAGAGAGAGAATCTCAAGCAGACTCCACACTGAGTGCAGAACCTGACCTGAAGCCCAATCTCACCACCCGGAGATCATGACCTGAGCCAAGACCAAGAGTCGGCTGGCCAATCTTCTGAGCTGCCTAGCGCCGCAAAGTCAGTGTGAATTTCAGAATTGAAGCCGAGTGAGGCAAGTCAGTGGTTATAGACTCTTAAGAGTTTTTTTCCTCCCCTCCATCCAGGATCAGAGTCAAGGTAGGCAGGCTTCCCTGTTGTTCTCCCTTTCTTGCAGATGATTTCTTTTAGTTCACCTTACACTGAGGAGGTAGCCCTTTGAGCTCCAGCTTTATGTGACTCTCTCCTCTTGGTTTCCCAGCCCCTCGTTGGCTGTGAAGATGGAGGCCAGACCTCACCGGGGTTCCACAGCCTACACGTGAAGGCTGGCCTCAGAGTCTACTTACCTCACATGATTTCTGCTTTCTCTTTGTTTTCAGTTTCTGAGCACTTTGTGCCAACTCAGCTGTATGTTTTAAAAGATTTTTTAAGTGTTTTTGTCCTGTGGCATTAGTGCTCTTCTGTTAGAGAGGTGTTTAGGTATTAGAGGTTAGCTAGACTGAAGTCTCCATGAACTCCTCAGAGTGTGACAGTCTGTGTTCTTTTTCTGCCATTTCCCTTTAACTGCTCTCGGTAAGGCACCGACAGCCTCCACATGTCCAGAGCCACAGGAAATGTCTCTTGATCCCCATCAACAGGGATGGTCACTGTCAGTTCCTGCCTCCCCCAAATCAGTTGTTCTGTAGTCTCTTGCTTCTCTGCCTAATCCGTAAATCATCACATTGCCTTCCGTGATTCCTTCACCTCCATTCAGCTTTGACCCAGAGACGCCTTTCCTTTGTTCGTTATTCTTTCCCTAAGAACTGTCTTCCATTTTCATGGCTGTAAATGCCATCTTTATGCTCCTGGCCCTTCAGTTTGTGTTCTCTGTGACCCAAACATTTTCTCTGAGCCCACCAGACTTGAAGAACCAACTGTTTTCCTTTTGGTTGCTACACAGACATCTCAAATTTAGTGTGCCTGAAATGGAACTTCCTTCTGTCTCCAGCCTTCCTCCTTCTTCCTGTCAGTAAACAGCATCACCGTCTACCGAGGTGCTCAAGTCAGACACACAGGAGTCTGCCACGATTCATCCCTTATGACCCGCCTCCAACTGTAAACACGTCCTTGGAGTTCATCTCAAAGGTGTTCAGTTCTCTCTGTCTCTGCTGCTACTGCCCTACTGGTGACACCATCACACCTTACCTAGTTACTGCACTGGTCTTCCAACTGCGCCTCTCCCTTCCACTCACCTTCATGCATTCTATTCCACCCACCACACAACTGCGAGATTGGTCATCTTACAACATAAAAGGTGTCACTATCTGGTTTAAACACTTTTGTTGCTTTCCTTCTAATCCCAGTGGGCACGTTTCCATGTGATCTGAGTTTGTCTCTCTCGACATCTCCACCTGTGCCACTCTTCCCAGCTCAGTGCGTCCCACCTGGGAGAATCCCTCCCAGTTCGTCTTCATGACCTTCCCCAAACTGGACCTTTGCCATTTTGGCCTCTCTGCCTTGACTCTTTGAATGGCTAAATCGCTGTCATCCTGTAGGGTCCAGCTCAAAGACCTCTTCTCCAGAGAGGGTTTCTATGACCACTGCTCTGAGCAGAGTAGGCTCCTTCCATTTCTCATTTGAGGACCGTTTGGTGGTTTTTCCTTTTGTGGGGTTGAGCCCAGACTGAATTCTGTGATGTATGTGGTGGTTTATTTGTTTTTGTGGACACTGCTACAGTATGAGCTCCGTGAAAGCAGGGACCACATCTTTTCATAGTCACTGCTCCCCCACGATGGTATCCAGCCCCCGGAGCAGTGAAAGCTTTGAAAAGGAAAGCAAGGAGGGAAAGTGGGAAAAAGAAAGCGCATGCTCCAGTGTACCTATTAATGGGACAGCTGGGACTGAAACTTAACCTTACTTTATTCGGGATCTGCTACTCCTTAGGTTAGGAATTCTTCATGTCTAAAGTGTAACTTTCTTAGAGAATTTAACTCAAGTTATCCAGCACCTTGGAGAGCTTGACAGCTGCTCTGAGCAACGCAGAAAGGCACGAATGCGCCATGCTCTAGCAATGCCATTCCCCAGCCCAGAGGCGCAGCCCCGTTCTCCCCCCACAGTCATGTACAGCAGTGGCCCAGATGCCCGTGGAGAAACCTGTAGAAAGCCTTTTGGAATGTTTTTGACATCTTTGTATTTTATTTTCTCCCCACATTTGACAGAGGTTAAAAGAAATATGGGGGTTAATGGGGAGAGTTCTCATCTTGCCATCTCAATTTCTGTTTTCTTTTCTCACAGGAGCCTCATGGATGGGTTGTGGACTTGGTAAATAAGGTATTCAACTTTCATTAATACAGTCATGTTTTCCTTCTTCTAACTAGATAACCTGGAGTTTGGTATTTTAAGTAAATGACAGCTAGAGATAGTAATAGGAACTTCTTTTTGTAAGGAGGTTGATTCTGTAGTTCCTCCTCTTTTGCTGTTTATACAATGCACGTCAGCTTTAGGACTCAGCAGGATGATCTTTGTGGTGACTCGCTCAAGATCAGTATTACCTAGGGCATGTTGATTGAGTAGAATATAGTAGCCTTCGTTTTTTGCTTAAATTATTGGTATACACCATTTAAAAATTAATTTGTGCCCTTTTCCCCCCTCAGTTTGGAGAATTAGGTGGATTTGCAGCAATCCAAGCCAAGCTTCATTCAGAAGATATAGAACTTGGGGTAAGTTAATGTGCCCAGAATGGAAGTTTGCTTTGTTCAGGCTGGTATGTAACCCAAGGGACACGGTCTGGACCGAGTCAGGGACCCAGACTCACGCTTTCTTTCCACTGTTCATCCTGAAGGATCAGGTGTCTGCCAGGTATGTGTGTGTTATCTCTGTGGGAGCAGCTTTGTGGTTCTGATAACCAAAGAAAATGTTCACACCTAATTATAATCCTGTTTCCGTTGGGGGGGTATTTGCTCTTTTTCACTTCGTTTCCCATTGCCTGTGGTATTTGTCTCTTAATTTGTGAGGGTTATGTGATGTTCTCTTGCTTTTTAAAGGACAGGGGCTGTCTGTGGCAAGTGCACGTGTATGTAACAATGTCATGATTCATAACAGTGTGCCTAGTGTCAGGCGCAAGTAAAGTAATTCATCTCAAGGTTGTTAGTAAGCTTTCTGGTGTGACAGCGATGCATAGACAGCCAAGGACTATGACAGGAGCTGAGACTCTCCCTCAGGCACAGTGCCATTCTCTTTTTATGTGACTTCCTTTTCTCAAAAGAAGTTTAACCTTGTGGGAAGAGGGAATAACTCGGTCTCTAATTTCTCACCAAGCACCGCCCTCTTTGTAACCCAGAGCACTTTGTTCTGTTTTCTAGTCAGTTATCCAGTCAGCTATTCATTGTGTACTTGCCCCGCATAAGGCATGGTGCTAGCTACTGTGATGTGATCAGAACAGAAGGTCATGTGTTGCCCCTAAGTGATGCGGTATTGTGCGTGGGGCAGCAGTGGTTCCTGAGGAACCATGGCTGAGCAGCTGACTCCCTTGATCCGAGGAGAGAGACTGACACCTTCTTTCCACTGTTCATCCTGAAGGATCAGGTGTCTGCCAGTTCATGACTACTACTACTGACACTGACCAGGGAGCATCTTCTACCTTCCCGGACTTGAACTAGCTTGTTAGGCTGTCATTTGGATTCCCCATTAGAAGTGACTTGACCAGGAAAATACTGAGTAGTGATTTAAGAAACAAAGCTTTTAAAACAAAACAAAACAAAAAAATCAATTCAGATATAAGGTTTTATCCACTTTATTGTTTCTCAAGAACTGGCTGTATAGGTCATTGGCCATATCAGAAATGAGCCTCATTTTTTTTTATGTTGAAACACTAATTTCTGGCAGAGTTAATTTATTAAAAAACAAAAACAGAGCATCCCAGTTTCTAGCCTGCTTGGAAGAAAATTGGCTAAGTGTGGATATATAGGAATCTGGGCTTACGCTCACTGTTACCAAATATCTTGAGGTTAAACATTCTTCCAGGATATTTCCCATTTTTCAGAACAACTGTGTTGTTGCTGCATTTGACACAATTACATTGTTTAGGTTGTATTTGAGGAGAGGGTAAAATTCAGGCATAGGAGAAAGAGATTCCCAAAGATTGAGATTCTAATTTTAGCAAACAAGTATGATTAAAATTTCACAATAGATGCCTGGTTTCTGACCAGTTAAGGAGGTGATTATGTCCTAGAATAAATTCAGGCCACTGAGTACAAATAAATGTATTCATTTTACATTTATATTTACATAGTTTTGAATTTGAAAAATACTGGAAAAAAATATCTTTCACAATTTGTCAATGAAAGATACCTGTACAAAATATGGAATGAAAGTTGCCTGTCCCTGACCCCCATGCACGTATACCTACCTCCTAGGTAATAACTACCCATTTAATGCATAGCTTTCCTGACTTTGTCATATATATATGTAAAATATACCTGTGCATGTTCTTTTCTTCTTTCTCTTTCTCTCTTTAAAACTGAATTTTGTAATCAAGCTATACGTAGTAGCATATTTTCATTTAACAATCTGTCGTGGACGTCTTTCCTGGTCAGCACTGTCATTGCTTTTAATGGCTCTCATCAGTTTCTGCACCTATTGTACCCTGATGCTGTCACTTATTAATGGGCATTGGATTATTTCTAAGTTTTGTGCTCTTAAGACCGCTTCCCATATAAATTTGTATTAATGTGCATGTGCTACCATTTCTGAAGGACAGATTCCTAGAAAACGGGATTTCTGGGTTAAAAACTATATACATTTTTAGATTATATTCAGTAGTATTAAATCTCTTTCTGAAAAACTTATACCAATCTGTACTTCCATAAGCCCATTCCTTACTTATCTTGTTAATACTGAATATTTTCCATCTTTAATTTTTCATTATAGTGGACAAAAATAACATTTTATTTATATTATTAAACATTATTTAATGGGTAAGACTCTGATTTCCTTTGAATTTGAGCATTTCATCTTGTGGTTATTGTCTGTTTGCATTCTTCTATAAATTGACCTAGTTATTTGGGTTACTTTGGGGTTATCTTACTAACTTTCAGGAATTCGTTTTATGTTCAGCATATCGGTGCCGTGTCTACTTTATGTATTAGTAAATTTTTTCTTCCATTCTTTTGCTTCTCTTTTTATTTTTACTGATGGTGCTTTTTGCTATACAGAAGCTTCCATATTTTATGTGAAATATTTTTTTCCTTAATAACAGTTTGTTTCCTAACTTGCTTAGGGAATGTTCTCCCATCTCAAAGTTGTAAAAATACTCATTTCATTTTATACTTTTATAGTTTAACTTTTTACACCTAGTTCCTGAATTCATTTAGGATTTCTTTTTATGTATTATTACATAAGATAGAGATCCAATTTCATTTTCTTCCAGATGGATAACTAATTGTTGTAAGATCATCTAATGACTAAATCTTTGTTTTCTGTACTATTTTGATGTGTTGTCTCTATCACATGTCAAAGCCCCACATGTCCACGGGTGTGTTCCTGGACTTCTGTCTGAGTCATTCATTCATCTGTTCATTCTTTACTCATTTGTATACTATTGCTCCCTTGTTTTCAACACCAGTAGCGCCAGTTTGTCCAGCATCGTTCTTCTCTCAGATTCTCTTGGTCATTCTCAGAGTTTGAGAATGTCAAGTTGTCCTGCAGAAAATCCCACTGAGATCATATTTGGGATTATGTTGAATTTATAGGTCAGTGTGTGGAAAATTACAGTATAGGTCCTTTCCATTCAAGAACATGTATCTCCTTGTTTATTTGGGCCTTTTCTTATGTATTTTAGTCAAGATTTGTCATTTTCTTCATGGAAGTTTTTGATGTTTTTGTTGAGAGCATATTTCACTTCTTCACCAGCTGTTCTCTCCTTTTTCAAATAAAAATTTTTAATATTCTGTGGTTTGAACTTTAAAAATCTTTCATCCAGTCCTCTAGAGTTTTATTGGCATATTGTGATTTAAATTATATTTAATTTCTATAACAGTTTAAATGGATTGGCATCTTTATATCAGTTCTTCCTCTCCAGGAGAATGGCTTGTCTAGTCATTCATTCATGACTTGATCAAGTCACCATTTCAGATTGTCTCTGATATATTAAAAGGGATTCGTTAAATGCTAAAAAGAAAAAACAGTCTTGCACTGATGTCTAACCTGCACCATCTTTGTTTTCAGGCAGTCTCAGCATTGGTGCAGCCTCTAGGGGTGTGTGCGGAGTACCTCAATTCCTCGGTGGTTCAGGTAAGATGGGGCCACTCTACATTTACTCAGAAGGTGACCCAAGACATACCATTAATCATCATTATCTTTTTATCAGGTTGTTGAGAATCGTGCCTGATCCCAAGTAACTTCTTTTTTTAGGATAAGCTATTTTTCTAGTAAAAATATAATCAGAAGGTAACTAAAAAATGATTAATAATTTAAAGTATAGGAGATCTCTAATATTTATGATTCTATACCTTTTAACTTATCCTTTTATCCTATTTATACGATTACATGTATTTTTATTTATAATATAGGCGGCATAGATCCCAGCCCCCTTCCCAGGATTGTTGAAGGATTCAGTGCCATTGTGTATTAAATTAGAGTGGCATTGAGCAACTCACTGGGCTTACTTACTGGCCAAGTGACTGCTAAATAGTGGCCTAATGGCATATCTCATCTAATTTCTTGGCACTGCAGACCGTAATCCAACAGGTGGTCACACAGGCACAGCTGGGTGTATTCGTTTGCTGATGCTTAAGGTCTATTGTACTTTCTTGTTTCCTTTCCATTTCAGTTAACAAGTTTTACTGAATGAAGTGTCACTTTGAGATACCTTCATTTGGGGCTCCTGGGTGGCTCAGTGGGTTAAAGCCTCTGCCTTCGGCTCAGGTCATGATCCCAGGGTCCTGGGATCGAGCCCTGCAATGGGCTCTCTGCTCAGCAGGGAGCCTGCTTCCTCCTTTCTCTCTGCCTGCCTCTCTGCCTACTTGTGATCTCTGTCTGTCAAATAAATAAATAAAATCTTTAAAAAAAAAAAAAAAGAAAGAAATACCTTCATTTTTTGGTTTTCTTTGTAAATAGATCTGTGAAACCTATAACTTTCACAGAGATTTTTTTTTTTTTAAGTCACTGTAAATGGCTTTGAAAGCATCATGTCCTTTGGGAGCAATGTGTTTGCACTGTTCCCTCTTGTTAATATCTCATTTACTTAGGGCCATTTTAACAAGGGAGATAAGATTTGTTTTAGTAGGTTCTGGAAATGTCTACAATTTCTAAGTATTACATGCTTTCTTTAAATGTCAAAGTAATCCTATAAGATTTTTAAATGAAATCAGATGGCTATTTATGCATTTCTTCATTCTGGTTATTAAGTTCTTTAGAAACATTTAGTGTTCTTTCAGCTTATTAAACATAGAATCATTAGTTTTTTAGTAAGATAAGATACAAGAGGCAAAATAATTTGACTTTTTAATAATTTAATAATTATTAATAATTTAATACTTGGCTTTTTAATAATCAGAGCCAAGATTGGAGTTTTAAATGCTCTTTACCCATGCATTCCAGTGTGGAAAGAGATTTATCATAAATATTCCAGCTGCTAATTAATAATAAGTTTTTTAGAAATTCTAGGTTTACTAGAATTTTTGGAATTTTATAGAGTAAAAAGAGCAAAAAAGTATTGAATATCCAACCGCAGCTTATTTAACTTTATTTCACACTGTCCAACCTTATATTTATTCAGCAATATAGTCATGCCTTGAATTTATTCTCATACTGTATTCACATCCTATTACTTGATATAAACTAACAATTGTCTATACTACTTGCCAGTTCTGTGACTTTGGAAGACATGTGTATGTGCCTTGGCTTCCTTGTCTGTGAAAGGGTGATCCTGCTGTCTCAGCTGCAGTGGGGAGTAAGCAGGGCCTGTGCTGCTGAGGAGAACAGCACGCTCGCCTCCTGCCCTCACAGCCCCCAGTCCTCACTGTACAGTGGGCATGAGGAGAAAGGAGGAGATTCTATTTGGATAGTTGTCTGAGGTCATTTTAATTCATTGCTAATGTCTTCTTGGCTTTGCCAGCCAAGTACTATCTTCTCTTGTCACCAGATAAGTTTTTTAAAAATTATTTTACTTAGATGGAAGTGAGCATTTAGACCAAGCTAATACTTTCTACTTCACGTAATACTTAGAGTCAGTTATTGGATTATGCTACCATTCTGGAGCACAGTGTTGTATTAATCTCCTCTAGAGGCCTCATTTATATCAGCACACAAAAATAATGCATATTGCAGCACATTTTTTGTGCTCCAATTTGTTAAAGTCAAATGTAAAATATTTACTTTATTACAAAAATCATACATACTCATGCTTCCTGTTTTAGTTTATGTGTCTTTGGTTGCTTTTTTTTTTTGTTTCCCCCAAGATTTTATTTGACAGAGAGAGATCACAGGTAGGCAGAACAGCAGACAGAGAGAGAGGAGGAAGCAGACTCCCTGCTGAGCAGAGAGCCCGATGCAGGACTCAGTGCAGGGCTCCGTGCAGAGCTCAGTCCCAGGACCCTGAGATCATCATGTGAGCTGAAGGCAGAGGCTTAACCCACTGAGCCAACCAAGGCACCCTCTCTTCGGTTGCTCTTTAAAAAGACCCTTATGAGGGCGCCTGGGTGGCTCAGTGGGTTAAGCCGCTGCCTTCTGCTCAGGTCATGATCTCAGGGTTCTGGGATCGAGTCCCGCATCGGGCTCTCTGCTCAGCGGGGAGCCTGCTTCCTCCTCTCTCTCTCTCTGCCTGCCTCTATGCCTACTTGTGATCTCTCTCTCTCTGTCAAATAAGTAAATAAATAATCTTAAAAAAAAAAAAAAAGACTCTTACGAGGGACGCGTGGGTGGCTCATTTGGTTAAGCATCTGCCTTTGGTTCAGGTTATGAATCCAGGGTCCTGCAATCAAGTGCTGCATCGGGCTCCCTTCTCAGCCAGGAGCCTGCTTTTCTCTCTGCCTGCTGTTCCCCCTGTTTTGTTCTCGCACTCTCTCTCTCTGACAAATAAATAAAATCCTTTAAAAAAAAAAAGACCCTCATACGAATCACTGAATTCTGGGGCACCTAGGTGACTCAGTAGGTTGAGCGTCTGCCTTCGGCTCAGGTCATGATCCTGGGGTCCTGGGATGGAGCCCCATGTCAGGCTCCCCTTGCTCAGTGGGGAGACTACATTTCTCCTCTCTCTGCACCGCTCCTGCTTGTGCGCGCACTCTCACGCACTCTCTCTCTCCCCTCTCATAAATAAATAAGTATCCCTGAATTCTACTCCTGAAACCAGTATTGCACTGTATGTTAAGGAACTAGAATTTAAGTAAAAATTTGAAGGGAAAAAAAAAAATCTCAAACTTCTATTGGCAAAAACAAAAAAACTTAATAAATGAGACATATTTTAAAAAAATAAAAGGACCCTGCTAAGATAGCAGTGACAGTGACTGCACCCATGTGGTATGAAAGGAGCTGGGGCATGGAGTCCCTTGAGGGTCTGCTTGGGATGCTGGTAGCTAGCTGCAGCATCTGATACTGGAATTGAGGTCTTGGCATTGCACTTTCTCCTCTGTAAAGTGTGAGTGAAAAAGTGACTTACTTCTCTCCAGTTCTGGAGCAGAAGCAACAGTCTTTATTAAGTACAGCACTTCTGTTCCACAGCCGATGCTAGACCCGGTCATCCTTACTACAATCCAGGATGTGCGCAGTGTAGAGGAGAAGGACCTCAAAGACAAGGTAAATCCTGTCTCCCACCAGGTAGGCCCCAGTGCCCGTTCACCCATAGAAGCATAGCCAGGACCTAGGGCAAGGTTCACACACCTTTGTTCTTTGGATCCTGGTCACATACTACTCATATCAAATTAATTATACATTTCCTAACCAAAAAGTGCTTTTTCTGAAGCACCAGGTTGGCTGTAGATCTTAACCAGTAAAGTGAATTTAGGGTTCTCAGTAGGTGATACCATTCAGAGTTCTATTAACATGTTGATTTAGATAGTATTGTAATTGGTATAGCATTGAGGAAGCTTTAAAATAATTCGATACTATAGGCTTATCCAAAGTTGTTTAAATCAATTTTAACACTGAACGTGATTTATTTTGTTGACCTTGAAATTCTCACAGGGCCCTTCCCTTTGCTCACCTGTCTGCTAAGTTTTATTTAAAAGCAAACTAGTTAATTGACTGTACAGAATATTGGATATCACCAAACCATTGCTGTTGAAAATGTGCTAAATTCCTGTGTGTATTACAAAAATTGAGATCGGAATGTTTTCATGGTTCCTTTTTTGTTTGTGTGTGCTTTTAATAAAAGAGATTGGTTAGCATCCCTGAGCTCTTGTCTGCCATCAAGTTACTCTGCATGCGTTTCCAGCCGGATCTGGTGACCGTGGTAGATGATCTTCGATTAGACATCCTACTGCGCATGCTGAAATCCCCACATTTTAGCGCTAAAATGAATTCCCTCAAAGAAGTAAGTTTTACATTTGCTTCCAGAAGGCTTAAAGCACAGACTCTTTAAACTCTGCCAAAACATATGGTCATTAATGTAAAAATGTTGGGAAATAAAGAAGAAGGGTTTCTTGTAATCATACAAAAAAGAAAACAGTAATTATATGATTAAATGGTACATAAGGTTATGATTATTAAGGTGGTCTTTATATATGTGTTACATTCAAAATTCATTCTCTGAAATATTTGTGAAAAATTTAGTGTTTTTGTGAAATTTCCTAGAACATAATTCCTTGGATTAGACCTTTCGAGATTTACTCTTTACCCTAAGGGTACACTTCCTTTTGGTATATTTCAGATAGGTGTTTACTTAAACCAAATGTTCTAACTTGGGTTGGGACCAAAACAAAAAGACTGCAGCTGTGACCACCTAAGCAAAATGCTGGAAGTGTTTTCCTATCACTTCCTAAACTTCATCTGAACATAGTTGGTTTTGGTGAGTACAGTTGGAGCCAGTATAGTTCAGTCATACCTCTGGTCTTCTTCCCTGAAGTTCCGCATTAACTAGAATTCTTTACTAAAGTGGAGTAAACTCATCATGAACCATCTGGGGCTAAAAGAGGAATTACAGGGAGGAAGTCTGGACTGTTCCACATGAATGAAGGATTGGCTGGCCAGACCATGGAAGGGCAGGGACATGTGTGGGCAGCAGGAACAACTAGAATTTGAGACCTGACCACTGCCAGGACTGTCCAAGTCTTGTCCCCGCTTTTCTGAGTGTGTTGGCTTGGCTTTCTCTCTTCCTACAGAGTGACATTTTTCATGGGGTAGACATCATGGCCTCAGATTGGTCTACAACTGGGCCAGGGAGGGACTGACACTTTCTGGTCCCAAGTACAGAATTCAGAGGGTGCACTGGTAGAAGTTGGGTCAGATGCTTTTCCCAAGCCACCCCAGGTGCCATTCTTGGCTCCCTGTTCTTTTTAGAGACACATCAGGAATAAATAGTCTGTTAATTTATTACAGTAACTGGCCTTCAATACATTTCGACTATCAGACCACATTACAACAGTGTATAAGTCACAGGATGTGTATACAAATATATGTAGGTTTTGATTGTGCATATTTACACTAGGTTTATTCACAATAATTCTGTCTTTTTAGGTAACCAAGCTAATAGAAGATAGCACTTTATCCAAATCTGTGAAGAATGCTATAGATACAGACAGACTGTTAGATTGGCTGGTTGAAAACTCAGTTCTGTCAATTGCATTGGAAGGTAAGTTGCTTTAAAAAAATATATATATATATGTGTGTGTGTGTATATATATATATATTTATTTCCTAGGGTACATGGCTGGCTCAGTGGGTTAAAGCCTCTGCCTTCGACTCAGGTCATGATCCCAGGGTCCTGGGATCAAGCCCCGCATCTGGCTCTCTACTCAGCGGGGAGCATGTTTCCTCCTCTCTCTCTGCCTGCCTCTCTGCCTACTTGTGATCTCTGTCTGTCAAATAAATAAATAAAATATTTTTTAAAAAGTATTTCCTATCATAATCATAAATAACATTTTTTGTACTAAACTAATGGTAAGAAAATGTTGTTTTGACTGTATTAGCCTTTAAATGTTGTACAAGTTACTATTGCTTTGAATTAATAGAATCGTATTTAGAAAGTCAGTGTTCACTGTTCTGTCTCTTGGGTGTCTCTTCTCCTAGGCAACATAGACCAAGCCCAATACTGTGATCGTATAAAGGGGATTATTGAACTCTTGGGCAGTAAACTGTCTTTAGATGAGCTCACTAAAATTTGGAAGATACAGGTAAGTTGATCAGCATTACTTTCGCCTTTTTCTGACATTTCTGGCAGAAAGAGAGGGTGGAGGGTGGTAAACGAGTAGGGAAATGGAGCTTCTGTCTTGCCTTAGCCACAGCAGCTCTGCCAAAATCTGCTTTCTCATCTGGGGCTTGTGTCAAGGTTGTGTATGTGAGAAAGGCTTGCACTTGCTCAGAAGATGTGAAACGACTGAGCGTGTCTAGCCCTCTCGTTTCTCAGTTAACACAATGAAGAGCCGTCCCTCAGGCTCCCCAGCAGTTAGTGACAGCACTAGAACAGTATGTCTCGTTTGTCAGTCTTGTGTTCTTTTCACCGTTTGCTCATCAGTTTTCACAGATGAGTTTTTCCTGTTGGGTTATTTCGTGAGAGTGAGAGTCCTGCTTACTGAGTTCCCAGACCTCATCTCACCAGGACTCCCCGAGGCCGCTACCAAATTGGCCATGCCCCTGCCTTTTCTTTTCCTTCACTTTTTTACTAGTCCATTGGACTCATTTTCCCCCCACTTTCCTGGTACCCTTTTTAAGTCTCCTGTACTAACTTACTTATTCTCTTCTTCTTTGTAGTTACTAGTTTTGTTCACCTCTGAGCCCTTGCCTTGGTCTGTAATCTCCTGTGGGGCAGTTTCTTCGCCTCCTGGGGATTCAGGTGCATTTGGATGCCGCTGACAGAACTATGCCCCCATCAGAACTATGCCCCCAATTCAGACTTCCTCTTGGCCCTCAGTGCCACGTACCTAGACACATAACAGTTACGCCTTCTTGCATGCCATCTTGTAGGCATCTCAGATTCAGTATGTCAGCACCAAGTCATTTTCCAGGCTATTTCAGTAATGGTATTAGCCTTTGTCTAGCCACTAAGCCAGAAGGAGGCCTGGGGCTCACCTTGACTATACTGTCTTAGTTCACTGTATACTCAGAACCTAGTCAGGAAATAGAAGCTACACTGGGTATTTCAGAGGGAATTGGATACAGGGGCCTGTTTACAAAGGCCTTGTTGGGGTGGAAGAGCAACAGAGAGAAGTAGGAATGTCGGAGGAACAGAATGGGGAAAGGGACCTCTGAAGTCCAAGGAAAGGGAGCAAATTTGGGAGGTGCTCTCCTGGCACATGCTGGGGTGCCAAAGAGTGGTGGCATGGCCACCAGGTTTTCTCTCTGGCTGCCCCTGATGTGAGCCCCTGCATCCACTTGCTGAGCACAACCCAGTGCTTCTTTCTTCCTCTTCCCTTCTCATCACCCAGCAGTGCCTCTCATGGGCAGAATATCACAGCAGTGGACCTAGGAGAGGAACTGTAATTTGCAGGCTCCCAGCCTAGCAGCAGAGAGTAGGCTATAGATAGAAAACAGTCCCAGGTCCTATAAAATCTTGTTTCCCATGTCCACCATAGTTGAATACTCTCATAATGTTTTGTGGGTGTGAGTTTTGAGTCCACATAAGGTTGGAGATTAGAGACATAATGCAGATTTGTATATCATTGCTACATTCAGTGAATATATGTATATAGTAGATACTAAGCAGATTCTTGTAGAGTTGAATCTCATTCCAATTTTAGTATATGTGCTGCTGAAGTGAGCACTGGAGTTGAATCTCAAAAAGTCTCTGACTCTCCAGTCTGTTGCATGGTGTGCAGTGAGGCATGATGGAGTCATGTTTGAAGTTATAAAGTAAATTTTGACCATAAGGTTGACCCCAGGGCCTATATCACTGAGGCAGAGATTTACTGGATGTGGGATAAATTAATATTAGTTGAAATTATAAAGAAACTAGGGGCAAAATAAAAAATAATGTAGATGGTACTGTCAAGCTCATTTATAAAGTGCTGGAAGCGAATGTGTTCTGTGCTTAGTTCAAACCTTTTTATGAGCCAGTTGAGAACATTTCTTGCTTTCGTCTTGAAATGCGTATGTTGGATTGAGAATTTCTTTTAAAGATTTAATGCTGCTAGAAATTTCAACAAGTCTAACTGATGGCCATTAACAGTGGTTGTTTCCTGTGGTTTTGTTGTCATGCAAGTGAGTGCTGATCAGGCCAGAATCAGATTATCTTGTTGCTGTTTTACTTGGGCTTCTGTCAGTCGCTGGGGGGAAGCATGAGGGTCTTTCCAAGTTGCAGGATGTAACTTTCCCCCGCTGTCTCCTTTTCCAGTCAGGACAATCATCTACTGTGATCGAGAACATCCATACAATTATTGCTGCAGCAGCTGTCAAATTTAATTCGGATCAGCTTAATCATCTGTTTGTTCTCATCCAGAAGGTATGTGTCCAGTCAGCTGCACCTGCTTTTAAGTTTTTCTAAGAGAAGCTCATTTTGAGGTCTCTGAGTTAAATAACTCTTCTTACTTTGTTAAACCGTTTTAGCTCAAGTGTAAAGGTTTCTGCATATTTTGCCCATTTGATGAAATCGGATTGTCTTGTCTTTTCTGTTCCCCAGAGCTGGGAGACTGAAAGTGATAGAGTGAGACAGAAGCTGTTGAGTCTGATTGGACGAATAGGCCGGGAAGCTCGCTTTGAGACCACTTCTGGAAAGGCAGGAGAATCCAGTTAATCTTCCCAGCTACAAATACTGAATGTGGTCTGACTGGTGTGTGGGCCGGCTCATCTTGTGTGGCATTATTGCAGGTGTTAGATGTACTCTGGGAACTGGCGCATCTTCCGACCCTGCCCAGTAGCCTTATTCAGCAAGCCCTGGAGGAGCACCTGACAATCCTTAGCGATGCGTATGCCGTGAAAGAGGCAATCAAGAGGAGCTACATCATTAAGTGCATCGAAGACATTAAAAGGGTCGGTTTTGTCTTTGGTCTAGTTTTGTTGTCAGAGCCATAGTGTTGTAGTTAGAGCCAAATCATTTTCTTACCCTATTCTGTAAATTAAATGTCCTACCTGGAAACTTTTGCCTTAGAGTCCAGGACTGGGAAATTATAGGTACTGCTTTTTCCAAGTCACTTATGTTTCTCTTAAAATTAATTTCAGCCTGGAGAATGGTCAGGTTTGGAAAAAAACAAGAAGGATGGATTCAAGGTAAGAATTTGCAGATGGAACCGCATAAAAGGTATACTAATTTAATAATTTCTTTCAATAAGTAATACCATACTTTGAAGATAACAGTCTCTTTTGGTGTTTCTTTGAGTAATGTTCAGATAGAAGCCGCTGTTTAAATATTCATGAATCCAAGGTCACGTTCACAGAGTAGTTTCATTTTGTTGCTTCCAAAAAATTGTAACACCTTTAACTTAGTTTTTTCTTTGTAAAATAAATGCAAAGTCTACACAACTTTAGTAAGTACAGTGGATTCTGCTTAGTATCATGCCTGTTTTTCTGCCATGAGGGAGAAATGGAGGAGCACCCATAGAGTGGGAAGAAAGAGTTTCATGCAATGCTGGCACACAGTCATTTTTCAGGTGCCTGGTTCAGAGGTGTCCATAAAGAAATTCCATAGTCCTGCTGCTGGGGTCTGAGGCTAGAAGGTGGTCTGTGTCTAGCGACTGTTGTGGGAGCTCTCCCCTGCTCGGGGCTCTGGCCTTTCGGCTGTGGGACTTAGGGGACTCCCTTTGAAAATCCTGGTTAGTGGAGGAAGCAGTGAGGACCAGAGCTCTCCTGTCGCCCCAGTGCTTCAGCGTCCGCCCGTGCCTGCCCGTGCTTTCCCGTGCTCTAGGGCGCTCCTGACAGGGCCACTCAACTGGAGCTGCAGCCCTGGCCAGAGGCGGTGCACTCCTCTGGCCGAGACCCTTGGCTTGCGCAGACCCAACAGAGAGCCTCATAGTGAGAGGGACTTCCTCTTACTGTGACATAAGAAAAGGTTCTGGTGACTAGCCAGGGGCTCCGTTATTTCATTGGTTCAACATTTTTCTTGGCTTTCTCTAAGAAGTATTTCTTTAAAGGATCTTGAACACTGCTCCTTTTCACTGGTGTATTTAGAGACGCTCAGCTAAAAGGCTGTGGTGACTCAGTGGTCTTTCATGAAGTTCTGTGTGGTCATCAGGTTTAGTTAGGGACACCTAAGAAGTTGGTGTTTAAATTTCTGACCCTGGAATTCGATCAGGTGAATTTTCTACATACACGCTAGCTTTAGAGATTTTCAAAAAGTCACTCGCAGCCTGGAGCTGATGGTGCTCAGGCTATGAGGAATCGTTCCTTTAATTCAGCAGCGTTGCTCTCATTCTCAGATACAATACGAATTTTTCCAGTTTTCTCAGCTCAGCAGTCCGGATCATTTATTGCAGCCTCCACCTTTACACTTGGACCTCGTCCAGAGTTATGTAAGGAGTTTAGATCCTTCAGTAGTGACAGTGAGAGGAAAAGGGTATCTATACAATAGTGGTCTTTTCTTCTCAGTAGCAGATACGTTTCTTTCTCAATGGGAGGGGTCCACACCCAAGAGACTGTTCCCTGGAAATTGGCTTTTGAAAGCAGAAACCCCTTCCCACCGTCCGTTCCTTCTGTTCCTTCCTCGTGCGGCTCAGGCTCAGAGCATTCCCGGTTGGTCCACGGCATCCCTGCATCTTTGCTGCCTCTCTGCAGTCCCTCCATTCATGCCTGTTGTTTTACGACAGAACTCAAACAGCAGCAGGGCCATTTTTGGAGTCATTTTGTGAAACTTGAAAGGAGTACTCTTCGTTTTGTTTTTTTTTTTAAATCTCCCACTGCTCCCAGTAAAGTTACTTTGTTCCAGATAACAATACCTTGCATTTACATAGCACTTTCTAGTGAACTAAGTGCTCACAGATACTCTCTGGAAGTACACACGGCTGAGGGGGGCAGTGGGAAGATCAAAACCCCCTGGACATGACTCCAGGCAGGGGGGTGAGATATATTCTGCCACTAAAGGTGTTTTTCTATGCTATGCCCTTTCCTGCCAGGCAGCAAGGTGGGCTGATTGGGGATTATGTCTCCCTGCCAGGCTACACAGAAACTAAGCAAAGGGTAAGACAAGATCACCCACCTCTTACTCCCCTCCCAACCTTAGCTACCTCTGTTGCCCCCAACTGACTCTGACTCCCCTCCCCTCTGCTTTTCACACTTTTAAAATTCCCAGATTCCACTGTTGTGTTCAGAAATCCTGACCTTTTTTTCTTAACTTCATTTTTGTAGATTCTGCCAGGATACCCTTGGCTCCCGTGGTCCTCTTTCCTTTGCTTCCTTTAGCCTTCCACTGTTTACCCCCAGCCTTTTCCCTCTTATTTCACTTCTTTTTGCCTTCAATTAAAAATTTAAATGTACTCATCCAAAAAAAAAAAAGAAAATTTACTAAACCAAAAAAGTCATTTTTACTCAAGTAGCAGCGTTTGCGTAACCCTAAGTCATTCTCTTAAGGCTTCCCCCAGCACAGCACCTGGCAGCTTCTAAGTAGATGCCCGTCCCTTCCTCTTGATCCCTCCCCTTCACCCTGTTGAGGACACTAAAATCTTTACTTACCCAGTGTGGAGTGGCCACTATTTGCTGAAATGTGTAACTGAAAGCAAGAGTAGCAAGATGTCCTCAGTGCAGTTTCACAGTGATTGGTTAGAACGGGAAGAAAGACTTTTTAAGAAATGTCCTCCTGTGCAAAAAATTGGTACTATGAATCTAGATAAATGGCTAGGTCCAGAAAAATAAGACAGATGACGAAGTGGGGATGTTCAGCTTTGAGAATGGAATTCAAGAAAGAATATGAACATGTTCTTCGGAGACTTAGATTGTGGTAGAGTTTGATTGCACTGACTTTTTAGGTCTCCCAAGAAGTCATGGGAGGCATGTTTCAATATGAGAAGACAGTGCACTTCAGTGAGAACAGTCTGCCGCCTCCTAACTCCCTCATCGTGGGAGACACCAGGAGAAAAGTTGTTTAACGACAGTGAGTGAGGGTTTAGGTGCAGGTTTGTAGGCTGCACCACCTGACCTCTGAGGCTTCAGCTGACGTTCAGTGTCTGCTTCGAACATGCCGTTACCTCCTACTTACGAAACCTCAGCTCCATTACCAGGCATTATCCAATATGCTCATTTTAATTGTTTCCCTTAGTCTCTTGCCCCTTTGGTAACTAGAGAAAAATCACTTAAATTTTTCTTGTAACTTAGCAACCTAGTGTCACAGATACGATGAAATAAATAACATCTTTCCTGTTAAACTGTTAAACTGCTAAACTTTCCTGTTAAACTACTAAACTGTAGGAAGATTATATCAGAAGTACTTTTTAAATTCCGATTTTATAGGATTTCCTTAATTTTATTGGACATTGAACAACTTCCACAGGATGACTTTCTATGTTAAAATAAAAATATTCTAGCCATAATTGACTTAAGTCTTTCATAATGATGCTTTTTTAATATATCTGATTATTTGCTGAAGGGTTCATATTTATATCCTAATGTTTATAATCATTAGTAGGTATCGGTTTGGACTTAAGCCTTAGAGTTTTATTCTTTGTCATTTTGCAGCTCTTCTATTTTAGCTGAAATATGTAGGTAGTCTTGCAAATAGTTGGCCTATAATATATACCTTATTTCTCTGATTCTAAGATGCCTGTGATTGGACCCCGCATCACAGACCTAATAAGCTTGCAAAGAAGAAAAAAGAAATTGCACATTTCCTTTCACCATTCGCTTGTTAAAATTCCTGCCCAGAGTCTGAATGGAAGCCTCTTTTTGGACCAGTATGCAGAGCTTCACTGGCACAGTGCTTTTCATTATCTAGAGTAGTGATTTTGACTGCTGAAATCTCCCAAGAGTGACTGTGTACTTTTGAGGCATGTGAAAGAATATGAAATTTTGTGTCCTTGTCCTTTTTGGTAAATCTTTTTTTCCTTAATTGAATTGTGATGTGTATATTACAGGATAAATGGCTTCTCTCGAATTATGGGTATACCTTTGGACAGAGACATTTAGTGCTGGGTGACAGAGCCCTTCATCGGGTCTGAGTCTGTCACACCAAATTCCCCCAGCTGTGAGAAATGCTTTAAACTGAGACCACTGGCAGTTTTCTTTGCTTTTAATTGAGTTGACAGATGCAACAGGCTAGTCGATGTTAGATCATAGTGCCATCTTTTTTTATAAGAATTTTAGTAACAAATCCTTGTTCCAAATTTAAGTTAAAAAGCCATTCTTGTCTGGTGCTACAGAAATGAGGTCACAACTAAAACGACAGGTAGATGCACAAACAAATACATTTCATATGCAGCCAAGGGTACATGCATTCAGGTAAGGACAGCTGTGTCAGAACCTTACTCCTACACCTAGTAGCTGCTAAGTTACTTTTGACAGTTGTAAGAAGCCTCAATTTCAGAAATGTTGAAATTTATAAAACCTGTATCTTAGAATCCAGGAAATAGGGTATTTGATGATTGATTGGCTGATCCTCAAGAAAACCAGTACTGTTTTTGGCAATAGCTCTCTCAAATACATATATTTGGTAGTATAGTCTTTTCCTGCCAGAGACAGAAAGTGTATTTTTCCAAAGTATTATCTGCCTCATATAGGTCTTCATCTGAGAGAGACACTTGAAGAAGGAAGAGAAAGCTGTAAAAACAAAAGCAAAATCCAGCCTTTAAGTAAAGGCTAAGGGCTTAAAACTTCTACTCAGATTTTTAGAGACTTAATAGATAATTTGATTAATAGTGTTAAACACTCTTCCAAATTTTATAAATGTCTTATAGTTCAAAAGATGCTATGTATTAAAGAACAGTTCTCTTTTTAAAGATCATTTCACAAGCATCGGACTTTTCAGATATGTACTATGAAAGATCTGGATTGTCGTGTATCAGTTTCAGAAATAACATTTGAAAGTGTTATGAAAAATACAAAGTATAACTGTATAGTGCTGTAATAATTAATAAAAATAGAATTCTCTCTTGCAAAATTGTTCTAACTAGGATGTACAAGCAGCTCCAGAGTATTTTCTTTAATATTTAGACCACTATCAGTATCTTGATCATATCATTGGTATCTTAATCATGTAATTATAGAAAATCATATTTTTATACCATTTTACTTATCAGCCAGCTCAGTATTATCCAGGGTAAATTTTGGCCATCAGCTTATTTCATTCCAACATGTCCTAGCAGCCTGTGCTACTTAATCTATCCTCTGAAGTTGCTAATTCCTTGTCGTCTGTTTTTTGCTGATGTACCCCTATACATTTACTGTCACTTCACATCCACTCCTGTTTGCAGTTCTTGGCCTTAGGAAATTGCATGCAGAATATGAAGTTGAAGACTGAATTATGAATGCATGGAGATGCGCTCTAAATGAGCAGTGTGAAGAGAAAAATAATAGAATGTGTAGCCATAAAATCTAATTGACTTGGGAAATTTTTATAGCCCATAAATTTAGCCTGCATTTTATTTCTAGTGGTAACTGATGTAACTTCTTTTTAACTCTAGTCGTCTCAGCTAAATAACCCCCAGTTTGTATGGGTGGTGCCGGCTTTGCGTCAGCTCCATGAAATCACCCGCTCGTTCATAAAACAGACCTACCAAAAGCAAGACAAGGTAAGAGAAGAGCCCTGTTCAGTGACTATCCAGTTAGACACACAGCTGTTAGAATAACGAAACATAAAGAGATTGCTGGGTTTTAAAGTCACTATTTTACATTTTTACGATTATTAATATAGTTCATTTATAGTCTCTAATAATCTTGAGTTTAAACATCCTTCTGCATTCATTTCGATGGATCTTTTCTTTCTTTTTTTTTTAAGATTTTTTTTTTTACATTATTTATTTATTTATTTGTCAGAGAGAAATCACAAGTAGGCAGAAGTAGGCAGAGGCAGGCAGAGAGAGGGAGAGAAGCAGGCTCCCTGCTGAGCAGAGTCTGATGTGGGGCTCGATCTTAGGACCCTGGGATCATGACCTGAGTGGAAGGCAGAGGCTTAACCCACTGAGCCACCCAGGCACCCCATCGACGGATCTTTTCTTTTAATCTATCCTAACTCATTTCCTTTTTATTTCCTTAATTTATTGAAATGATTATACCAGTTTTTGAAAGTCGGAATGTGTTTGGAAAGATGTGAAGACATTTGATCTCAGGAAGATTGGGTTGTTTAAGGACCTGGATCTTCCTTGGTGGGAGAGATTTGGGAAGAAAGATCCAGAAAAGTACACAGGCAGTGAAATAGTTCTTAGGAAAGTCACCTTAAACAAACAAACAAACAAACAAAACTCTGTAGAAGGAGAAAATTAGCAGAGAAGTTTATTCCCTTAATTTTAATTGTGTGCATACTAGATGGTTTTATTTGTTTGTGTTGAACTGACAAAATTACTGCAGCTTCTCATGCCATCTTTCTTTTTGTTGTTTCTGCCAAGAGCATTATTCAAGACTTGAAGAAGAATTTTGAAATCGTGAAATTGGTAACGGGAAGTTTGATAGCCTGTCATCGACTTGCAGCCGCTGTGGCTGGACCCGGAGGCTTAACTGGTTCAACACTGGTGGACGGCCGATACACTTACCGGGAGGTATCCGCCCGCCATTGCGCTTTTGTGTCGTGATTACAGTGCTCATCTGGCTTTTTGCACTTGAACTGTAAACAATTACATTCATTGGGTGTCTCTCTGAAAGAGGTAGCCTGAGGTATCTTTGTAGTGACCTAACGGGTTTTGTTTTGACTGCAATCTTTTTAAAACAAAAGTTGAAAAAAGTGTTATTTCTGGGTAAATCTTTCAGTAAATCACCTAAAAAACGGCCTGTGATAAAGATCACCACCTTTCTTTTGTCTTTCATGGGAAATAGTAATTGTCAGGTTCTCTGAAGAGTTGTTTTGTTTCTTTAAAAACAAATAGTTTTCTTACTGGTTAGTAACCTTGTTTTTAAAAATTAGAAAAATCTTAACTCACTGCTTGTGAGTTTGGTGTTTTACTTTGAGATGGCTGAGATGATATTTTACTGACATCCTAAGTCAACTGGAATTGGTAATAGACTGCAAGTAGCTTCTACTACATTGTGCTGTCAGCTTACAAACAGATGTCTCACATTTATATTACCCTAAATTATATGAGAAAGTGTTAGGTAGAACTCTTTTTTTAATTAAAAAGATTTGTTCTTCATTTTCATTTTAGGAAGGAGTGCCTGGAGTTAACTAATTAACATTACTTCTTTTTGCAGTATTTAGAGGCCCATCTAAAATTTCTAGCATTTTTCTTACAAGAAGCTACACTGTATCTGGGTTGGAATCGTGCCAAGGAAATCTGGGAGTGTCTTGTGACTGGCCAGGATGTCTGTGAATTAGATAGAGAGGTAAGAAGACGGTAGTGTGGGTAAAATAAGGCAGAAGTGGAACTTAAATATTTTACCTTTTCTGGGTGTCTCATATTTTTTGTGGGTTTCACTTCTTTAATTCTAAATACTTCTCAATTTGCTAAGCATACATTGTACTAACAGGCCAGGAACTATAAGTGCTGAAAAAATATTTTATGTAATTTATATCTATGATCTAAATATATGAGTTCTTTAGTAATTTTTATACCATTCCGGGTAAAATCAAATTCACAGCTAGCACAGCTACAGAATTCTTATTGTGTCTTATGTTTTTTCTCCCTCCCATGGAACTAATTTCGAGTTACCAACCAGAACTTTGAGTCCCTGTAATGATGTTGTACCCCAGAAACACAAAGAAAAATAAATGCCTAGACAGATTTTTTTTAAACTATAATTAAGCAGCTGAAACTAGATTAAACCAGGAGCAGAACACCTGACTTGGCGTATTTTAACAATGAATTACTGTTGGCTCATCTCATTTTACAGAATTATAACTGCTTGATAGTATTGTCGAAAGGACTATATACGTGCCCTTGCCTAGCACAGTCATTGGCACATACATAGCCAGGCTTGTTAATAAACATTAGTGGAGAAGCCCAAGTTTAAGTTCCATTGAACGATGTGAGTCTATATTTGCATTATCTGGGGTAAAGGTTGCTAGAACTGCTTTATTTAGTTCCAGAGTACCAGGCATTTCAGTTTTCAGTGGTATTTCATCAATAAATATTTTTAAAGGTTTAAACTTTTATTCACTTTCCCACTTTGGAGTATGTATTTACCTGAAACGGATTTTACTTATAGAATAACATTTGTCTTGATCCACAGATGTGTTTTGAATGGTTTACAAAAGGGCAACATGATCTCGAGAGTGATGTTCAACAGCAGCTTTTCAAGGAGAAAATTCTTAAATTGGAGTCATATGAAATCACAATGAATGGTAGGAAAACAATGTAAAATCTTTTTTTCTCAGTTCTTTAAGAAATTTTTCTGTCCTCTCCTCTGAAGTCCGCTTCTCAGTCTGGAATATCCTTCTGGACTTTTCTTTACATCTCTGTATACATATGTTTATAATCACAGCTAAGTTCCTTTTTTTGTGAATGGTATATGATTAATTTTAAATTATATGGCCCGATAGCTCAAATGGTCAAATGGTAGGATGTATCAGTATTTCATTTCATTTTATGGCTGAATAATATTCCATTGAAATTTTATTTATCTGTCCCACATTTTATTTATCCGTCCATCAGTGGATGGACACTGAGTTGTTACTCTCTGGCTTATTTTGCCACTTTTTGGCTATGACCAATAACACTGCTATAAGCATTTTATGTACAAGTTTTTGTATGGACATTAGTTTTCATTTGTCTTTGATGTATACCAAGGAGTGGAATTGTATCCTGGAACTAACATTTGAAGAACTGTCCAACTATTTTGCAAAGTGGCTGCACTGTTTTTAATCCTCCCAGCAGCATCTTCGCCAACACTTGTTACTGTCTGTCATCTTTATTCTTGCTGTGGTGTGTGTCAAGGGTTATCTCGTGGTTTCAGTGTGCCTTTCCCTGATGACTGATACTAATGAGCATCTGGGCATGTGTTTATTGGCTGTATGTATATATTCTTTGGAAAAATGTCTGTTCAAACCTTTTGTCCACTATAGGTTGGCTTGTCATTATTGCTGAGCTGTATATTCTGCATAGTATCTCCTTACCAGATACATGATTTGAAAATATTTTGTCACATTCAGTGGATAGACTTTTCACACTCTTGTAGTCCTTTGAAGCACAAAGTTCTAGATTTTGATGAGACCCAGTTTATCTGTTTTTTCTGCTGTTGTTTGTGCTTTTGGTACCATATCTAACAAAGCATTGCCTAATCCAGGGTCTTGAAGATTTATGTCTGTTTTGTACTAAGAGTTTTACAGTTTGGGTTCTTGAGATACTTTGACGCTTTTCATTGATTATCTGTGGTACTTAGAGTGTGTGAATTTATCTGACCTTCTGTAATTTCAGGTTTTAACTTATTTAAGACTTTTTTTGAAAATGTGAATCTTTGTGATCATCGATTGAAACGACAAGGAGCTCAGTTGGTGAGTACATTATTCTGAAATCTGGGTAGTTTGGATAATCTAGTAAAACACAACAAAAGTGTTGTAATTTTGTTAAAGAATGGGTGTCTCCTCAACTGCACTGACTGCAGGGCTTCTCTTAGAGCATAACGGAGGCCCCCCTATCCAGCATGGTGAGAGTACAGTTGACTCCCAAATCCCTCCATGCTTCTTGCTGACCTAGGGCAGCCGGCAGCCTCCTGTGGCTGGGTGAATGTAGGGGAGGGGTTGTTTCATCGAAGCTTCCAACTCCTCAGATCTGGTAATGGACATGTTCCTAAAAAGTTACAACATCTTTAATTCTGAAGATGAATCTTTAGTTCATCACAGTGGCGGGGATTTGGGGAGAAATTTTTAGGAACAGTCCATGAATCAGGAGAATGAGGACCCATAGAATGTATATAGCATATGTTTATATTTACATGTGGACCTTAAGAAAGGAGACAAAAAGTAACTCTCTTTTCTAAGGCATAACTCTTGATTCAAGATGTAGCTTCTGGATGGCAAGAATTTTTATGAAATCTCTAAGGCCTGGATACTGTCCCTTGAACTGAGCTTTGGGCAGACCATATTGAGCCTCAAGGATTATTAACCCCTTCTAGCCTGGCTCTCTTGCCCTTTGGAGAAAAACTGAATATGGTGCCCACCTCACTCCTATGTGTTTCCTCTTCTGTAGCCTGTCTGGGTGTATTTCCAGCTTGGGTTTAGCAATATCTGGAGACAGCACTCCATAACTATCCTGGTTGCCATGGACATAGCCCAGTGTTTGTGTTTTTTTCTTTTTCTTTGTTTTAAAGTTCCAAATCAGTACAACAGTACTCTCGTGTGTAGCTTGGTTTTTGCAGCCTTAATTCATATTAACCTGAAAGGGGTAGACTGAGTGATATAATAAAAGATAATTGTCTGTAATTTTGGTGTACTATATAATTTTTTTTCTTTTGAACAGTATGTAGAAAAGCTGGAATTGATAGGAATGGATTTTATTTGGAAAATAGCCATGGAATCACCTGATGAAGAAATTGCTAATGAAGCTATTCAGTTAATCATAAACTATAGTTATATTAACCTAAATCCTAGATTAAAGAAGGTGGGTGCTCGTGCACAGAAGATTATATATGTATTTTTATTGATAAGTTTTCACCTTTGGTATGCCCCAAAATTCACTTTATTTTGATGTTTTGCTCTTAATAATGATTGCAACTAAATGTCAGATTCATTTTAATTTCTTTTATCTCTTACTTTTAGGATTCTGTATCATTACATAAGAAATTTATTGCTGATTGTTACACGAGATTAGAAGTGAGTGGTAAATCTCATTTGAACCTGTTTCTGTATTTCATTTGAGCCTCTTTTTGAAATAAATGCTTTGATGTTTTTCCTTTAATATTGGGATCTTGTAAAATATTGATATTTGTGGCTGGATTCTACTAAAGAATTTGTCGACAGTACCTTATTGTCACACAGGGAACAGACATTTGCCTTGATTCCCCCAGTACAGAAGTGTCCTTTATGAGAAAGCTTTCCTTCTCTTTCCACCACCCCTCTACCCCACTCCACCCACCCCCTGTTTTGGGGTATAGGAACTGTCTTCAGAAAACAGATCTGCTATACGTTCCACGTTTCTTTCTTTCTTTCTTTCTTTTTTTAATCTTTACTTGGTTTTTAAAAATTATTTATTTATTTAAAGATTTTGTTTGTTTATTTGACAGAGGGAGAGAGACAATGCAAGCAGGGGGAGTGGGAGAGGGAGAAGCAGGCTCCCCACTGAGCAGGGAGCCCGATGCACTGCTCAATCCCAGGACCCTGGGATCATGACCTGAGAAGACAGAGACTTAACCCACTGAGCCACCCAGGCGCCCCACATTCCACATTTCTAATAGATTCTTTTCTCTGTTTTCTCTTTCTGTCAAGGAGTTTCATGAAAGAATTGGCTTTTCCTACCCATCTCCATTTTCACCCAAGACTATATCTTAAATGTTACTAAAGGCCCAGAAGGACACTCAGTAGTTGGTGGTATTGATGTTCTTTGTCCATTAGAAGTCTACTGTGTGATACTATCTCAATCTGTTTCTAGTGCCTTATAGCTCCAGCATGATGGTTAAAGCATTAAGCAGTCACTTTCATTCTTAACTCATGTTTAAATTTTATACCTAATGGAGAGTATTCCAAAAACATAGGCTGCTGCCCCCAAATGTCA
The DNA here is from genome assembly GCF_011764305.1 of Mustela putorius furo. NCBI lineage: Eukaryota > Metazoa > Chordata > Mammalia > Carnivora > Mustelidae > Mustela > Mustela putorius. The sequence continues at coordinate 43,996,568 of NW_025422005.1, read as the reverse complement.
ATAAGTTAAACCTTCTGATAATGACTATGTGCTCGAATCCATACAGAATTTTCCAGGTTGTGACTTCATCCAGATAGGTCATCATTAGAAACCATTTAAAATATTCAAGGACCTTAAATGAGGTACCAATTAAGTTTTAACATATGTAGAACAGTAGTTTTCCACTGGAGCTGCTCCTGCCTCCCGGAGATCGTTTGGCAATGTCCAGACACCTTTGTGGTTGTCACAGCCAGAGAGTTCCCACTGGTACCTCGTGGTAGGTGGGTAGTGACAGGAGGTCAGAGAGGTTGCCAAACATCCTGTGAAGCCCAGAAAGCCCTCCAACAAAGGTTTCCAGCCCCACATATCAGTAAAGCTGAGGTTTGAGAAAACCCTGATAGAGAATGATTGGTTCTGTTTCATAGGCAGCCAGCTCAGCCCTTGGCGGCCCCACTCTGACGCATGCTGTGACGAGAGCAACAAAAATGCTGACAGCGACTGCTATGCCTACTGTAGCAACGTCAGTTCAGTCTCCATATAGGTAAGTGCGCAGGAGTGATGGCACGTCCTTGCCTGATGCAGGAGTGTGTGTGTGTGTGTGTGTGTGTGTTTTCTTTTTTCAGTTCAAAAAAATAAAAAATAACTGGCAGCTCTTTTTGGAGATGTCTCAGTTGTGGATTTCCTCCTTTTATGTCTTAATTTTTGCAAATAGTCATATCCCGAGAAATTGTATGACCCCATCATACTTCCCCAAATCTGTATGTCTTTCCCTCAAGATCTGTAGGTCATCATCACCACCACCCAAGCACTGCTCTGCCCCTCCCCTCTGCCTAGTGGACAACTTCTGTTGTTAATTTGGGGCGGGGGGGGGGTGGTATTTAAATCCCTTTACTTTGACTCTACGTAACAGGAGTAACCTACTCTTTGCGACAGACTACCAGATATATTCATTGTATGAAGAGCAGTTTTCTCCTTGTGCCCAAATCAGGGCATTTACAGCATAAGCAAAATGAAATGGCAGATGATGGCTAGTTAAAATCGTGCATTGTAATATCATCATAGTTGAAATAGTATTTCCTTTACATTTTTTCTCAAAATAATTTTTATTAAGAACTTCATCACCAAATATTTGTGTTGTAGTTTTGAACTGATGTCTGTGACCACATTACTGTGTTTAATGTTGACAGATATTATCAGGGAAATCTGAGCTCAGTATTTGCTATAGTTGTTTGCTGTGGTAAGGAACGAAGATGCGTATTCAGGAACGTTAGACTGAAGGAGCTCAAATAGTACTGTGAGGTTTTACAAGCACTTTGTTTTTAGTAGCCCCAAACTGGTGGTGCCCAGGAAACTTTGGCAGGTGCTCCCAACAAGGCTTACTTTGCTGCCCTCTAGTGATGGGTACTCAGATTGTCATTTTCTACTCTTGGAAGGTCTTTGTATTTGTTAATTTACAGTTCTTTTTTCTTTTTAAAGCCTTCCTTTAGAAAAGGAGTCAAAACAATAAATCCTTATATTCTTCATCTTTTCATCTTTTTTAAAAAATGAGTTGAGTACTAAGTAGCAATATTTTTTTAACATGAGAGAGATGCCAATACAACTCAGCCCTCTTGGAGCTCTTTTTAAAATGCCAGAAAAGGGGTGCCTGGGTGGCTCAGTGGGTTAAAGCCTCTGCCTTCGGCTGGGGTCATGATCCCAGGGTCCTGGGATCAAGCCCCGCATTGGGCTCTCTGCAGCAGGGAGCCTGCTTCCCTCTCTCTCTGCTTGCCTCTCTGCCTGCTTGTGATCTCTGTCTGTCAAATAAATAAAATCTTAAAAATAAATAAATAAAAATAAAATGGCAGAAAGTGGGGCCTCTGGCTGGCTCAGTTGTTAAGGCATGCAACTTGTGAGTTTGAACCTCACATTGCTTGTAGAGATTACTTAAAAATAAAATCTTACAGGAGCACCTGAGGGGCTCAGTTGCTTAAGCATCTGCCCCTTTGGGTGAGGTCATGATCCCAGAGTCCTGGGATGTAGCCCCGCTCTCCTCCCTGTTTCTGCTCTCTCAGTCTTTCTCTCTCTTTCAAATAAATAAATAAATAAATACTTAAAAATAATAATAAAATAAAACCTTACCAAAAATAGTTAAGATAGTAGAAAGTGATTGTAGATTCAGCTCATGATAAAAACACTAACATGACCTTTGCGTTCCCACATTGATGGAAGTGTATTTCAAATAAGACTTTGGTGGAGAATGTGCATTGAGAATTCCTAATTACATGTTTGTAAGATGTGATCAGTCCCTGCCTAGGTCCTTAATGATTCATTTGTCTGGCAAACCAGAAGAGAAATGCATTAATGAACTATTGGATTGGGCTATTGGATTGGGATTTCCAAACTGGAACATCTTTAAATAAGTGTGTTTTCTGTTTTTCTCTTTTTACTAAATAATTTTTATTCTGAATCAGTTCATGTTTGAATGCGTACAGAGCAAAATCATAGGATCATTTTTTTCTTGTTAAAAACTCTAAACACTTTTAATAATATAAAATTTCAAACTTGCAAAAAAAAAATTTTTTTTAACTCGCATTTGAACCAGGACATTGTAGTCAATCTTATTTCACTGGTTTTGGAAGGACTTCTCAGTGACTCTAATTGTCCCGTCTTTGGGAGGGCAGGAGTTATTCCCTCCTCTACACAGTGTTCTGTGATGCTGTCTGTGATTTAATTCATTATGGAGGCATAAATAAATTCACTCATTCACTTACTATTAGCACTTAGATATTTCTAAGGATTTTCCATCTAAGTATCAAATTCTAGTCTTGCCCATAGCTGGAAAGGATTTAGAACTCTGTTAAATGTGTTCAACAGAACTATTAAAATGTGTTTAATAAATTCTATTTGGTTTTTTTTTTTTAAGATTTTATTTATTTATTTAACAGAGAAATCACAAGTAGGCAGAAGGGGTGGGGGGAAGGGAAGCAGGCTCCCCGCCAAGCAGAGAGCCCGATGTGGGGCTCAATCCCAGGACCCTGACATCATGACCCAAGCTGAAAAGGCAGAGGCTTAACGCACTGAGCCATCCTGGCACTCCTAATCCATTCTTTTTAAAGTGAAATTTCCAATACTGCTGATCAGCAAAATGAACCAATTGTTAGAAAATGGTAGTACCTTTTTTTTCAGATTTAGAAATACCTGTATTTGAAATGCCTAGATTTTCTGGAATAGCACATGTTTCAATTAAGGGCACTTGGATTTTCATCTCTTGATGTTAACACATATAATGTTCTCTTTCGTAAAATATGGAGCTGTGAATGTATAAGCTTGCTGCATGTTGGAGTCCTGTGAATTCAGATAATTAGTAATACACCCTGAGTCTAACCAAAAGGGACTTCATTTTCAGGTGTGCTAGAGCTCCACACTTCCTGGCCATATGTTCTAGACATGGTTGTCTCTCAGTGCCTGCTGACTTCTGAAGTACTTTGAAAACCAGTGGAATAATAAATTCTTATTTACACAGAATGTTCTTTTAAACCAGATAAACAATTGTTTATCCTTCACTTCCTCTTCATCCTCTGGCTCATTAAAACAGCAGGTGTTATTTGTGGTAGACTTACTGGCTTTTATTCATCTTCTGATTTTCAGGCAGGTCAGAACTTGGTAACACTTGGTCCATGTTTACCAAATCATGTGGTGTATTTTAGTTGTAAGATTATGAGACTCAAACTCACTGATAGTTTCTTCTTGGGGATTGGCAGACAAATAGACCTGGAGACCCAGGTCCTCTCTTTACAGAACAGCTGTTTACAAAGAGAGAAGACAGGAGAGGAGAGATGCTGTCCTCCCTGACTCTATGGGTATGTCCCAGCTGTGAGCTGGTTGAGCCACCGCTCCCCCCACCTTGGGTGCAGGGGAAGTTTAGTCTCTGCAGATTTCAGCCTTAGACCAGTGAGTGCTAACTGTTTGGGTTTGAGTGAAGCAGACCGGAATCAAGCAATTCTTTTCATATATGTTCCAAAAAAATTTTTTTTAATCCATAGATCCACTAAACTTGTAATAATCGAGAGATTGCTGCTTCTGGCCGAACGCTATGTGATCACTATAGAGGTAAGCCTGTCTTTTTAAAGCCACTTTATCATTGTATCGTTAAACTTGTGTTAAGTGTGTGTTTCTAAGATATTTCAGTGACGCACGACGTCTGACTTGTTTGACTTCTTTTTCAAGGATTTTTACTCTGTTCCACGAACTATTCTACCTCATGGGGCCTCGTTTCATGGACATCTTTTAACTCTCAATGTTACGTATGAGTCTACCAAAGATACCTTTACTGTAGAGGTAGGTTTGCGCTGATCCTGGGGGCCATTCTCGGATTGTCTTGTTACTTTCTCGAGAGCAGTATGGACTGGGATAGCTGCATAAGCTACAAGCCGTTTGGTCAACAAATTCAGACTAAACACCTGCAGTGAAAGGGAAATGATGGGGTAGAAGGCATATAAGTAGGCATGTGATACAGTATCGGGTGGTAATGGGTGTTTCAAGGAGTAAGAATAAAGCTGGATGATTTGGTAGAGAGTGGTGCATATATGTAAAGCGTCTTAAAAAGATGAGCAGGGGGCGCCTGGGTGGCTCAGTTGGTTAAGCAACTGCCTTTGGCTCAGGTCATAATCCTGGAGTCTCAGGATCAGGTCCCACATCGGGCTCCCTGCTCGGCAAGGAATCTGCTTCTCCCTCTGACCTCTCTCCTCTCATGCTCTTTTTCTCATCCTTTCTCTCTCTCAAATAAATAAAATCTTCAAAAAAAAAAAAAAAGGGCAGGGAAGTTCTCTCTGAGATGGTGACATTTGAGCAAAGATGGAATGAAGTGACAGCAAGTTGTTTCTGGGGAAGAACATTCCAAGTGAAGGGAGCTGTAGGGACAGAGGCCCTGCCGTGGGACTTGGGTGGCTCATTCGGTGACAGGCAGGATAGCTGGTGGTGGAGCGTGCAGAGAACAGAAGAGCGTGGAGACTCCGCAGCAGGACTTGAGATTTGATTTCACGAGATGGCAAGGGCAGAGGTGGGAAGGTGGACATTGAATTACTGTGAAAGGGGTGAGTTGTCTGTGGGGTCTCTTCCATGTTCCTGGCTTCTGGAACAGTGGCCGGCACCCATTTCCTCCTCACAAGCGGTGTTTGATCTGATTGTGCAGGCCCACAGTAATGAGACCATAGGGAGCGTGCGGTGGAAAATAGCCAAGCAGTTGTGCTCGCCTGTGGACAACATACAGATATTTACCAACGACAGTCTGGTAGGTCTGCACCAGCCATCTGGCCCTTCGGCCTGACAGCCATACCTTCATCCTCCTTTCCCTCCCGCTAATTAAGAAACCACTTTTTGCAGCTGACAGTGAATAAAGATCAAAAGCTCCTCCACCAGCTGGGCTTTTCTGATGAACAGATCCTCACGGTGAAGACATCAGGCAGTGGGACCCCATCCGGGAGCTCGGCGGACTCCTCGACCAGCTCCAGCAGCAGCGGCAGTGGGGTCTTTAGCTCCTCATACGCCATGGAGCAGGTACGGGGGCGGCGGGGGGCATCCACGGGCAGGTCAGGTTGGTCATCTTCATACTTGGGCCTGTGGCCCACATAGGCTCGGTGGGCTGAGTCCTTTTCTGTTGGACAAGTCCTGACTGATGAGGTTCCTCCAAAGGGAACAGCAAGTGTAGACAGAGAGCTCAGAGGATGGAGCCAGGGAGCAGCTTTGCGTAGAGATCGAGGGTGGAGAGGACCTGGCAGGGCAGACGACAGAGTAGCCAGAGAGGAAGGGGAGAGCTGAGCGAGTCCTGCAGATCCTCGACTCTGCCTTCAAAATGCATCTCGAATCTAGCTACTCTTGTCTGCCTCCATGGCTTCCACATGGGTCCAGGCAGTTGTCATGCCTCACCTGAAGGAATTTGTCCATGTTGGCCTGCTCTCCCAGCTCTGCCCCAACACCGCTTCAGTGTCTCCTCTGTGCAGCACCCAGCAGCCTGGGCTCTGCTTGAACAGCAGACACGTGTTGCTCCAGTGCTCCAGGGCATCATCTCCCGCAGAGCAGGAGGCAGAGTCTGCTGGGCCCTATAGGGCTCATCTCCTGGGACTTCTCTGAGATCACCTCCCCCGACCCCCCCCCCAACCCGCCACTGCCCCAGCTATACTGGCCTCCATGGTCCTTGTATTTAGTAAGGTCTTTACACTTGCACTTCCCTGTGTCTGGAATATTCTTCCCCAGTATCCTGGTGGTCCTCTCTCACGTTCTTCAGCTCTCACTTGGATGTTGCCTTCTCAGTGAGCCTTCTTTGGCAATCCTGTTTGCATTTTTAACACCATCCCTGCACTTCGTATCTCCCTTCCTGATTTACTTTAACATAGTGTATGTTTTATCTTATTTAATGCCTCTCTCTCCCCGGTGAGATACACTGAAATGCCGTGAGAGCTGCCTTCTGTCTGTTTTGCTCATTGTTGTATCCCCAGCCCCGAAAAGAGTGCCTAGCACATAGTAAGTACTCAGTATTTGCCCAGTGATTCCATGAATCCGCCATTTACTTGATACCCTTTGTGGGTCAGGACAGAGCTTGGTACCAGAGTACAGAAGATGGGCCTGGTTCTGCTTCTTCACTTTTTCAGTCTAGAAAGTAAGATCACACCAGACATCATGTAAAGATACTTAAACAGCACGTGAGGTTTTTTTCCATAGTTATATGTATTGCTTTAATTCTAAATAGAAGATTTTTGTATACTGTCATTTTTTTTCTAACTTGGCATAAACTTACTTTAGATCTCAAGAACTCCTTAGGGCTAGTATTAGTGTAATGGGTTTTTTCTTTTCTTTTCTTTTCTTTTTTTAAGTGGCTAAACTTATGTAATAGGAAGAATTTAAGAAAGCTCCCACTCAGAGTAGTAGTATAACAGTTAATCACAGCAGAAACAATGTACAAGCATGCCTTCACTCATTGCATTTTGCACATGGTATGTTTTTTATAAATCGAACTTGGTGTCAACTCTGTACCAACCAAGTCCACTGGTACCATTTTCTCAACAGCATTTGCTGACTTTGTGTGTCTGTGTCACATTTTGGTACTTCTCACAGTATTTTAAACTTTACATTCTTATATTTGTCATATATAAGTCATGTCATGATGATCTATGGTCAGTGATCCGTGGTGTTACTATTGTAATTATTTTGGGGCACCACAAACTGTGCCCATGTAAGACAGCAAACTTCATAGATGTTGTGTGTGTTCTGACTGCTCCACAACTAGCTGTTCCCACATCTCTCTCCCTCTCCTTGGGCCCTTTATTCCCTGAAACAAACAGTATTGAAATGAGGCCAATTAATAACCCTCTAATGGCCTCTGAGCATTCAAGTGGGAGGAACAGCTCTACGTCTCACTTTAAATCAAAAGCTAGAAATGATTAAGCTTAGAAAGGCAGGTCAGAAGCAGAGTTAGGCCAAAAGTGAAGCCTCTTGCACCAAACACCTAGCCAGGCAGCACAGCAGTATGCCTGTGAAAGCAAAGGACAAGTTCCTGCAGGAAACTGAGAGCGCTGCTCCAGGGAACACATGGATGATAAGAAAGTGGAACAGACTTACTGCTGACGTGGAGGAAGTGTGAGCAGCCGGGATAGAAGAGCAAACCAGCCATCACATTCCCTTAAGGCAAGCCTGACCCGGAGCAAGGCCCGAGCCCTTCTCCATTCTGTAAAGGCTGAGGGAGGTGAGGAAGCTGCAGAAGGAAGGCTGGAAGCAGCAGAGGTGGGTTTGTGAGGTTTAGGGAAAGAAGCCGCCTCCATAACGTAGAAGGACAAGGTGAAGCAATCAGTGCCCATGTAGACGCCGCATCAGGTGATCCGGAAGCTCCAGCTCGTATCATTCGTTAAGGTGGATGCACTGAACAACAGATGTTCAGTGTAGACAGAGCAGCCTTCTGTCGGGGAAGATGCCGTGTGAGACGTCCACAGCTGCAGAGAAGTCAGCACCTGGCCTCAAAGCCTCAAAGGCCGGGCTGACTTGCATGGGAGAGGCTCATGCAGCTCGTGACTTTATGTTAAAACCGGTGCTCATTTGCCATTCATAAAGCCCCAGGACCCTCAAGAATTTTGCTAAATCTATACTTTAGTGTTCTGTAAACAGAACAACAAAGCCTAGATGACAGCATACTTGTTTACAAGATGGTTTACTGAGTATTTTAAGCCTCCTATTGAGACCTCCTCAGAAAAAAAGATTCCTTTCAAAATATTCCTGCTCACTGACAGTAGTACATCTGGTCACCCAAGAGCCCTGATGGAGACGGACGAGGTAAGTGTTTGAATCCCTCTGACACAGCATCTGTTCTGCAGCCCATGGATCACGGAGTCATTCCAGCCTTCTGATTAAGGAATTCGGTTCATAAGACTGTCACTGCCATAGTGATTCCTCTGGTGGCTCTGGGCAAAGTGAAATAAAAACCTTCCAGAAAGGATTCACCATCCTAGAACATCCGTGATTCATGGGAAGAGGTCAGGATAGCATCATGAGCAGGAGTTTGGAAGAAGTTGGTTCCAGCCCTCATGGGTGACTCTGAGGGGTCAGGACGTCAGGGAGGAAGTGACTGCAGATGGGGCGGAAGGAGCAAGAGAGCAGGAAGCGGAGGCTGAAGGTGGGACTGCGCAGCCGCCCTCTCAGGGTAAAACTTGAGGGTGAGCAGTTGCTTCTTACAGATGAACAAAGAAGGTGGTTTCCTGGGAGGGAATGTACTCCCGGTGAAGATGTCATGAAGGTGGTTGAAATGACATCAGAGGTTCACAATATCACAGAAACTTGGTTCATGTAGCAGCAGCAGGGTCTCATAGAATTGACTCCAATTTTGAAAGAAGTTCTGTGGGTAAAATGCTATCAAACAGCATCGCGTGCTACAGAGAAATCATTCTTAGAAGGAAGAGTCAGTTGATATAGCCAGCTTCCCGGTGGTCTAATTCTAAGGAACTGCCGCGGCCACCCGCATCCATGGGCAGCCATCACCACCGAGAAGCTCCTCCCCCAGCAGAAAGATCACAACTTGCTGAAAGCTCCCATGATGGGTAGCATTCTTTAGCAATAAAGTCCTTTTTAATTAAGACATATACATTGTTTTAGACACGATGCTACTGTACACTTAATAGACTGTAGCATAAACTTAATATGCACTGAGAAACCAAAAAAAAATTCATTTGACTCTTGCAATATTTGCTTTCTCACCGTGGTCTGGTTGTGAATCTGTGATATCTGCAGTACACCTGTACATAGTAGCATCTTCAAGCTTAACATTTCTAAATCGTCTCCTGTTTATCTGAAATTTATTTTAAAATGTTCCCTTATATGTGACAATCTACAGTGACATCCAGTTTCTTATCTTTATAACCAGAAAAAAAAACCCGTACTTTAGTCACATGTAAGCTGCTTCTACCTATTGTCTGGAGTGTGTATATCCATGTACTACTTTCATTTTGCTTTTCAATCAGTCATTGCCTTGTTTGCTCCTGACGAGCTCTGATCAGCTTTCAGTGGAGTCTGCTGTCCATTCTATTAATTGTACCTGCCCATCATTTTACTTCTCTTCCACTGCCTGCCTTTTGGCACCTTAACCCCTCACCAGCAGGTGGTTGGGGAGAGCCCAGGTAACAGTCTCTAGAATGTTGTGGTCCCGCCAGTCTCTGTTCCTCAGGTGAGCACACTGCTCCCCTCAAGCTTTGTTGCAGCCACTCTTTCAGAACTTGTAATTTTATTGTTGGCATATTTGATGAGAAAAAGAGAAAATGTTTTTGTCAGTTTGTATTTACAGTTTGCTTTTTTCCCTCAGGAGAAATCACTCCCTGGTGTTGTGATGGCACTCGTATGTAATGTGTTTGACATGCTTTACCAGCTTGCCAATCTGGAGGAGCCAAGGTAAATATAAACTTGTATGAGGCTTGAAAGAGAGAAAGTTATTAAGGTTAGGGAACTAAGTACATTTTGACTTGACTTTACATTTGTCGGGAACAAATGACTTTGGTTTTGAAACTGGCTAATGTTGGAAAATTTGTATTTGCAAAATTTCAGGATAACTCTACGAGTACGAAAGCTGCTGCTCTTGATACCCACTGACCCAGCCATTCAGGAAGCCCTGGATCAACTTGATTCCTTGGGAAGAAAGGTATGAGTGTCCTCGACTTCAGGGACCTGGAAATTTTAATGTCACAAGTCAGTAACAATACAACTTGAAATCACTTTCAGGCCATATGGTACCCCGTAACAGCTCTTCTTTAAAAAAATACTTTTGGGGCGCCTGGGTGGCTCAGTGGGTTAAGCCGCTGCCTTCGGCTCAGGTCATGATCTCAGGGTCCTGGGATCGAGTCTGCATTGGGCTCTCTGCTCAGCAGGGAGCCTGCTTCCTCCTCTCTCTCTCTCTGCCTGCCTCTCTGCCTACTTGTGATCTCTCTGTCAAATAAATAAATAAAATCTTTAAAAAAAAAAAATTCTCTTCCCCACTGTTTAAAAAAAAAAAATACTTTTGTTGTAAATGGAAATCAGAACTTCATGTAGACTTCTAAAAGACCTAGAGTCAGTAATGACATCAAATTTTAGAACTGGAAGAGCCTTTAATATCATGTACATCCACGTTCTTCTTTTTCTGGATTAAGATACTGAAGCCCAGAGAGATTAAGTGTCTTGTCCAGGATCAGACTGTAGTCCTGATTCAGTGGAGACATTTTTCTTCTGTCATGACAGTTCTCCGAATGTGATTGTTGCCTGTGTTTGAGTTGCTTCCTTAATTATATTATCATTTAATTTTTTTCCACAGTTGATATTTAAAGTTCATCTCAATTTCTAGAATGTTCTTCCTCAAAAATTTTATTATATGTATTAAAATTATATTCTGCCTATAATGTTTAATTATGATCTCAGAATAGATTCACGTAGAACAGAGTTGTTAGCACTATGGTACGAACTTGTTTCAGTGGTTGAAGTTTCTTCAGCTCATAGTGTTGTCATGCACAGCTTAGGTATTTGCAGGGAGAAGAAAAAAATGAATGTAACCGCAAAAACGTATCACTAGTGCTAGCCAAAAACATGTTCAGACCTTCTATAAGTTAATAATTTTATTATCAGTACTTAGTAGTAGAGATTTTTAAAATACAGAAACAAATAAAAACGACCTTGGTAGTATTACCTAGAAGACACTCTCAGATGGGTTCCTGTAGGGTCGGGATGTGTGATGGAATTCAATCTTTTGTTAGTGATTATCAAGTGATGTGTCCTTGAGGTTAATTTGTAGGAAATCACTTTGGTGCAATTATATTAAAAAGGAAGAGAAGGTTAGAGTGCACACTGAGGTATGTTTCTCTTTAACTTGTGCTTTTAACACATACATCCTTTGTTTTCATTCTCTAAAACCTCAGAAGACATTACTGTCTGAAACGAGTTCTCAGTCCTCAAAGTCTCCATCCCTGGTCTCCAAGCAGCAGCATCAGCCAAGCGCCAGCTCGATTTTGGAAAGTCTGTTTCGGTCCTTTGCTCCAGGAATGTCTACCTTCAGAGTGCTCTACAACTTGGAAGTAAGAAGTCTCTTTTTTTTTTTTCACCGTTTCAACCGAGCTATTTTTGTTTGCACATCCATGTTTTATTAGATGTCAGAGATAAGTATTTTTATTGGATGATCTGTGAAAAAATTAGTTTTGGAAAAAAAAATAAAAAACAGAACATAAACTGAACCATCTTGGGTTTTTCTGGGCTCAGAAAAGGCTCAGTTTTTTGTTTTTTGTTTTTTTCCACTTTATTCCTATGCGCACTGCTACACTCGCAAAACCACTTGTAAATTAATAATGAGGAAGCCTTATGTAATAAAATATGCCATTCTCTTCCTCTGGAAGTTTAGAGAGTCTGTCTAATACAGTTGTTATCCTCAGCCTTCTTGTTATTGAATGCATCCTAACTTTTAAAAATGATTGTAATTTGTTTTCATAAATGAAGCTGTGAGGAGTTTGTCAGAAAATAGATTAACTTTATCATTTCAAGGTTTTAAAAAAAAAAGTTTTGGAAGAATTTAAGCAAAAGAATGTTTTTATTACCCTCTTTCCAAAAAGTGGCTTTAAACTAGTAGATTTAGTTCAATAAACATTTACTGTTTAGTGTCTGCAAGTCATTGTGGTAGTTAAAGGAGTACAGTTGAAAAGACAGGGTATCTGCTCCATGGTGTTGAGTAAGATCTAAGAGAGGCTACATACCTCTGAGTCGTAAGAGCAGAGTGGTAACGGGTGAGAGTGAGCAGGTAGAAACACTCCAGTCTTGGAGGGTTGAAGAGGTTGGACCTTCTTGCCATTTTAGGTCTGGAGGAAATAAAGCCCTAAGTGATTTTGCTTTGCCCCAAGTTTTATTTCATCTCGCGGTCTAATTTAGTATGTAAATATATTCATTCATTTTTCTGCATCACTTGTTGCTCTTGTGGTCAAGCTGTGCTCTTTCATATTGGCCTTAAAGTAATCATTCTTGGGAAGAAATGTGTTGGGCTCAAAAGGAGAAAATATTTAGCAAATGTTTTTAAAAGATAGCTTGTCTTTATTTAATGTGGGCATTGAAAAATACATGTATATGATATTTTAAGACAGAAAATCGCCCAGAAATTTTTGGCCAGTTTAAGCTTGTAAATTTTGCAATACCTGCCAGATTTGTCATTTGGTTTTGAATGGTTGTCTTAAACAAAGTTAAGGTGTAAACCTTAACACCCACATTTGAGAGCACCCAGAAGAGCAGAGTGGTCCAACTATGAGTTGCTTGTCATTAACTACCTGGATTGCATTATCTTAAAGCCAAAGGCCAATAGTAGTAAAATACCTCCAGCACAATTTCAGGACTTTTGATTAAGTGGGAGTTCCTTTGAGAGGTTGTTTGTGTTTGGGGGGGGGTATGGGTTGTGTTTTGGTTTTTTTTTGTTTTTTTTGTTTGTTTGTTTTTTTGCTTTAGATAACACAAAACATTTGGAAAACTGAACACTTTCAAAAGCACTCATTTTGGGGCACCTGGGTGGCTTAGTCAATTAAGTGTCCGACTCAGTTTAGGCTCAGATCCTCATCTCAGGGGTGTGAGATGGAGCCCCACATTGGGCTCTGTGCTCAGTGTCTGCTTGAGAGTCTCTCTCCCTCTGCCCTTCCTGCTCATGATCTCTCTCTCTCTCTTTTTTTCTTAAGGAAATCTTTAGAAAAAAAAAAAATTTTTTTAAAGCACTTCTTTTTCTGAACCCTGAACGGTTAATTTCTTTGCATTTTAGTCTTCAAGTTGCATTCGCCTACTAGGAAGCTTTAAAGTGGTTGTTCCAGATGCTTATTCTTTTGAAGAAATCTTCCACTTTCACTAAATTGCTGTCCATTAAAAATGGGGAGTACATGTACGTGGCTGTCAACTCACAGGAAGGGTTAGAAAAGCAGAGGGCTCCCTTCCTCCCACGCTGTGCTGATAATCTGAGGCTGACAAGCCTGTTTCCCAAAGAGTACTTTAGGAAGAAAAAGATCTATGCACATAAAACCCATGGATTCATAGAAACATTTGCCAGAATAGAAAAGGATCTTGAGTGTATCTTTTTTTTTTTAAGATTTTATTTATTTATTTGACAGACAGAGATTACAAGTAGGCAGAGAGGCAGGGAGGAGGAAGCAGGCTTCCTGCTGAGCAGAGAGCCTGATATGGGACTTGATCCCAGGACCCTGAGATCATGACCTGAGCCAAAGGCAAAGGCTTAACCCACTGAGCCACCCAGGCACCCCTGAGTGTATGTTTGTATGTTTTTAAAACCTTGGAAAAATTGAGGCAGTGGGTTCCTTTTCTTTTCCTTAATTTTTAAATCATAACAACCAAGTAAGCAGTTGATTGCTAAGTACTTAATAAGTATTTACTAAGTATCTCATAAGTTATCTGCCATACCAGATTTTTCAGTTTTTTCCTTTAGGTATGTATGTCAGTGCCATAACAGGGGCAGGGATTTAGGAGGGAGGTACATCTGGGTTCGAGGTCAGTTAGCCTTTGGGTCTCAGTCTTACAAAGTAAAATACATACTGCATGTAAGAACTTCCTTTTATGCCTACTGTGTTGTATGTGGTCAGTAAATAGTAGGAGTTTCAGAATCATTATTGGCTCATCTAGCTTTTTTTTTTTTTTTTGAAGATTTTATTTATTTGAGAGAGAGCGTGCACAAGCAGGGTCCAGGGCCACAGGAGAGGGACAAGCAGACTCCCCTCTGAGCAGAGAACCCAGCAACGGAGCTGCATCCCAGGACCCAGAGATCATGACCTGAGCTGAAGGCAGATGCTTCGCTAACTGAGCCACCCAGGCGCCTCTCAGCTAGCATTTTTAAGGAATGGGCTATTTTACAGAAAACTTAACCTACTTTTTCAAAAATATGTCTAACATACCACATCATCTTATCTAAGCCTGAGACATCCAGCTTTGCTAGTCTCCTAAAAAAAAGCATACAAGCTTTCTACAACAAAACAGATTTTTCTTGCTAACTAAATAGAAGTTGGAAAACACGATTAGTTCAATTGTGAAGTGTCAGCCTCCTCCTCCTGGGGGCGGGCAGGGAAATAATGTGCAGCACTTACTGATACTCAGACTGGAGTTATTGGGTTGTTTTACTTAGCGAGGGAGTCATTTCTGCTGAAAATGACTATCTATTTGAGCTATCTAATTGTGTCTCTCTGTTTTCAAGGTTCTAAGCTCCAAACTCATGCCAACAGCTGACGATGACATGGCAAGAAACTGTGCAAAATCCTTCTGCGAGAACTTCCTCAAAGCAGGAGGATTGAGGTTAGAGTTTCACTGTAATGTCACAAGAATTGCAAAGAATGAATAAAGTTATTGTGAATAATTTCTCCTGCCGGTCCTTGGTGATTCCTGTAAGGTGTTGTGTGAAGTGTCGTGAGAGTTAGAAAAAGGAATGGTGTTTCAGTCTCTAGAACACTAAAATTCATTTTACGAGTTTTGGTTATTTGAGGAACTGGCGGAAGCACATCTCCTTCCCTGCGGTAGTGGGAGAAATTGCTGAAGAGAAGAGAGGAAGCAGATCTGTTTCCGCCGATCCCGCATCAGTCTGACAGCGGGCAAATTGATTCCCGGTAATGGTTTTGTAAGGCCTTATTAGTGCTGGCAATGCAGAGATAACTTAGATCTCATTCCTGCCCCTTAGAGCCTCATGGTTTAACAAAGAATAATAAACCATTACTACAAGTATCAAAACAGGCTCATAAAAAGTGCTTTGGGTAGGAGGCGGGCAGGGGTGATGGAAGAGTGCACTTAAAATGGTGACATTTTCATGAGATAATAAGATTAGGAGATGACGCTTGAGCTGGGAATTGAGAAAAGAGCAGGGGCAGTGTTTCGTGGGGAAAGGGCACAATAAGCCAGAGGGGGTGGGATGAGTAAAAGCCCCCGGTGTGGCCTATCTTGGGAGCCATCATTACCTGGGAGGCTAGAGCAAAGGATGAGGGAGAGAAGTATGTAGGAAGGGTCACCTTGAGGAATTTCAACATTCGTGTATAGACCATGGGAAAACAGGAGGCTTCAAAGCCAGGAGTTGCTTGGCACAATCACTTTGGCTGCCGTGGAGACGATGAATAAAAAAAGTAGGAGAGAAGAAGGCAGGGAGAGCCATGCAGTGGCATTGAGAAGAGTGTCAGTGGTGAATGTTGGGCAGCAGTAACCGAGATTCATAACGTAACGTAGGCAAGTCTTTTTATGACTAGAAATAGGGGAGGAAATGTATCAACAACCCTGTAATTCCTTGCGTAGGAGAGGGAGGGAACGGTGAACATTCACTCCACATTGGAGGGGGACGGAGGACATGGGACATGGAGAGAGATGAACGCAGTTGAGGCACATGAAGTGAGGAGCAGAGAGTGGTGTCAGAGACGTGGGACACAGGGCAGGGGTGACGGTGACTAGAAGAGGAGAATAGCTGAGGGGAAAGATTGCTTTTCTGTTTTGCTTTTACCTTAGGGAAGTCTAGGTAGTCTTTGCAGGCTGACTAAAAGAAAGATCAAAGGAAAAGGGATAGTCGTAGGGCCAAGTTCTCCTGCCCTGGAAAGAAGCAGGCCTGCATTTCCTCGGGCAAGGAAGGAGGGAAGGCTGGAGGACAGGTGCAGGAATTCCCGTGGGAGGCCTGGCGGGGAAGAGGCTGGGCCAAGACCCGAAGAGATAAAGGGAGCGTGGCTGAAAGAAGCCCCAAGCTGGTGGAAGGCCTTCTGCCCGGAGCTTGATTTCATTTTCAGAATCGCAGAGGTATTCTCAGTGAAAACTCATTTCCGATACTCCCAATCACAGAGCTCTGGAATAAAGTCATCTTACTGCTGGCTTAGTGTCAGTTAATCTGCATGCCAGGCAGTGTTCTGAGCACTGAGAACAGAGCAGCGAACAGATCAGAAAGAACTCCACATGCTTGTGAAGCGTACTGTGTGGAGGGGAGAGAAGCAGTAAAGAGGTAAAGGTAAAAGCATATGCCAGCAGGTGATATAGAGAAGGGAGTGGACAGCGTGGTGATTTTCAGTAGGGTGATCAGGGAAAGTTTCACTGATGGGGTGACATTTTTACAAAGACCTGAAGGAGGTGAGGAAGGGAGACTTGGGGATCCCTGGGGGAAAGCCATCCAGAGGAACAGCCATTGTGCCCCGGTGCAAGACAGACAGACCCAGTGCCTTCAGAGACCAGCAGGCCCATGCGGCTGGGATAGTGGGAGGGAGGCAGAGCAGGGGGATGTGAGGTTCCAGGCATACCAGACGTCAGTCAGCTTATGGGTCTTAACAGGTTTCAGGTTTCTGGCAAGACTCTGCCTTTTCTTCTCTCTAGGAAATAGGAAGCCATTGGATGGTTTGTGCAGAGGAGGAGCTCTGTGATCTGACTGAATATTTTAAAAGGATCATTCTGATCTTTTGAGAATAGATTTTGGGGGTGGAGAGGTCAGAGTTGGGAGCAAGAAGAACAGTTAGGAAGCTTTTTTAATAAGAGAGGTGGTAGTGGATGTGAAAATAAGCTTTACTGAATATACCAAATCTAGATAATGCTTTCTAATTGGTAGTTCTTCTGGTAATGAGATAGTGGAGAATCCGTGAACTCACACCAGTGAGTGAGAAGGGGGACAATCCAAACACTCTATCTTTTGGCTAAGCAAGGACTCTGACTCTATGTAGACCAAGAGTTATGGGTATCATAGGAAATTGTTATGGTAGAAACATGTAAGGTTTGTGCATATATAAGGCTCTTCTAGAAATTTTAAGTAAATGATAACATTTACATGAACAATTAAATTAGTTACAGAAAAATTCCTACGAAAGAAATGAAATCTTTATTTAATATACTGCCTTTTTCTTTTCTTTTCAGCTTGGTTGTAAATGTCATGCAGAGGGACTCCATCCCATCGGAGGTGGACTATGAGACCAGGCAGGGAGTTTACTCCATCTGTCTACAACTTGCCAGGTACATAAATACAACATCTTAGTCTCATAAGGCAGTACTGCCCTTTATTTCTCTTCCCAAACGCTCATATTGAGTAGCGTGAAATGACCTCAGATAAGTCCAGCTTTTTGTCTCCTTTGCAGGTTTTTACTTGTGGGACAAACAATGCCCACGTTATTAGATGAGGACCTCACCAAAGATGGCATAGAAGCACTTTCTTCTCGCCCGTTCCGAAACGTCAGCCGGCAGACAAGTAGGCAGATGTCCTTATGTGGTACCCCAGAAAAGTCATCCTACCGACAGCTGTCCGTGTCTGACAGGTCTTCCATTAGGGTCGAGGAAATTATCCCTGCTGCACGAGTTGCAATACAAGTAAGTGACTTGTGTGTTCAAGAGAGGAGAAGTCCCTCCTGTTATAGGGAGGGGCTGTGCACACACAAAATTTCTTGACATGAATGTAGCCTTCACAGAACCTACAATGAGCCAGAGAGAGACCAGCAAGGCAGAAATCACTGTAATTCAAGGTGGGAAGTATCCGGCATTATAGGAGAGCTATAAGGCCAGAACATTCGTAGGCCTTCAGGGGAAGTGGAACAGTTGCCTTCACCTGTGGCTGTCGTGGGCGATTTTACCTAGGAGGTGGCATTTGCACCAGGCCTTAGAGCTAGATGAGGTGACAGAGAAGCATGGAGAGTTGTTCCCTCAAGAGTGCAGGTGTGAGCAAATCTAGAGAGAACACAGCCTATAGGGAGGGTCTCGGGGTCGTTCACGTGGCCCAGAACGTACAGTGTGGAAGAGGAGGAACCATAAAAAAACAAATGAGAGACAGGTATCCTAATGCCTGAGCGTGGAGGTCAGGCTCTTGGGAACAGATAGCAAAAGTACTGAAAGTCTTTGAACAGTCTAGAAACATGGGAAAGGCTGTCCTGGATGATCGTGGAGGAGAAGGAGTCTCACAAAACTGAGACCAGTAAGAAGGGGATGGAAGTCAGCAGGAGGAATGTGTTCAGGTGCTTCCTTTTCTCATAACAATCTTCCCACCCTTGTTTAGACAATGGAAGTGAGTGACTTCACGTCTACTGTGGCTTGTTTCATGAGGTTGTCGTGGGCTGCTGCTGCGGGACGACTGGACCTGGTTGGGAGCAGCCAACCAATTAAAGAAAGTAATTCTCTGTTTCCTGCTGGAATCCGAAGCCGACTCAGCAGTTCAGGTACTGATTTAAAAGGATAAAGTCATAAAATCACCAGGCAGGAAATAAGCTGTGTGAGTTACCTATACATAGGCTGTTGGGAGTCACAAAAAGGAGGAAGCCTTTTCTCTTGCTTTTGAGCGTGAGTAGAAACCCATCAAACTGTGCACCTGAGACCCATGCACATTACTGTACGTAGGTCAGACTTTCCGGAAAAAGCGTTGATAAGCACAGGGGAAGTGGGGAAACCAGATCAGCAGAGTTTTTAGCTTGCTGAGTGTTGTAAAAGTGCCATGGGGCCAATAATTGGGGCCATAATAAAATTCATCTGGAATTCCTACCTGGAGAAGTCATTTGCTTGGTTTGGCCAATTATTTTCTGTAAGGCTTTTATAAATTGGTTTCCCTCTTCAATTTATATATGTATTTTTACCTCAGAAAAAGTTTTAAAAATGTATGACATTCATGGAGTGAAATGCAGAAATGTTAAACGTGCAAGCTTTTTAGGATTTCTACATATGAATGACCCAGTGAGGTAAAGATGAGGAACATTTCTAACATCTCAGGAAGGCGCATGCCTACCAGGCTGCGCTGTTCTAACTTCTGTCACCTCAACTGAGTCTTGCGTTCTAAGTACACTGTGAGTGCCTCCGAATGTGGTTTAAAGCAACTGCAGCCACATAAAGTGATGGTCTCTCATTTCTTAGACCAGAATGTCTCCTTGCACTCTTTACTTTATCTTGAGGATTCTGGAACACATGAAAAGGATATTATGATACCATGAGGGTCTGGTGGGGTCCGCAGTAACCTTCTGCTTTCCTGTTCCCAGGAAGCAACTGCAGCTCTGGGAGTGAAGGAGACCCGGCAGCCCTGCACGCGGGCATCTGTGTGCGACAACAGTCTGTGTCCACCAAAGACTCGCTGATTGCTGGGGAGGCTCTGTCTCTTCTTGTTACGTGCCTGCAGCTTCGGAGCCAGCAGCTGGGTAGGGAGACTTGTTTGCCCTTCATCTCTTTCGGGGAAAGTCCAGGTTTCTGTTGAGAATTACGTACATTCCGTTGTAAAAAAGGTCACAGTAATAGAAATGGAAAGGGGGGAAAGCTGGCAGGTAGACTAGGTAGGAGGAGTGATTAGAGTGGCTAAATTCTGAACAAGTATTTATTGAGCACCTTCTGTATACAGGGTTCCATGGTTAGGTATTAAACGGGCAGTATATCTGCTCTCTAGGAGCTTACTGTCTAGTTGGGGAATGAAGACAACCCAGATTTATATAGGTTATAAACTGCAGAATTAGAATTCTGTATCCATCCCTAAACTGGTGATGACTCTAGCATTCAAAGTTACAGAACTGCAGACTTTCCCTTTTATCTTCATCTGTGGGCTTTGGCAAAAACTGCGACTGTTACTAATTGCACTTCAACATTAGAACACCCCAGCGTCCAGCCCCTGGTCACTGTCTCTTCTCTGTCTACATCCCTTCTCCCCATGATCTCATCCACCATCACAGCCCCAAACTCCCTCTGGTGTCTGAATGTGGAACTACAGCCTCACCCACCACCCTGACCCTTCCACTTGGCTCTCAAGAAGACATTGCAGGCTTGACGATGGGTCCACAGCCCAGCTACCTAGCTGGCCCATACCACACATGTTTTCTCAGCTAAAATAAAGAAGTTTCATTCTTCTGATTGCTCTGGCCCAAATCCTTGAGTCCTCCTTGATTCTTTTTTCACACCCACTTCTGTCAGCACATTCTCCTTCTAGCCACGTCAGATTCCGCCCTCTGGTACCTTCACTGTTACCCTCCCCTGCTCTGGCATCCTCCCTTGCTCAGGTTATACCCGTAGCACCCGAACAGATCCCCTGCTTCTACCCTTGCAGTTTATTCTCCACACAGTAACCAGAGGGGATGTTCTGAAATATAAGTCAGATTGTATCACTCCTCTGTTTAAAACCCAGCAGCAGCTTCTCAGTTCCCACTGAGTAAAAGCCAAATCTTTACTAAGGCCAGACAGAGTCCACCCTTTCGGGACCATCACCTTCTCCTGCTCTCCCCCTCACTCACTGTGCTTCGACGTCCCTGGCTTCCTACCTGTTCCTCATCACTCTGGGCACATTCCTGCCTCAGGGCCTTCACACTGGCTGTTCTCTCCTCCTGGTATGTTCTTCCCCATCTTTCCACATGGCTCTCTCTGCCTCATTTCCCACAGGTGTGCTTAATCTCAACCTCTTGGTGAGACATTCTCTGACCACAATCCTCCTGTCCTCCCAGCACTACCTGAACCCCATACCTCGCATAATTTATTTATCGTGTTTATTGTCCTCATCCCTCCCCACCTAGATTGTAAGCCCTATAAAGACAGAGACTTTTGTCCATTTTGTTCCCCACCGAATCTCTCACACCCAAACATTGCCCAGTGTATAGCAGGTCCTCAATAAATATTTATTCAGGAATGAAGTCTTAACAGTTCCACTTCTGAAAGCCCTGTTCTTCCCTGTTATTACTGATTCAGATGACCTGTTACATCAAATTGTTGACTGTTACTGTGTTTCGTGTAATAACCAAACTCGTCATATAAGATAAGGTAGCTCTGGAAAAAGTTGGACATTTGTAGGACAGTAATGTAGTGTCCAAAATTACTTACTTGGAGCAAGAGTGCTTTGAAGACACATATAAGAAGTACAAGTCATTACGAGATGCTTAGAACAAATGCCATAGTTGAACCATAGTTCAATTTTCCCATAATTGTTTAGTTTTAGAGATATTTTCAAGTCAAGATGAAATAATTACAACTTCTCTTCAAGCTGTTTATCATTTATACTTTCATTGTAGAATATTGATAGTTCATCAAGGCAAGACATACTGTTCGACAACTGGTGTGTACAAGGCGCTGTGCTAAAATGTGGGGGCAGAGAGGTGACCGAGACATGGTCCTGTTCTTGGACACCTGAGGTTCTCAATGGGGAAACTCAGAGATGTGGAGGCAGTTGTGGAAAGTACTGAATTCATTTCCAAGTAGAAGAGTTGAATTTCTGTTATAGTTAAGCTTAAGAAAGTATTCAGAATTTCTGAAATTTTGAAAATGCATTTTCTAACTTGGTTCCCCCCTCCCGCCCCCAATTCTCTTTATTCTCACTAGCATCCTTCTATAACTTGCCCTGTGTTGCTGATTTTATCATTGATATCCTGCTTGGATCACCAAGTGCTGAGGTAAGGATTTTTGTACATTACAAAAAACGTCCCCTTGGTCCTTTTCTGTCCATGGCCCTCCATACACCTGCAACGCTGTGCACAGGGCGGAAGGCATGGCGTCTGGTCCTCTTCGGAGTCCTACAAAGTGCTCCGAGAGCAAAGTGACCATTTGGACACTCTGTCCTCCTTTCTGTTCTGTATTCCACCAAAAGTTGAGAGAGTACTAAGACTAACTTGTGTTTGTTTACAACAAGCAGTGTTACAGCTGGTGTGCACCCATAGCCTGGCGTTCAGTGTCACCATTGTCAACATTGTCAAATCCAGAGAGACCAGCTTCAGGCCGTGAATTCCCACTAGATTTTATAATTCTTATTTTCTTATTCGACCTTGAAAATTAATTATGAAATACCTGAAGAGTTTTTTCTTATTTTCATTTATATTAAATTAAATTATGAAACTTTTGAGTAGGAGACTGGAATCATTTGGGGGATCAGTTCTCTGAGCACGCTTCTTTTTAATCAGCCCTAGTTTATTCAATGTAAACGTTACCATCAGTGATGAAAACATTCTCCTCCTGATAGCCTCCCTCAGAGTGTGGACTTTAGAGGAAAATCACTTTGTAAGCAGTGTCAAAGTGTTGACTGTGTGTCCTTCACCACTGATGATGTAATTTCAGATTCGTCGTGCTGCCTGTGATCAGCTGTACACTCTTAGTCAGACAGATACTTCAGCTCACCCAGATGTACAGAAGCCAAACCAGTTTCTCCTAGGTGTGATTCTCACGGCTCAGCTACCTCTCTGGTCCCCAACTAGTATTATGAGAGGAGTCAATCAGAGGTATGGAATCTAGATTAAAGTTCATGTTAAACTGAAAGAGAATAATGATTTGTGTGCCACTCCCCTGAAGTCATTGTTGAGATGACAGAAGATTTTCTCCTTTCCTCCTATAACATTTGTGTCCCAAACAAGGGCTTTTTAGTTCTTATTATTTCCACTCAGGACAGGAGAGTTAGAGGAAACACTATACTGCCAGACTTCCTTCCCCTTGAATCACTTCCACCTCCCACCTCCACCTGACATGGTCCATCACCCGCAAGAGAAAGAAGAGCTCACTTGAGTGGTGAGAGGCTGAAATTATGGGAGCCCCATCACTTGATGAAGGTCATACCGCTCATGTCTTTGAGTTTGTCACTCAGATCAGCATACTTCCGAGCTCCCTATCTAGATGAAGCTGGGGTGTCCTTCTAGCTCTCTCCCTTGGTTTTACAAGTACCTGGGCATGGAGGGAAGCTGTGGTCCAGGCTGATGGAAAGGCTTGGATAAGTCCATTCTGCCCACCCTGCTGTATCTCTGTGGGCTAGCCTGCATGCCAGGCTGCCCCAGTCTGGGCCCGGGATACGAGGGAGGAGATCTCACACCGCCCTCCACTTTCTCCAACTTCGCTTCACCAGAGAAACCTTGTCATAGGACATGAAAGGTACCACTGAGATGTGTGAAACCAGTATTTGCTTTTCTTGTGTATATATTTTACAAATGAGAATTTTGCAAGGGAAGAAATGTTAGAGCTACCCCAGCCTCCTACATTTGGATAAGTATCCAAAGCCCCAAGTTTGTATCCAAACTTGGTCTGTTTAAGCATACGTAAGCATTTAAGCATAAATTCAGTGGTGTTAAGTATATTCTCATTCTTATGCAACCATGGCTACCATCCACCTCCAGAACTTCTCATCATCCTGAACTGAAACTCTGGACCTGTTAAGTCATGAAATAAAAGGCTGATAAATTCAACTCCACAAAAATTAAATTATTCTGTGTGGGGGAAAAAAATACCATGAAGTCAAAAGTCAGTTCACAGGCTGGCCGAATAGATTTGTAATGAGACAGACAAGAAACTCATTTGATAACATATATAAGAAGCTTTTAGAAATCACTAAATAAATGAGCCAACAACCAACTGAAAAATGGACAAAGGACATGAAGAGACAGTTCGAAAACAAGTGGTTTTTTTTTTTTTTTAGATTTGCTAGAATTTTTTTGACTGCAACAAAATTTACATAAAATTGATCATTTTACTCATTTTTAGGTCTAGAGACCAGTGACATTAAGGACATACACAGTACACATTATTGGGCAGCTTTCCCCACTACCCATTCCCAGAACTTTTTCATCCCAGACTGAAGCCCTGTACCCACTAAACTTTAACTCCCCATTCACTCCCCCTCCCCCATTCTACCCTTTCCAGGTTCATCTGTGTCATGGTTCCATCTCTAACCAAGACTGAAAAATACTTCCTTTGTCTGTTCTTTCTTTTGTTGCCTGTGCTCTTGGCATCATATCTTAAATCATTGCGTAATCTAATGTCATGAAGTTTTCTTGCTATATATTCTATCTTTTTTATAGTTTTCCCTCTTGCATGTTTGTGTTTGATCCATTCGAGTTAAGTTTTTTGTGTAACAGAAAGTAAGAGTCCAGCCTCAGTCTTTTCCGTGTGGATAATCCAGTTGTTCCAGCACCGTTTTCCCCATTGAATGCTTTTGACAACTCTGGTGAAAACTCCTTGCTTGCTTGCTTGCTGATTGATTGGCTGTTCATTTCTATTCCATCGATCTGTGTGTCTTTACACCAGCACCACACAACTTTCTTGCTCTAAGTGTGGTATTCCGTCCTGGTTTTCTTTCAGCGTTGTTTGTCCTCACTGTGTGTCTTTTGCTTCCTTCGTTAAGTGGACGCCTAAGTACTTTACTCTAATTGATACTATTGTAAATGGAATTGTTTTCTTACTTTTTCATATTGTTTGTAGGTGTATGGGAGCAAAACTGATTTTCATGTCCCAATTGGGTATCTTGCAACTTTGCTGTATTTGCAGATTAGTTTTGAATTATTTTGTGTGGACTCTGGGGTTTTCCCTACACAGGACCATGTCATCTGCACAATTAGAATTGTACTTCTGTGTAAGCCATTTTTTAGGAAGCAAACTATTGCACTTAATACTTTTTGTAGACTCCAATTATTTAATATAACTAAATGTTAAGGGTTTGATTTTCTGGTAAATTTCTCAAAACTCAGGAAAAGAAAGAAAGCATTGGATGAGTTTTTAACATTTTGAAACAATCTCTTGGATGTAGAACATTTAACTTCACATAGAATTAAATCTTCAATTTTTTTTATAATTTGAAAAATGTGTTTCACAGCTTACTTGAATGCCCAGGTTTGGCACATTTCTTCCATATTAGTGATGACAATACTGGCATTACTGTGGTCTGATTGTGTGCCATGAAGCATGCTAAGTTCGTTGCATTTGTTTATCATTTATGTCACAAAGGACAAATGAGTTTATCAGTTATATTATCTCCTTAACAATCATAATTCTTGGTTCATTCTCTATTCTTCTCGGTAGTATATTTTTAAGCCCTTTATGGATGTGCATGTACGTGTGTGTGTTTATTTCTAACACTCTAATAAGCATTTTAGAAATTAGAAACCAAAGAAATTGGCCCTAGACACCCAACTATAAGTGATGGAGCCAGGAATAAAACCAAGGTGCCTTGACTTGAAATTTTGTGCCCTTCGCTACTTTAATTGCAGAAAAGCTTAACTGATCATCCTAGATAAAAGAATTTACCTTTCTCTCCTCTTGCTCCACTTTATTTTTCTTCTTAGTATCACCAGTTAATACATGTATTTTTAAAATTTCTTTGTCTCTTTTGTTCCTTTTCAACTGTTCCTCTAAAACAGTTCCAGGCATGTAGTAAGTGCATAGTAAATACTGGTTGGTATTTGAATGAATGAATGAATGTGATCTAGGTGATGTATGCAGTCAGTCCGTACATCATTACAAAATGGGAGATTTAGTAAGTTTCTTCTTTTTACACTATTACTTCTTTAGTGTATCTGTATTAGCAGAATCTTTAGTATGCTTCTTGCTAAGATACTAAAGTTGAATTAATGTAAAATAGTTCTTTTATGCTTAGGAAAATTCCATTGTTCAACTATTTTATGAACCTGTTCTTAAAAGGAAAATGCTTTTTATTTTAAAATTGACCTTTTTTAATACTTGAAATCTTATCTGTTTTTTAGACTGTTATCTCAGTGTATGGAGTATTTTGATCTAAGGTGCCAATTATTAGATGATCTAACAAGTAAGTAGATGTAGGACTTTGATTTGTGGGGGAAAGGGGGGAGTAGAAAAGAAAGCCAAATGGACATTTCTATATCTGACTTAATGTATTTTCAGTATAAATGAGGTTATATTTACTTGTTTGAAATTGAATTTTATTTTCTTGAAAATTGCACATAAACCCATATACCAGTTCTCTTCTCCTAGCATATACCCAGCCATTAAAGTATTCAGAAGATTTGTTGATTTTAAAAATTGTCAAAGACACGTTTTAATTACACCGATACAGAACTGTTAGGAAGAACTTTTCTCCCTAGTATAGTGAATTCTGACCATTTTAAAGGTCGATCACTGAAGAAAAGAGGGAATCACTGGTTGAGGTATGTTGATAACAATAGAAGTCCATTAATTATTTAGTGTTAGGTGATTGAAGTGTTGTTCGAAATTTTAGTGATGGAGCGTTTAGATTTTGATCATCTGTGCTTACTCATGTATAAGGCAGAGGTATGCTGGGGTGATCTGTGTAAATTTTAGTTGTTCACATCAAGAGTTTATTAGTTCATTCCCCATTCTCTACATAAAAAGATTTGCTTCAGCTTCCAGGAAATAAATAAAAATCAGGATGGACAAAGGATTCATTAGAAATACTAATTGAGAAAGAATGTCCAGACTTGGGGAGTTACACGGAAACACCGTGCCTGTGTGCAGGCGCTAAAGCTGCACACAGTCAGAATTTGGTCATGAGGTTGCTGGCAGACAGAGGGAAACAGGAAATAGCTATGTTCGCTGTTTTCAGGACCCTCGAAGAAAACTGAATGGTTTCTCAAAAGAAACAGATCTTTTTGATGGCACTTAAATCTAAAAGGAAGCTTGCGAAGAGGTCTTTGTCATGGACACATGAAGACACATGTGACTGTAAGCCTCCACATAGGTCTTAAGGCAGTGCTCTGAGTGGTGCAGTGAAACAGGGGTGTTGGAGTCTGAGATAATGTAATCGGAGTGCCTGCCTGTCCTCTAGACACATGGGCTGGGCGGGTGACATGTACGTCTAACCGTCTAGCCGAGTGCCACATTTTTCAGCCAGGCTTCTGTTGAAAGGTGGGTGGCAGCCAGCAAGGTTTGCTCTCTGGCTTGGACTTGGCGAGTGTGGTGTGCTTTGCCTGTCGAGGGCTGGAACCATGAATTGGCTGTGATACATAGGACTGCAGAAGTCATGAACGAGCACTTCACATAAGCCTTCCCTGTGTCACTGACTGACAAACGAGGGAATCCAGGGTGCCTTGTGGGAATGTTGAGTGCAGAGTGGGAGTAGTAGCAGTAGTTGTCATTTGGGGAGTAATTTGTATATGCCAGTGCCTACACTAGGCACTTCATACCCAGATCCCTGCCGTCTAGGTGTTAGCCGAGGGCCCACTGTGTGTAAGTGGACTCCTGTCCCGTGCTGGTCCCACTCTGACTGACCCTGAAATATTCCTCTTCACATCATCCTGTGGGACCTTACCGCTCATGGCTGTTGTGACTCAGAAGGAGAGTGCAGTCACGTTTTCTCTCCTCCCCAGTCCCATCTTCTGGGACGGAATCTGGCTTTACTCCTTGTTTAGAAGAGAGTAAGAGAACTTACTACAGCAGAGCAGAGTGGTTCTCCAGGGTTTGGTACACTGTCCAGAAATACTGTGCTGTGCTGAGTCCTTTGCAGGACTCCCTTGGCCTAGGTGACACTGCGGGAGCCTTGGCTCTCCTTGTACCCTCATCCTTGCCTCCACTAGGGACACTTGCTGGCACACACACACACACCCTGCCTCCAGACTAGGAACTTCTTCAGAACAAGATTGTCCCCCCCCCTAAAAAAAAACAAAAAAGAACAAGATTGTCCCCTTCCTGAGACAAACCATAAGAGACTCTTAATCTCACAAAACAAACTGAGGGTTGCCAGGGGGAGGGGGGGAGGGAGAGGGTGGTGGAGTTATGGACATTGGGGGGCGGTGGGAGAGGGCGGTGGGGTTATCGACATTGGGGAGGGTATGTGCTACGGTGAGTGCTGTGAGGTGTGTAAACCTGGCGATTCACAGACCTGTACCCTGTACCTGGAACTAAATAATATATGTTTATAAAAAAAATTTTAATTATTAAAAAAAAAAAATTAGCCCCTTCCTGACCTTCACAGAGGGGCCCTCACTACAGGTTTGGTTTAGGACTGAGAGAGTGAGTGGGTAAGGAGTGAGTGCGCATGAGCTGTCCCAATCCTTGGGGCAACAGCTCCAGCCCACTGCTTGTTAATGACAGCTGTCTCTGATGGAGGAAATGGAAGGTTGGGATTTGACTTTGCTACTGTAATTCAGGATTTGGACTCCTTGGGGGGAAATCCTTCTTTCTTCAAATGGACTTTTTTTTTTCCCCCTAAGCTTCAGAAATGGAGCAGTTAAGAATCAGCCCAGCGACCATGCTCGAAGATGAGATCACTTGGCTGGATAACTTTGAACCTAATCGCACCGCTGAATGTGAGACCAGTGAAGCGGACAACATCTTATTGGCAGGACACTTACGGCTCATTAAGACCCTTCTCTCACTCTGTGGGGCAGAAAAAGAAATGCTTGGTAATTATTGCTTCATCTTCCCATGTGATAGAATACCTTGCTTCTTAGTTATTGCCATAGTATTGTGTGTAATTAGGAAAATAAGATAGGTGCTCCGTGCTCCATAAAAGACTGGCCCTTCAGGTAAAATGAGATTATCTGGGATTTTAGTGGCTAACAAACTTAAGGTTTGTTTTACCTGCATCATTAAACCATGTAGAGAATTTTATAGTATTCAAAACGGATCATGTAACTTCTTAATATCTAAGTAAAAATTAATTCAAAGTACGGTTTTCTCTTTTTGCTATTTTGTGCTTTATAAAATATTATCTGTTGTAAGTCTCACTTATTTTAAGGGTAATTCTCATCTGGGAGGCAGCCCCAATCACCACCCCCTGCATAGTGTGGGGTACATATGAGTGTCCTGGGGCACACATATAATTTATGAGGGCATATTCATTATTATAAATTATATTCAGAAAATAAGTCAAAACATTAATTATTACTTTTACCACACAAACTAAGCTCTATAAAAATCTTCTTGGCTACTGGGGATACATAGAAAAGAGTGATTCTAAACCAGGGTGAGAAGGGCACATCATTTTACCCAAAGAAGGCAAGATTTTAAAAGTTTCAGAAACCCTTCCGTGCCCCCCCCCTCCACGCACCCAGAGTAAGAATTAATTGTTCACTCGAACTGTTCTGCCTTGTGGTGTTCTTCGCATTTGTGTTTCTAAAGTAAAAGCATGGCTTCTTTCACTCCACCATCAGCTCCTAGAGGAAGGTACCCTCGCTTCTCTATCCTTGTTCCTTGGCCATGGCCCTCCAGCCCCTTCCCACCCCTCTGCCCCATAGAGCTTTGCCGTGTGTTATGTAAGTGCTCACAAAATAAGCATCAAATAAAATTGAATGCCCTGCCATTGGGTGGCCTTGGGTGCCTTTGCTGCTCTGATATGAAAGTACAAAAACAGGATCTTTGAATTAAAATGTGTTCCTCCTCAACATGAATATTATGCTCTATTCCAGGTTCATCACTCATTAAACCATTGTTAGATGACTTCCTTTTCCGAGCTTCTAGAATTATTTTAAATAGTCATTCTCCAGCTGGCAGTGCCGCCATCAGTCAACAGGACTTTCATCCAAAGTATGGAAAATGCACGTTGTGTTCAGTTTTGGTAAAAATTCTAATTCGAAACTTTAGTCCAAAAAAGATTTTCTTAACTTGGAATTTGTCGTCCATCTCGTGAGTGTGTGTAGTTAATAAGATAATATCCACTATATAAAGAAATGCATGTAAAGGGGCTTAGGATAAAACCTGTCTGGCACATAATAGGTGCTGAGCCGTGTATGCTGGAACCATTCTTATCATCCAGTTGGAAGAAGAAGTAATAAATTATGTGGTTAACTTGGTCAGTAACAAATTCCAAGAGAAACTGAGGTGGTAAGGATTATGTCCAAAGTAAAAGTAAATAGGCTCAGAATCTCAAGAGTTTCTTCTCGGAGGAATGTGTAGGTGCTGTAGTGCATGAACTGTGATTTGCTGTGTATCTGCCATGTCCTGATGATTACAACTGCTAGTGATTTATTGTGGTAATTTTAGAATCCCATATTGTATTCGCTTTTATGGGTAGAAATTTGAAAGATCTTTTTGTAATGTTGACCCTACTTGGGTGCTCCTAGAGCTAGGAGGAAGCTGCTTCATGCTGCCATCTGACCTTCCTCTGAATCCAACTTACTTTGCTCTTAGGAAAACCAGAGTTAATTAAATAATCCTGAAAGAACTGGGGATTTGGTATTTAACCAGTGAAAAACATTCCCATATAATCTTAGTGGTTATTGGAATGGGCAAGGCCTAATAAGCAGTATTTCATGGAATCTTAAACTGTATCTTACCATGTGTGAGTATTTCTCTGTGTAGAGTTTTTTTACTAGCAAAATCTGTTTCAGGTCATAAACCTTCATTAGCACTCTTGGGCTGTCTCTTGGGCTATGACTCCCATCTTCAAGACCCCTGCTCCAGTCTTGTTCTGGAAGATCTGGTGCTAGCTCCATGGGAATCTGTTATGAAAGCAGTAGAAATACAGGAGTTTTCCAGCTTTCAGTGAATGGAGAAAATAAATCTTCAGTAGTTTGTTTTTTTTTTTTTATTTAAATTCAGATAACCTATAGAGTATTCTTAGTTTCAGAGGTAGAGTTCAGTGGTTCTTCAGTGGTTTTATTGAAATTTTATTCATGAATTCTTTTCCTTATATTTATTAAAAGCAACACCTTCATCAGCAGGGAGTTGGGTTGTTTTAATCATACACAGTGCCTTGAGTAGAAAAGGCGGCATTTTGTCTCATCCTCTCCTGTGTACTGAGTGCTACTCATTCACCACAATGACTCCCCGCCCTTTCCCACCTAAACCCTAAAGCCAGAAAGAGAGTTATAATACACAGAAGTATCTTCACGAGTAATGCTTACTAAAACTGACCAAAGAAATTTTTCACATTTAGCCCGTGTGTACGGTACCTCCTATGTGTTCTTTACGGTCCTTTGCAATCCAGAAGTCCAAAAAAGAAGCCAAGGACAGTGCCAGTTCCTGGGCGCTGTTCTCAGGGCATGGCACAGTGCTGATCTAAGAGCCAGCCCTGTGGCCCTCACTCCCCAGCCCATGAACACATCTCCTACACTGCACTGCATATGTGTTTCTCTCAGAGGTTGGATGTCCTCTTTTCTGTGTATCCTTCCTAACCTGTGATCATCTCAGTAAGGCAAGGTTGGCATAGGTGACACTGAGAAGTTACTGTCCTTCCCCAAAATGATGTCTACTAAAGGGGAACAACATCAGAAGCCTTTAGTTTTCCTGCAGGATGCTTGCTAGTTACCTTTTATCGTCATTGTTAAACAAAATTAATTTAGCCTACCACATATTTCTGCCTCCATTTTCTTAGCAAAATGAAGCAGATTCGTGTCCTTGAAGAGTTTTGTTTTTTGTGGTTTTTTTTTTTTTTAAGTCTTCAGGTGCATATAGGCATTTATGGGCATTTATTCTGATTTGTATAGCCTTCTTTTTCTGCCATTTAAATATTTGAATTTCAGGGTGATAACAAAAATTGCTCTTGCTACTCTCATGTTGTCTTTGATAAAATTTTTGGACTCTTTGTCCTCCTTTTTTGCTGATCCAAACCTTAGATAAAAATACTCTGAAAAAAAAAAATACTCTGTAGTCCTAAGTAAGAGATTTTGCTACTCTACCAGGCCAAGAAGATATTTAGCTCTCAGCCATAATCATCCTTCCTGTATTCATGGCTTCTTCCTTTAAGTAAACACTTCCCCCTGGGTTCTTAGAGCTCTGCCATTGGACCTGATTAGCCCTGTTTGAGGAACTGCAGCTCTAATACTTTCGTTTCAAATGTTGATTTAGTTTAATGAGCTGTCTAAGTAGACTATTCACTGTTGGAATTGACAGGTGTCTTCTGTTTTCAGGTGTAGTACAGTGAATAGCCGATTGGCAGCCTATGAAGTCCTGGTGATGTTGGCTGATAGCTCACCTTCAAATCTGCAAATTATCACAAAAGAACTGCTTTCTATGCATCATCAGCCCGACCCTGCTCTTACTAAGGAGTTTGATGTAAGTTTTCTAGACCTTGACACACGTCTTGTTTTTGGAATGATCAATTAAACATACAGCTTTAAAGCTTACGTTTGCTTTATTATAATCAGAGAAAGTATTATTCATATACCTGTCTTGTTCACCTACTCTAATCAACTAGAAACTACAAAGTTACTTTATTACCATTGTCATACTATATTTCTCAGCAGTACCCTTTTTCTTAACTAAAGAGGAGACATGTTCAAGTCAGCTGATAGTCACTTTCAGAAAGAAGTAGCACTTCAGCCCATTTGTGGAGTAGCTGGGGGTGGGGGGCACAGTGCCCGACACTGGAAATACTGACTCAGACATTGGCTCTGCCACTGTCTGCATTCATTAACATTCAGCTAAGAGTTACTGGGCTTACTAGGCACTAATAGGTGTGTTAGGCTTTGGAGCTCCTAAATGAAGACAGGATTCCAGCCCTCAAGAGAGGCAGTGTATAATGGAGGAGACAGAGCCATAGTCAGGTAATTTCAATATAATGTGATGAATTTTAAGATACAGGTCATGTCCCAAATGCTCTACCAACAGAGAGGCACTTGACCACCAGGTGGCGGTATCTTTAAGAGCTGGGGAGCCTGGGTCGCTCAGTTGGTTAAGCGCTCAACTCTTAATTTTGGCTCAGGTTGTGGTCTCAAAGGCGTGAGATGGAGCCCTGCCTTCAGGTTCCCCCACTCAGCGAGGAGTCTGTTTCTCTCCCCCCACCATAACCCCCCACCCCTGCCCCACTGTCTCTTCCCCTTCTCTGCTCATGCTCTCTCCCAAAAATAAACAAATCTTCTTTAAAAAAAAAAGAGAGAGAGAGCACTCTTATGTCTCGCAAGCCACCTGAAGCAAGGTGGGAAGGTCATTCCAGCAATGAAAGGATACAGGACAAGGCTCTAGAGCCGGGCAGCAGTTTAGTGTTCGTTGAGATCTGCAGGAGGGAAGCCCATCACAGGTGCACTGGAGTACCAGACCAGGAGTGGGAGGACACTTGTAGAGCTTCCTTCACCTTCTCCTCAAACATCGCAGAGTCAGGCTTATCCCTTTGGAAGCCTGAGCTGAGTACTATGGAGCATACGGGGAAGGAGGGTAAGGAAGGGGCACCAGATAGAGAAGATAGCATTTGCAAAATGAAATGTGAGCATGGAAAATAGAAACTGTTTTTGTGTTAAAACACTCAGTTTATAAGTATGTTTTTAGTTTTACATTATTTGTTTAATAGATTTAAATGGAAATTTTATTTTTCTCATAAGGGATTGTATCAGCAGCATGAAAAAAGCACTTGCCTCATATAAATACTTATTTCTTAGCACTATTATGAACTCACTTTTCTTATTTTGTAGATTTTTAAAAATCTCTGCTTTGGGCTACAAATAAATTGTAGTGTTGATTAGATCTTAGAAATCACCCTACTCTACATGTATGTCAAATGTTAGTGGAAGGTATGTCATATTTAACAATTCCCTGAGGTCCAAAAGA
Organism: Mustela putorius furo; assembly: GCF_011764305.1. NCBI lineage: Eukaryota > Metazoa > Chordata > Mammalia > Carnivora > Mustelidae > Mustela > Mustela putorius. The sequence goes on along the minus strand of NW_025422005.1, from coordinate 43,962,986 downwards.
TCTACAGGCTTTTGTCGGTTGGTTATTACATGGATGCAGATACTTGAGCTATGTAGGTTAGGTGATTCTGGGTATGGCCTTAGAACCAAGATTCCACTGACATGGCATTCAGTATCCTTTTCAACTTGGAGAAGTGCCATGTTCAACTTCATCCAAGTTGCTTTTCTTAGATTATTTCTAACCAGAAAAGCATTGTAACAGAGTTAGTATAAGGCATCTTTAAGTGCAGTGCAAGCATAATTACTTATTTAATTGTATGCTTACTATAAGTTATGCTGTAGAAGAATGTTACTTTCTTAAAAAGGAGGGGAAGGAATATGAGCCTTCCTTGACCATTCCGACTGGCCAGGATTCTTCATAGTAAATACTTCATAGAGTTCTGTTTCTTTTTTGCAGAGTACTACCTCAGTTTGTAAGTAGATATATTTACTTGATTGATGGCTGTGTACCCTGCTAGACTGTGAGCTCCTTAGGATAAGGGACCACATATACCTCCTGAGAGCCTGGCACATAGTAGCCCCTTCATGAGTTTTTGTTGAATGATAGGTGACGGAATGCATGACTACCACATGGATAGACAAATAAACAGTATGTTAGGTACTTCATCAATGGAAAAGGAGCTTTGAGATAGTAGTATTTTTTATTTGTATTTGCATCGGCAGAGATATTTCAAGAACATAGGTTGGGTTAGCCTGACTCCTAGCCCACTGGATGGATGAGTCTGTGAGTTTCTCTTTTTCCCTTTCAGACAGCCCCGGTGCACATGTGCTGGTGGCAGATACACTCATTCTGTGTCTACCATTTCCCTTCCTCTGTTTCCTAGTACCTTCCACCTGTGGATAGCAGGTCCAGTTCCGGCTTTGTGGGACTGAGGAATGGCGGTGCTACGTGTTACATGAACGCAGTCTTCCAGCAGCTATATATGCAGCCTGGACTCCCTGAGGTGACTTCTCTCTTCTTTCCTGTATGGTATGAAAGAGAATGTGTACACGGCCTGAAAATTGTCCCAGATTTACAGATCACAAAGTTGACTAAAGCTAGATGTAACTAGGGATTTTATCATAGCTTCTGAAATACATGTAGACAGCATGTTGGTGGTTATGTCTTTATAAATTTGCTGAGGGTGTATGTTGCCTATTTGGCAGATAGATTGGACTAAGTGGGATTTTTGAATGAGGTTACTCTCAAATTCTATTCCATAAAATTACTTCATGTTTTTAGTATTTTAGAAAAATTAGGGTCTCTCATTGATGCTTTCTAATAGTTGTGTTGACCCTTGAACGCAGGAGTTAGGAGCACTTACGCTCCGCTCTCCCAGTACCGTCAGAAGTTTGCATGTAACTTTTTACTCCCCTAGAACTTAACTACTGACAGCCTACTGTTGACTGGACAATTAACTCCTATTCTGTGTGTTCTGTGTATTACATACTCTATTCTTACAATAAAGTAAGCTAGGAAAGAGAAAATACATTTATGGTACTGTTCTGTATCCAAAAAAATCCATGTGTACCTGGACCCGTGTGGTTCAAACCATGTTCGAGAGTCAGTCTGTACCAGAAGTTGGTGCTATAGCAGTTAGTAGTTTTGAGAATATTCTATGTAGATCATTTTTCTTTCATAAAGATACTGGTATCGCTAGTTCCAGTTTTTCATGATCAAACACAGCCTCAGAGAAATGACTTGTCCATGATTCCACCAACTCAGAAGTAACTAAGGCTAACCCTACTCAGAGCTGTAGCCGCATCCAGACGTACACAGTGTTGTGACAGCAGTGTGGGCGGTACACGCGCGTCTGCCCAGGGCCCTGTGCAGCAGTGAACTAGCTCTGGCTCATGCTCCTCGTTTCTGTCCTTTCTATGTAGTCATTACTCTCAGTGGATGATGACACGGACAATCCAGACGACAGCGTGTTCTACCAGGTGCAGTCTCTCTTTGGGCATCTGATGGAAAGCAAACTGCAGTATTATGTACCTGAGAACTTCTGGAAGGTATGTCACCCAGTTAACTCTAGATTTCAAGACACTGGATCCTTGGATCTGGCGGTAATTGTTTCTGTCTTTATTGGTTCTAGACTGATCCCACTGCCAGGAACCTACAGAAGAATGGGCTACACCATTCTGCTTAAGATGGATGCTTGATTTCAAATGATGAGAAGATTAAAAAGAGTCATTTATAATTTTAGGGGTCTGCTGATCTTAATGATTTTGAATATTTTTCATGATTCTGATTTTGGCTTTTGGGAGTATTTATTCAAATTATCCCGATTTCACTATTGCCCTAAATGAAGGACATTACTCTGTTTCACAGGAGGAGTACCTGGTATCTTCCTCTGTGGTTCGGATAGCTCTAAGACGAAAACTCTGTTCCATGGCCTCAGATCCCACCCTGTGTGGCCTCACAAACTTGTGACAGTAACACGGGGGCCAAGAGCAAGCCTAAGTAGCCAAACACAAGCTTATCACACTTCAGTGAAAGTGTCTACTGCCCTAATAGGGAACTTGGTTTTTAGAAGCACTCAAGTGCTCTCTCACATTTGTGTTCTACCATGTTCAGATATTGCTAACTTTTCCTTTAATGATGTATTTAATTCTTGTTGCATAGATTTTCAAGATGTGGAACAAAGAACTTTATGTGAGAGAACAGCAGGATGCATATGAATTCTTCACTAGTCTTATTGATCAAATGGACGAATATCTCAAGGTAGGAAGAAAATGTCACTTTCTCTCTGACTCCCTCAGACTCTAATACGAGAGCGGTGCGGCAGAATGGACATTACTGTGAAATCGGCCAGTCAGAATCTGGTCATCTTTAATACCACAGCTGTGAGTCAGTTCTTGTGGGGTTTGAACATCAAAAGAGACTAGACTTCTTTTCTTCATTCATCCAACCCTTGGTGAGGTGTGGAGCTCTTAACCCATACTCCGGAGTGACCACTGCGGGTGCCCCAAGGTAGCCTGGCGTCGGGCGTGCTGCCCTCACTGGGGACCCACCAGCCCGTGCTCTGCAGTCTGAACCTGCCAGAGGACCAGATTAGAGTTGTTGGCGGGCGGGGGGGAGCCCAAAGCTTCCTGCCCTCACCTAGCACGACGTGTGACCAGCTTCCCTAGTTACAGGGCACCTCCCAGTGAAGCAGGAGACCCAGGTTACTGCTTTCCTTTTTCAGATCATTTAGGAATATATAGCATTTTATCCATAAGAAGGAAGAAAAGATTAGGGAGAGTTGTTCCTAACCCAGTGGTCACTGCGGGCAGTGTGGGGGAAGGATTCAGAATCGCCACTGAGTACTGTTCTTGTCACCAGCAGGGACTGGCCATCTCCTCTTCCTTCACCAACAGCTTAAGCTGTTCTGAGAATCGGGCCAGTGGCTTCCATTTGTCCCAATTAATCCCAGCTTAAGCTAGCAACACGACTCCCTGTATTTTAGCTGTTAAGTTGAAATCTGCACTTTAACTTAGGCTTAAATAAAATTCTGTGTAAGCGACGTATAAATTCTAGGGGCATAAACTAAAATTCTGTCCCTTTATTCCAACAGAAAATGGGGAGGGACCAAATTTTTAAGAATACTTTCCAGGGCATCTATTCTGATCAGAAGATCTGTAAAGACTGTCCTCACAGGTTAGTCGAAGATACCATGGACATCAAAACTGATCATCTTCATTTTTGGATTTTTTTCCTCTTAATTGGTAGTACTTTATTGATTTTCATCCATGTTCTACTTGACTAAAGTGACAGTATCTAAAAATTTCAACTATGATCTTTTTTACTAGTATTTTTATTTCTTAAGCTGTTGTAACAATTTATTGACATGTTTGAGTTGAGCCAATTTCTAGAATATTCAGATTCATGCTTAGTATTAAGCAAATCATGATGCAAGCAGATGCTTCTGTATTCATGTATTTAAGGTGGAGCTATAAGAGTACTGTAAGTTTCATCTATCAGTACATGGATTTCTATAGGAAGTCACAAATCCTCAAACAGAAAAGTATGTGTTGGCTCATTTTGTTAAGCAACTGCCTTCGGCACAGGTCATGATCCCAGGGTTCTGGGATCGAGCCCCGTGTCAGGCTCCTCGCTCAGCGGGGAGCCTGTTTGTCCTCTCCCTCTTCCCGCTACTCTGTCTGCTGTGCGCACACTCGCTTGCATGCTCTTTCTCTCTCTCCATCAAATAAATAAATAAAATTTAAAAAAAAAATATATGTTCCCTGGGTTATCCTGATGCAGATACTAAACTCGGAGGAAATATTTTTGCAGTAGAAAAAGGCTTCAGTATTGAGGTGAAAACATAGAAACTGCCAGTTGGCTACAGTAGTACAGCACATGATTGTCATCCTTTTTAAATGATGCTGCTGGTATGTCGTGAATTTTGCATTGTTGAGAGACTTACAGATCTCTCTCTAAGTGGACCTATAAATGTTTATTGAATTAAGTTTCTCTGCTTTTGACTTCTGAAATTCTTTGCTGAAAATCATGATTTTTTAAGGAATTTCTCATCATCAAAAATTGGCATTTTTATTTGGCAGTGTGGATTAATTTCACTGGTTATGAATGTAGTTCTGTGTACAGTCTCTGGTATTGCGATAATTTCAAGACCTTTACATTCCACTGTTTGATTATGTTTTTCCTGTGATTTCCTAACCAGATATGAGCGTGAGGAAGCTTTCATGGCTCTCAATCTTGGAGTTACTTCATGTCAGAGCTTGGAAATTTCTTTGGACCAGTTTGTTAGAGGAGAAGTTCTAGAGGGCAGTAATGCATATTACTGTGAAAAGTGTAAAGAAAAGGTATTACATTTACCTTTTTTTTAGAAAACAAGATTAATTTGTTATTTGTTTGTGTTTTATGTGAGGACAATATTAAGCTTCTAGTGTTGTTCCTATTAAATTGTGTTGTTATCTGTTTTTACCTGGGCAGGAGAAGCCCATGGAAATCTCTGACCTTTATATGATTTGGCTGTTTTATTTCCTCCATGGAGATAATTGGGTTTTGCTTTTCTTTAGAGAATAACCGTGAAAAGGACCTGCATTAAGTCTTTACCTAGCGTCTTGGTAATTCATCTAATGAGATTTGGATTTGACTGGGAGAGTGGACGCTCCATTAAATATGATGAACAGATAAGGGTAACTTCTTTTCATTCCCCCCAAAATACCTTACAACCATGACCTCTCCTTTCTGCTGTTTACTTTTTACATGTTTAATTTCCATCTCTACTGTGAAAGGCTGTGGTCTCAGCATTCAGAGGAGTATAGGGCCCCTTGTCTTAAGCAGCTGCTGCCGCTGGACAAGCAGATCTGGGAACAGCCCTCCTCTCTAGAAGTCGTCCTGGCCAGAGTGTGGAGGCGGGCCTAGCTAGAATTAGGAAAACAGCCCTCTTATTTGAATCTGACTTAATGGGGTACTGCTGTCTGTGTTACTCATCAACATTAATGTGGTCTTTTTGCTTTTAAATAGTTTCCCTGGATGCTAAACATGGAGCCTTACACAGTTTCAGGAATGGCTCGCCAAGATTCATCTTCTGAAGTTGGTGAAAACGGGCGAAGTATGGACCAGGGAGGTGGAGGATCCCCACGAAAAAAAGTTGCCCTCACCGAAAACTATGAACTTGTCGGTGTCATTGTCCACAGTGGACAGGCCCACGCGGGTCACTACTATTCCTTCATTAAGGACAGGCGGTAAGAGGGTCTCACGCTACTTCCTCCTCATGCCTTTCAGTAGTCCTACCTCCACTTCCTTTGCATTCCTGTGTCCCTTCTCCATTCCTCCTGCCATCCTCTGTCCCTCCTTTGCTCCCCCTGCCCTGCTCTGACCATCCTTGCCTCCGAGTGTAGTGTAGAGAAGCTTTTGCATTGCTCTTTGGTGTATTTCATATTGGATTTTTAAAATGTACTGTAACTGTTTACCTTCCAACCTTTAGTTGGAAAAGTTGTTTTAGAAGCTTACATTTTTTTCTTGAGTATTTTCTAATAGTAGTCATCCTCTGTATGTGTAGACAATACCTAGAGATAAAGGCTGGGGAGGAAGATGTTGGCTTTTAATCTCATAACGTTTGTTTCCTCTGTGGGCTCCAGAGGGTGTGGAAAAGGAAAGTGGTACAAGTTTAATGACACAGTCATAGAGGAATTCGACCTAAATGATGAGACCCTGGAGTATGAATGCTTTGGAGGAGAATACAGACCAAAAGTTTATGATCAAAGTAAGTATTTACAAATGGATGTTTCCCGTTAGTTTTATTTTTTTAACTTAAGGTTTTCTGTCAGATTGGAAGTAGTATTCTTAACATAAAATGTAATTCTTTTATTTTTACATACCATTGTTCTAGCTATATAGATCCACAAACTCCTTGATAGCCAGAGAGAAAATACTGAGGCTGCTTACAAAATGTTTTGAAACTATTTCCTTACAGCAGCACCCAGAGGACAGGTGATAGAGTAAGTTAAGAGGAAGAAACAAGTATCAGAGAGTAACTAATGAATGCAAAATTTCAACTTTAAAAATCATTTCAGAAGAAGTAGTTGTCCACTAAAATTCTCAAATTTCCTTTTCACTTACATAGAGGCACAATTAATTACAGAAGACATCCCTAACACCTGGGTTTTCAAACCGTGTTTATGCAGTATGGCAAAACAGTCTTTCTCTCTCCAGCCACCGCCCCCAGAAGAAAGACTATGAGGAAAAGGACCTCAGAGAATCCAATTGGAATTTGCTACTTGGGGGTGAGGGGAAGACCTTTTATAGAGATGTGAGCGTTTCTGAAACCTGATTTTGTAGTACTCTAGGGGCATTTAAAAATGTCTGTGTTTGGGTCAGAGGAGAACAGGGGAAATAGGTGAAGGGACTTAAGAGGAACAGACTTCTAGGTAGAAAATAAGTAAGTCACAAGGATGGAAAGTAGGCATAGGAAGTATAGTCAATAATACTGTAATAAGGTTGTGTGGCTACAGATGGTAATGACACTTACCATGGGGAGCATTTCATAGTGTACCTGATTGTCAAATCATTGTGTTATGTACCTGAAACTAATAGTATATGTCAACTACACTTCAATTAAAATTTTTTAAAAATTGTACCTGTATTACATCCACTATATTAGATTTTGATACCATACCAAGGTAGTCTTTTGTGTAGAGTAGTTACTTTTGGCTACAGATAGTTAATGGTTAAAGATAGTATCATTGCCAAAACTTACCTAGATTTGGCTGTCCTATACAGAATTGGTTAAGTGAGGCCAATTATAATCCCATCCTGTGTCACAGAATTTATTTTAAATGTTAATCTGCATTTTGGTTAAATTTAGACTTGCCTAGGGATGTTTCCCTTCTTTACCCCATTACCATACAGCTTTCTTCCTATTCCTCTATGTCCCCTTTCAAGTGATTCTAAATAGTATTACTGGTAAAAAGACATTTTACTTACATTTTGCTTTTAAATTTTGTAAGTACTTGCTTTATTTGTAGGTCCTTTACTTTATTTTAAATTGTGAAGACAAGAAAACATTTTTTATTTACAAAGATTTCTTCCTGTCTTGTTATGAAGCAAACCCATATACTGACGTACGCCGAAGATACTGGAATGCCTATATGCTCTTTTACCAAAGGGTCTCTGATCAGAACTCCCCAGTGTTACCAAAGAAAAGCCGGGTCAGCGTCGTCCGGCAGGAAGCTGAGGATCTCTCTCTGTGAGTTTCTCTTCCGCATAATTCACTGCACCATTTCAGCAGGCGATCATTATAATCCTGAATATACTGTTTGGCATTTTAAAATAATTTGTTAAACAAGCTAGAGAGAAATTCTAAAAAGAAAGTAAGTAAATACCTCTTCCCCTTTTCTTATTGCCACCTGTTTATGATTCCTTAGTAAGAAGTTACTTGGTATTTAGAAACATGTATATAAATGATTTCATTCTACATTGCCATTTTTTTCTACTCTCAGCACTTATTGGGTACACTTTATGTCCAAAGTGTCGCACTTGGCCAGCACGGCCAGCGTTGTTGGTTTTTTTAAGGTCCTGTTGTCTATAAATTTGCATTTTCCTATATTGGATTTGGAAAGTATGCGGTTTATTGCCAAGTCTAGTGCCTTGTTACATAAGTCTGTCTGCTCTACACCAGACTATTTTCTGATTCCATCCTTAGGTCCGCGCCATCTTCTCCAGAGATTTCACCACAGTCCTCTCCCCGGCCCCACAGGCCTAATAATGACCGGCTCTCTATTCTAACCAAGCTGGTTAAAAAAGGCGAGAAGAAAGGACTGTTTGTGGAGAAAATGCCTGTGCGAATATACCAGGTAAGAACCATATAGAAAATTCTAAAGGAGAAAAATTCAGATAAAAGTCAAAATCCACCTCAGAGGTCCAGATGTGTTCCTGCTGGCCTCCTCATGGACTTGGTTGGATCTCAAGTGCCTTGTCCTAACCACCTTGTGCCACGAGTGTCTTATACCAGGTCACAGAGGTGACCACAGACTCGAGGTGGCCGGCACTGTCGCCAGCCTGCCGTGTGACTGGAGGGTGTCACAGATAGACACGTGGGAAGGCGTGAGCACTAAAGACACATGCGGCTGAAATATAGGGTTCATTCCTTTGGGGAAAACTATTGTGACAGTGATGACCATCAGTTATTGAATATCTACTCTGCTACATGCTGTAAACAAATTCTTAATTCTTAAAACATTCTTGTGGAGTAGCAGGTTTTACACTCATTTTTTTAAGAGGGAAAGAGTGAGCTCGGAAAAGAAGTGACCTGCCAGTGTCACAGAGCCAGGATTTAAATTCAGCACTGTACAACTATCCAGTCAAGTCTTTGTACACTAAGTAATCAAAAGCTCAGTAACCAGAACCAGAGAATTTAAGAAAAGTATGCAGTTTTTTGTTTAGAGAGAATTAAGCTCTCCAGTGTAAGGAAAACATTGAGTTAGTTGTACTTGGAAAAGCTCTGTTTGCCCCTCAACCCAAAATAGCAGGTTTGAATTCACTTGTCCTTTACATGGTGGTTTTCTAAAATTTCCCAGAAGAGTTTGGTTTGATAAAGAATAATTTACCTTATTTCAGCTTCTTGTGTTTGAAAGGAAGATTTTCCTCTCTCCTTTTTTAAAATTTCAAAGCTCAAGAAAAGGGTTCTTGTGAACCCTTCTAACCTAATATTTTTTAAAAAACCCTTTTTACCTAACATATCAACAAAAATGTCTTCCACATACTGAATATTTTGCCCTGTTTCTTAAAAATAATTACTAATTTTCTTTTGTAGATGGTGAGAGATGAAAACCTCAAGTTTATGAAGAATAGAGATGTGTACAGTAGTGATTATTTCAGTTTTGTTTTGTCTTTAGCATCATTGAATGCTGTAAGTACTAGTTGGCTTCTCAGTAGAGGACTAAGAAAGGAGCCTAGTTAACTGTCAGCTCAAGCATTCAGTGACTCATCCTCCCCCTCAGATTAGAGGCCCAGAATGTTTGCACAAATATGTCACTTCTGGGGTGATGTTAAAATACAGGCAGTGCTCAGAATGTGTCCTGCAGATTGTGAATGGGCGTGGGTTTCCACATACTGGCCTTTTAAAGTGCTCTTCAGTTTTGTAAAGAATCTGAGAATAGCCACAAGATGAGGTCAATGAATGTTGTGCTTTGTGGACATCAGTTTGTCCTATTTGTCATCAGACTTTACCAGACTCAAGATGAACTTTCAAGTACTTCTGTTTCTTGAGTACCATGATTACAATTTGCCAGTAAGGGGGAAGTTTCTTAGTCTGCTGACAGGTTACCTATAACATGTCCATGGCCTAAAGTTTCTATTTTGAGAAGGCTTCATAAAAGAAATGAAGAGGAAGTCTTTTCTTACCCTTTTAAAAAATTTGAATGGGGCACTTTCTATAGTACGCTGGCTAGATTTTTCTTAGTAATATTAATTATGTATCATTATTCAACTCATAACATTTAGTAATCAATAAAACATCAGTGAAAAATAGCCTCTCTTTTCTCCCTCTCTCTCAGACTAAATTAAAGCATCCATATTATCCTTGCATGGCAAAGGTGAGCTTACAGCTTGCTATTCAGTTCCTTTTTCAAACTTACCTACGGACAAAGAAAAAACTCAGGTGAGAAATGATATGTTTTGATAGTCTGTTGTGGCAAAAGGCACCAGTGAATTCAATTAAAATAGAATTTATGAATTCAGAGCATTGTGAGGGCACCTACCTGATAGACTCAGGTGATTAAGGCATGGTTCCTATCTTGAAGGAATTTCTAATCTCATAGGAAGGATAGATAAAGCGGAAAAGGCAAGGCATAAATGCTAGACATCTTTAGGAATTGGGCAAAATCATATCCAGATGGGTATGGGGTAGGTGTCAAAGAGAGTGACAGTCTCAGGATTTTGAAAGGTGAAAACAGAAACGGAGGGACCAGTCTGGGTGAAAGGGGAAAATCTGAGAAACGAACAAGACTTGCCTAAAGAACCGTGAATGACTAGTGTTTTGTTTATACATGTAGGAACTCACTGGAAGTGAGGTCAGATGTGGGGTTTGGAATTGAGGGTCCTGATTACCACAGAGGGGACTTGGGACTGTGTTCAGTGGGATATGGTGGAGGGTTTTTGAACGGTTTCTGTCTTTAGCACCTGGAAGGTGCCCGACACATTGTAGGTTGCGGGTGCAGAGGTGCTGTGTTAATAAGCGGGTGACGGGTGAGTGGCTGCACGCTGGCTGGAGCAGGAGCCCAGAGCACGCAGAGACTCGGGGTGAGGAAGGCAGGGACAGCTTAGCAAGCCTAGTGCAGGGAACTTCGCTAGAGGTGAGGGGCTTGGGGAAAGACTTTGCAGTCAAGAGACACTTGAAAAGAAACAAATAGAATAGCAACTTCATTTTTAGGTGTAAAAAGTTGTATTAAATGACATTGATCTTTATTATTTAATTGGAAAAGAAGACATCGTATGTTCCTTTATCTTTTAACGTCTGGCATAGGACTAAAGAAATGTCATTACTTCTGTTGTGAAATTGACTTACGCCATTGTCTGTGCATTGCAGGCTATTTTCTTTTTTTTTTTTTTTTTTTTTAAGATTTATTTATTTATTTGACAGAGATAGATCACAAGTAGACAGAGAGGCAGGCAGAGAGAGAGGAAGGGAAGCAGGCTCCCCGCCAAGCAGAGAGCCCGATGTGGGACTCGATCCCAGGACCCTGAGATCATGACCTGAGCCGAAGGCAGCAGCCTAACCCACTGAGCCACCCAGGCGCCCCAAATTGCAGGCTATTTTCATCTTGGTTATATTCACCTTTTGGGGGCACGAGAGAATGGAGGGGTGTTATGGGAAGTCCCAGGTATTATAGCCATGACACCTATTTGTCTGCCCAGATGTTTTTATTCCATGAGGATATTAATGATTATAACAATGAAGTATAAAAATGTTGATGTAGTACCTATTCTGAAAGTGGGCATTTTACACTTGTAACTTAGTTAAGCAACACAAAATGCCACAGTCAGGCAGCTTTCCTGATTGCAGTTGTTTGAAGAACAACTGAAGATAAAAGTTAAAGTCTAAGACTTGAGCCTTCTTCACACTCTTGTGGGGAGGTGAGGCAGGAGAAGGGAAAGAACGCAGAGCCCTGGCTTGTGGGCTCCGCAGATCCATGGTAGTCAGTGGCCATCAGGTGTTCAGCTTACCCTGTACCCCACCTCCCTGGAACAGGTTAAACCACAGTGACACTCCACAGGCTTATTCGCTGGGGCCGTGCTCCTTACGTGTCTGTCTTTGCTTTTTTAAAGGGTCGATACTGAAGAATGGATTGCCACTATTGAAGCGTTACTTTCCAAAAGTTTTGATGCTTGTCAGTGGCTAGTCGAATATTTTATTAGTTCTGAAGGGCGAGAATTAATAAAGTAAGTGTCAAGATCTTTTAATTAATTAAAAGAAATCTCTATCTCTTCTGGTGACTTAGAGCTGCTGTTTCTTATAATTGTTTTTATTTCTATTTGAAATTACTTTTCAGATTGGAGTCATTTTGAACTGTTTTCTCTTGAAGTGTGAGGAAATTTTTCAGGTCACTCTAAAATCATTTTTTCGAAAACCTTCTCCTTTGGACTATAAGCATTCATTGTGTGTGAGGAGAGCATGTGTACACATAACCACGGGCTCACAGGCAAGCATGGCCTGAACTCCTGCCGCGGCCCAAGAGATTCCCGAACATGTGCCCCCTCCCTCAGGGACTCACACTCCAATGGCAGGGAGGGGAGGTTAACGATCCTCCATTACTACACAGTAGTACCACAGTATTGTCTGTATTTGGATTCTGGCAAAAATATTATTTATCAAAAACTTACTGATACTGTAATACCTATGGTGGTAAATTTACCTACATACCTATAATAAAAAATAATTTGCTTTTTCTGGCAAAAAGTCAGGATGATCAGTCACTATGGATGTTTACACCCTACTCCCAGTCATCCTTGTCAGGTTGGCCCCTCTCGTCCTTGACGAGTTCAGCGTTCATGTAGGGGCACCCATGATCTCAGTGTCCTTTGTCCCCATTAGGCTCCTCCTTCACCCTGCGCCCGCTCTACCTCCTCACCCCTCTCACCTGCCATGCCAACACACCCCACCTCCAGTTAAGGACCTTGCCTCAGACTTCCCGGAGAAGGTACCAGTCACAGATGAGCAGACCTCTAGGCCTGGTGCATCAGAGCCTGTTCTCATCTCTTCCTCCTGTGATTCTGGAGGAAGTGTCCTCTCTGCTCAAAAGGAGTCTCTACATAAGCAAACCCTTTATCAGCTGTCATTCCTGCATCTTTATCTTGTAGCATTTTCTATCAAGTACTTCCATCCCCTGTAGATACGCTCTGGTATCTCTCAACTTGCACAACAGGGAAGTCAGAAATACAGGCGCTTCCACAGGGAGCTCACAGTTTGGTTCCACGTTAGAGAGCTCATCGAAACTCTTGGTCCCATGTTGCTCTCATCTCTAGGACTAAGCTCCAGACACTCATTTGCCTACTTTAACTCTCCATTTCTTTCTCTAATCTACCTCATAACAGCAACAAAAGTGTTTTGTTTTGTTTTGTTTTTTAACAAACTGTATCGCATTACTTCTCTGCTTGAAAATTTTTCAGTGGGTCCCTGTCACACTTCTAATAAAATCCCCAGTCTCTACCATAACCGACAAGGCCTTGAATATGGTCTTGTTTCACTTTCTTCACATGGGCTTATTGATACTTGAAACACACTAAGCTTTGTTTTCTTGCCTAAAGACCCTTGCACCTTTACTCCCTCTATCTGGAACATTCTCCCAGCCAGTCCTGTATATAGTAAGCCCTTCCTTACCCTTCAGATGTCAGAGATGCTGTTCCCTCCTGACGATGTCCTCTAAAGCCAGTCTGTGCAGCTGGCCTGCTGTGCTGTTTGACTGTCCCCTCACTAAACGCTGGCTTCTTGAGGGCAGAAGCTAAGTCTGCTTGGTTTTCCTTTTGTACACAAAGAGCCTGGCACCATAGTAAGCACTCCCAACGTTTGTGTATGAGTGTGTATCGTATCATGTGTTCTCTTTATCATTCATAAAGAGAGCAAGCAATATGTCTGTGAAGTGTTCTGTGTACCTATCCCTTAAGAGTTTGCATCAGAAGGCAACCTTTCCCCCATATTTCCAGTGTAATTCCAGTCTCTTTCCAATAGTAGGAAGTAGGGCAAATACTTAGTTTATTCCCTTATAACAACTAGACTTGCCTTTAAGTATCTCCAGAGGAACTTGTTGACTCCTTTGGGACTATGTTTGGTTTCTTAGCGTTCCTCATGGTTAAGAATCCCAATGAATTACCAATTTGAATTCTTCCTGAGAGAGTTTATTATATTTTTATCTCTTAATCACCTTCAGTTTGTCATCATTATCTTGATTTTATATTTTATAATTTTATATTTAATGACTTCTTTACAATTTTTAAGATAGCTTAGGTTATCATCATTACTACTGAAGTAACAATGTGAAGGGAATGCTCTTGGATTAGAGCCTCTCAGTGTAGTCCTTTTTTAGGCAATGCTTAAATGTAACCATAATTGTAAAAATTTGAATTAGTACTAAGTATTGCTTGAAAAACTATCTGAAGAAATTAAAACTACTGAGCAAAAAATATTTTACGTCTTTTAAAAAGTTTTTATTGTGAAAGAGGTTTAAACATACAGCCAAGTAGCCAGAATGAGAACCCGGTTCTCTACCTCTTCCCAGGTCAGGTTACTAGCACTTTGCCCATCTTGTTGCCCCTCCCAGTACCCACCACTCACTCACAGGCCTGCTTTTTTTTTTCCTCTCAAATATTTTACTTTTCTTTTAACGCTTTTGCACCGTTTTTTAAAAAGGATTTTATTTATTTATTTGACAGAGGTCCCAAGTAGGCAGAGAGAGGAGGAAGCAGGCTCCCTGCTGAGCAGAGAGCCCGATGTGGGGCTCGATCCCAGGACCCTGGGATCATGACCTGAGCCGAAGGCAGAGGCTTTAACCCACTGAGCCATCCAGGCACCCCTACTTTTTTTTAAAAAAAAAAAGATTTATTTATTTGAGAGAGAGCACGTGTGTGCATGAGAGTCAGGGGTTGGGGGGCAACAGAGGGAGGGGGGAGCGAGAATCCCAAGCAGATTCCCCCCACTGAGTGCAGAGCTTACCAGGAGGCTCAGTCCCACGACCCGGAGACCATGACCTGAGCCAAAATCAAGATTGGATGCTCAATCAACTGAGCCACCTGGGTGCCCCTTTTCCCCTCAAGTATTGTAAAGTAAGTCTCAGACATCATATAATTTCACTATAAATCTTCTTGCATATATCTCTAAAGGTAGTTTTTTTGTAACTAAGCACTCTACCATGATCACACTAAACAAAAATATTTCTTTCATATTATCCTAAACCCAGTCAATATTCAGATTTCTGCAGGTATCTCAAAAAAGTTCACTTTAGCACTGCATATGTTCACATCAGGACCCAAAGAAGCTCCACGTGTAGTATTGTTTGTATATGTCTCTCAAGACTTTTGTAATCTGTAATTGTTCCTTTCCTCCACCACCTCCCTTTTTGTCCGCCATTTTTTTGAGGAGCTGACTTGTCATTTGCCATGTAGAACTCCCCACAATCTGGAATTGTCTGTATTCCCATAGTGCCTCCGAGTGTCTGTGATAGGAAAATGTAGAGCAGCCCCTGGAGATAGTCTCTGAAAGTGTTGTACCTGAATCAAGCCTCTAGAGCAAATATTACAGGCACACTTGTTATCTCTCTCTTTCTTGTAATTGTCCCTAGAGTCTTAGGAGATTTTGAACACAACCTTGTCAGTCTGGTGCAAATTGGGTCACTAATCGGTAGCATTAGTGGTTACGGGGACTGAGCAGCAAGCAGAGTGATCTCAACTCCACTCTCTGCGTACCCCGCAGAGGGCAGGAAGGAAATGCCAGTGCTGCCCTCAAAGGGGGACCAGCACAGCTTGCTGCTGGCACCTGGAGGACATGGTCATCAGAACTCGGCTGTATTTAAATCTTTCATGCAGAATAATGAGAACTTTCTGTCAAGAAATGGGTGAAAAGTGAGGTGGGTTTTCACTTCACTGATAACAGTGTGGGTTATCAGGTCCAAGTGAGCCTAGGAAGCAAACAAGAAAGGCTGACTCTGGAGAAGGCTCTGGGGGCACTCCCACGCCACACACCCCACGCCCCAGAGTAGCGCTTCTGCCTGACCACACCCCTCTCCAGCCAGACCAGGTTCCTCTGCATAGGAGGCACCCCCCCCACCACTCTGTTCCCCTCCCCTCCCACAGGGCTCCTCTCCCAGTGACTCCTCTCCCTGCTGGGCGGGTAGTTTGTGTGCAGTGCTGGAGATCACGGAAGCACCTGATCAGCCTTGACTGCTGTGGTCATCACCATCATAGATGAAGAAAGGAGGAAAGTGGGACCTCTTGGGCTGCAAATGCTTGGTTAGGGTTCAGGCCTGGGGAGGGAGAGCAAAGGGAAAGGGTAGAAATACTGGTGCATGGGTAGAGTAGGAAGGGCTCACCTGACTGCAAGCTTTAGTATCTTACTCTGAGAAATTCAAAGGGAAGGTAGGGATCCCCTGGGAGAGACACAGAGTGAACAGAATTTGTTACATTTTAGGTTCTTTGCTTTCATCTCTTTATATCCATTTATCTGGTTACCCCCATTAGATTTATACAGATGCTCATTTTATGAAAAGGGGGGAAATCTGCTTTTCAGGGTCCCAGGGTCTGGATTTTCCTGTTTGGCCTTCTCCCTCCATCATAGTAGCCTGTGAGTGTGTCCCAAAGCTCTCAGGAAGCTTGACTCAAAGTCTTGGAGGGATTTTGTGTCTTGAATAGTAGGTAGGCCTGGTCATGGGAAGCTGGCTTATGGAAATCCATTTTGCTTTCTCAGTGTGCGTCTTTTCTGTCTCTGTATTTTAGGATTTTCTTGCTGGAGTGCAGTGTGAGAGAAGTGCGAGTTGCTGTGGCCACCATTCTGGAGAAAACCCTAGACAGTGCCTTGTTGTATCAGGATAAGGTCGGTCTCATTTCTTGGATGTTATTTATATATTCTTTTCCTACCAAGTGTTCTGAATTGCATATTATATAGTAAGAGAGAGCACCTAGGATAATTTTGCCACCCAGAATGTACCTCCCGTGGACTGCCTTTCTGATAAATGCCAGGGTAGAAGGCATGTTGTCCTTGCCGCCTCCTATCCCAGGAGTCAGGGTAGGCTAGGAGGTTAGATCTGCTCTGGTCTGCTTCAGGATTTTCTAGAGCACTCCTTTTTCAGAGTCTTCTATGAAGAGTCTGTGTTAGATTTCACTGAACTGAGATTAATGTGAGTCTGGAGACTCTGGGCTAGCCCAGTAGACATTTTGAACCTCACTTGGCTTTGTCTCTCTGCTATTAAGCTATTTGCATGATACAAGTCCATCAATCGGCCCCCAAACCAAATAGTGCTGTCCATCCGGGAACAGCCGCCAAGATAGTTTCTTCATCGATCTCTATTAGTCCCTAGGCTTTGTTCCCGTTCTTCTGAATTTCTTCTTCCTAATTCTATTTTCTGCAGTTTATTTTCTGATTCACAGTTCCACACATGTGAAAACAAACCATGGTATTTATTACTATCCTCAGTCCCCTGAAATTTAAGTCTTAGGGAAATAAATGACATACACTGTAAGTCTGATTATTCAATCTGTTATTAAGTCCTAACAATATAGCACTTCTTCCCAAGTTTGCTGTTTCAAACAGCTGACACTACATGGAAAACTTTGAAAAATGTTTTTTGCAGATCTGATTGGCTCCTTGTAGACCTTGGCTGGAGGCAGTGTGTCTCAGTGAACTAAACACAAATTCTAGGAATTGCTTCAGATCCAGGTGTTACTCTGCTGTTCAACCTTGAGCAAGCCCATAAAAAAGGATGTAACCCAGTTACAGTAGCGGGCACCCATCAGCATTGCCCAACCCAGCAGTCACTGTTAGACCAGACAGCCACAGGAGCTTTGCTCAGCCCAGAGTGAACAAGGAGGTCAAATACGCCCTTTAGAGAGGGCCTAGAAGAAGACGGTGTCTCAATTCCAGGAATTGTAAAGATGCTGACGTTTGGCCTAAGGCACTGGTTTTCAATCTGCTGAAACAGCAGAACCATTTTTCAAACTTCAGCTTACCTGGATGCAGAATATATAAAATCGGTCATGGGGAGCCACTTAGGACAGTTCGGATACCATTGCTCTGAAAAATCCCCATGGAGCTTTTCTAAAATATTTAACATAAGGGCCTCTAACTGTCCTCCTTCCTCCCATGTGCCAACCCAAACAGAGGATAAAAGCAGAATTAGTGCAGTCTCCCTAGAGAGGGGGTCAGGCTATGGCATAGTAGTCCGCCAACCTCTAGAGGCAAGAGCACAGGTGCTAGAAAGGGAAAGGAGTGGTGGAGGACAGAAGCATGCGAGCCATTGCCTCAGTGAATTCTGTCTCCTCTCCAGCAGATGTATTTTATGTCTATTTTCCCCCCATCATGGAAATGGTGCCTCTGGCCACCCACTTTATATTGTGAAGTACTTTGAAATTGAGGTGCTATGTAAACGTGGGTTTTCCTGTATTTATAATCAGTGTGGCAGAATGGATGGTACTGCTTCAGAAGTCTGTGAACACCATCTTCAGGGGAGATGAACTAACCAGAGTAGTAAGCTGGTCTTACTTCTCCCGTCACAGATGAATTTCTAGGGACTTGTCCAAAACCAGTTGGGGTGGGAGGGAAAGAAGAGGCACTGTGATAACCAAAATGGTTTCTAAACAAATAAAATGTTTTTCAAAGCTTTCCATGAGGCGTCAGCGGGCTTTCAAGTAAGTTCACGGTTGAGTTGATATTACCGTTGTCATTCTGTCAGGCTGTTGCTCTCCATTTGCTCCATTGGCTTGATTTCTGGCCCCTATGCCTGTGTCTGTGTTCTTTATTCTTTGCATCTGTGATTATGTGAAGAAGTAGCGTAGCGGAGGGAGGGGTTCAGAAGTGCTTCCTCTAAACCCCCTGATTTCTTTTAAGACACAGAAATTGGGTCTGCAAAAAGTGTGACCATTAGCCATAGAGTCAGCCCTTGAGTCTGAAATCTAGAAAACAAGACTAGGCTATCCTCATAACTGTTTCTACAGTACCAATCTTACCCTGGAAGATAAAAGCAATGATTCTGTTTTTGCTCTCCAAAGCATAAATCCATCTGAATCTGAGACTGGATTGTATCAATCAGACTTGACTTTTGTTCTTACGGTGATTTACTTCCGATTAACCCTGTTACAAATGCTGCCTTACATTCTTTTTCTTTACGTGATTTCATCTTTCTTCTAACCAGTTAAAAAGCCTTCATCAGTTACTGGAGGTACTACTTGCTCTGTTGGATAAAGATGTCCCAGAAAACTGTAAAAACTGTGCTCAGTACTTTTTCCTATTCAACACTTTTGTACAAAAGGTAAGTGATTTTTCTCTAGTAGCTTTTCCTAATATAGCAGATTTCTAGTCTAAAGGAATTGTTTATACATGGAAAAAATTTGTACTGGTCAGTACTGGATTTAAAGATGTGGTCGTCTGAGGGTTTCTTCTTAAAAATCTTAATTTGTGGGTAGTGTGCCTTGCCAGAGTTCTGGAACAGTAGCTGTAGATACCGCAGGCAGCGGGAGGCATCTGTGGCAGCTGAGGCCCCAGCTGCACAGAGCTGGGGCCTCAGTGCATGTGTGGCACCTGCTGTGAAGCAGTGTGAGGCTGTTGAAACTCCAGAATTTTAACTCATACTTTCTGTATGTAAATTACAGCATTTAAAAACTTATTGACCCCTTAAAACTTCTCATTTAACTGTGTTTTTAATACAAATTTTTGTCTGGATAGATCTGTAACTTGTCCTTGTCGATATCTTGTGACAGCAAGGTATCCGGGCTGGGGATCTTCTTCTGAGGCATTCCGCTCTGCGACACATGACCAGCTTCCTCCTTGGGGCCAACCGGCAGAACAATCAGGTAGTGCCACTGCTCCATGGCCCCGTTCGACAGCCACGGTTTTGGTGCCTCGTTGTTTCTCTTTGTGCCAGTGAACATACGTCATCCCCTAAGAGTCCAGGTGCCAGTGCTACGTGGCTTTTAAAGTTCTTCAGACTTCGGTTGTTTTTACAGCCTCCTAGTCGAAGTTAGTCTGATGATACCACAGAAATGACTAATGAGACTATCAGTCAAAAAGTGTCCAGGGAGGAAAGATGGACTCTGAGCAAGGGGGTTGCATAGGCCTTTGGGAAGGAGAGGCACAAGGGTCTCTACCTGCCCTTGGGGAGTGCAGGCTGCGCTGTTCTAGCGGAGGTGGCTGGTGTGGGGGAGCCCATAACAGGGCAGGATGGGCTGCAAGGCAGAGCGGTGTGGCCTCCTGGGGCCTGTCGCCGCACAGCACCACAGCCAGAGCACAAGAGGGAGGTTGTGTGTGGCCATGGCGCTAGCTGCATCCCAGGATTGCTCTCCGGCATGGAGTTCCTGTGCTGGCGTGCTTCTCCTGTCACTTTGTGTCTTCTGTTTGTGAACAGAAGTGTGAACAGGGTGATTGAACTGTGAAAAGGGTGACAATGCACTGATGGCACACGCGGCCTATGGGGCTCCATAGGCCTAAGGGGCTCCTTAGGCACCAGGCACGCTGGTTACTTTACACACGTGCCTGCTGTAGTTCAGTAAGATAAGCATTTGCCTTTCCAATCCCAAGCAAGCACCGGAGCTCAGAGAAGGGAAGTGACTTGTGTCAGGTCACAGAGCTGAAGTGTCGTGGAGCAGGGACTCAGACCCAGCTCTGCTTTCCCCTCTCTGTAACGCATGGCAGCCTTGCTGCCCGGGGCTGCCATCAGCCTCCCGTCGTGCTGCCTGTTGCCCTGCCGCCACGGCATGCTCTCTGCACTGGTAGGACATTGCAGTTCACAGTGTCTTTGTTCACTGCACACACTTTCTGCTCTGGGACGCTGATGACACTGGCGGTTGATTGACACTGATCATAATTTAAATAAGATTTAATGGCATTAATAGTGTTATATACTCCATATTGTTTTACCTTTATGAAGTACACATAATGTGAAAAAGGTTCTCCCTTTTCATGTTTCATTGGGTCCTCAAAGCCAGGAAGTAGGCAGATAGATCATCTCTGCCGGTGCCTGGAGAGATCAGGTGCTGTTACCCACATCTACCTGGCATGGTAACTAGCACAGGGGGGCCCAGGCACCAGCTCCCCAGCCTCCCGGGGTTTCCCTGTCATACTGTGGTACAGCAAAGTTACCCAGCACGTCAGAAGCATTCAGTACCTAGATTGAATACAGAAATGGAAATATTTTAGAACACAAGTTAATGTGTCTGCAGGAAAAAAACACTCCATAGCTAGCCTAAAATCCATGAGTTCCTTCTATTTTGATCTCTTTTACTATCAGACATTGAGAAAGAATCAAAATAGCATGAGCCAGCCCAACCTTTCCCTTCCTTTTCATATTATTTCTGACCAAAACATTAATGTCCAGTCTATTTTCTCTGTTGGCAGATTCGTCGGTGGAGTTCAGCACAAGCACGAGAATTTGGGAATCTTCATAATACGGTGGCATTACTGGTTTTACATTCAGATGTCTCTTCCCAAAGGAACGTTGGTGAGCTTTCACATGTCATTATCCAGCAGAAAAATGAAGACAGTGAATTTGTCGATAATGCATGGAGACTAATAATGTTACCAGTTAAATGAATATTACTTCCCATTTGGCTATTTGATATTTGAGGAATACTCAAAATTTTTTGTTTTAATGCATTAATAATTAATTTGCATTAATTAAATGCAGAATTTAATACATTTAAATTTCACTCTATTTTGTTAGTTCATTGCAAGAGAAAGTCAAAAAACATAAAATATTTAAAAATGTTTAAAAATATTTAAAGAAACACTCTGGGATTAGAGGCTGATTTAGAGTTCATTCATCACCATACCTGGTATGGCTAATCTAGTGGGGAAAATAACCAACTGTGGGTTGGAGTGTCCTGGCAATGTGAACTTGATGAAGCCACCTGACCTTCCTGAATCTCAGTATGAAGTGGAAGTACTAAAAACATAATAATTCCCCAGGTGTAATGAGGATTAGTCAGATAAAATATTAAAGAACTTTGTAAAGCTAAAGAGGATTCAGATGTAGCTTATGTCATTGAATCATGTTTGAAAGCAAGATGTAGTTGGTGCCTTTCCATTTTTGTCCCCCAGAGCCAGCAGCTCAGTCCTTATTTTGTGCAGCCGAAACATGTTACCTCTCTGCTTATCCAGTGTCCTAATCTACATGCGTAGCACGTTTTTTACTGTTCTGAGGCCTTGTCAGAACAGCAACAGCAGTAACAATAACAATACAACAGGCAGCTGGGAAGTATCCAGAGTTTTCTGTGTGCTGTGCCTTTCCATGGAGCTCTGGGCTCTGTGTGTAATCCCCTCCACCAGCCTGTGAGCCGTGGTCCCCCTCCACAGACAGGGAAGCCAGAGCGCGGCCAGGCTCATGGCTCGCACAGGCCGCAGTGTGTGAGGCAGGCCTCTGACCACCGGCAGCTGTGGCAGTTGTGCATGGGGCATGACCGGGAAGATGTCCGAGAAATCCCAGAGTACTGGTTTGCTCTGGAAATGCGTCCTCACTCTCTAAGGGCCGGGGAGCCTTCGGGCTATGAGGCAATATGCGTCCTTCACTCTGACTCCTGAGCCTGAAAAAGACAAGGCTGCCTACCTGACTCGTGAGGGCAGCCAGGTTTGTGAAAGGCAGAGTTCGAGTCCTTGTTTGCTAGCACGTGGGGCAGCTCACCCGCTCCCTGTGGGTCAGTTCTGCTTAGCGTGGGTGGTGGTGGCCGGTCTGTGAGGGCAGTTGTTAGAGCAATGGGTATGTCGTCCAGCATCTCTTCACAGGCATTTGGTCATTTTCTTTCATACATTATATATACTTTATCTTCTTTGAAAGATTGTCTTGGGAGGTGTAAATTGTCACGCTGACAACTCTGACATACACTGTGAGAAGTGGGTACACGTTTCCTCCTGTCCGCGTGCCCACTTACCCTCCCCCAGGCCTTGAGGGAACAGGCTCTAAGTACCAAGCCGCCCTGTGTGTGCATCTCAAGAGAACCGCTTCACCTTGTAGGTGTCTCTCTCTCTTGAAATAACATCATCTGAGACAGGCTTGGTTTCTTTGGTCTCCTAAAGCTCCTGGAATGTTCAAACAACGGCCGCCCATTAGCGTCGCCCCTTCCAGCCCTCTGCTGCCCCTCCACGAGGAAGTAGAGGCCTTGTTGTTCCTGTCTGAAGGGAAGCCTTACCTGTTAGAGGTATGTACTTGGTCTTCTGGAGCCTTTCTCTTTTTCCTCTCATTATTGTCTGCCTGAGGAGAAATGCCCCTTGTAATAGTTTGTGTGTCACTCTGATGATAAGAGAAGAAATGGGTCTTTGAAATTAATTTTTCTTCCTGTGTATATGTCAGAAAGAAATGAGCAGCTGAAAAGAATTTTTGTTAATCCTCTCTGCGAGCAGGGATTGGACCTCCGGGTCCAGCCCAGCAAATTTCCCCTCCACGGCTCAGGAGGTGAACGACACTTTGGCAATCATAGATACTCAGTTTATTATCAGAGGAGTTAGTTCCCCATGTTTGTGTGTGTCTCTGGTCCCGGAATACCACAGCTCCAGAGCACACATGTTTTGTAAACCTCAGGAGTGTGGGAGTGGGCTGCTCCCGGCCCTCCGTCGCATCACACACGATGCGGCCCATCTGCGGCCTGAGTCCCCTCTCCTTCCGCCCAGAGCTACCTGTTCTTGACAACTTAATCCTCCAGTTCTC
The DNA here is from genome assembly GCF_011764305.1 of Mustela putorius furo. Lineage (NCBI taxonomy): Eukaryota > Metazoa > Chordata > Mammalia > Carnivora > Mustelidae > Mustela > Mustela putorius. Next base: position 43,939,668 of record NW_025422005.1, on the reverse strand, counting down.
TTCCAGAACTTGATTTACATGGATAAACTGATGAGCCGTGTGTCACACTGGTTTTTTAATCATGTCGGTGCTGTCTTACTAGCTTAACATAGTTTCCTTTGCGATATATCTGTGATTTTTTTTTCCTGTAGTGTGGGGGGCATACATTTGGGGCATTTACCTTTGAAAATCAGATGAGAGTGACTCCCGGGGGGGAAAAGGTGCACATTTGCAGGTTTTGTTCAGGGGACTTTGTCCCCTAGCAGTTAGTCAGAGAAAGCCTGTTTTGAAGAGATGTTGAAGATCTTAAGTCTGAGTACATTTCAGGTAAAATCAGAAACAACATGTAGACAATTAACTGAGACATAAGAAAACTTGAGTCCTTTTATGCTCCCTCACTAGGTAATGTTTGCTTTGCGCGAGCTGACCGGCTCGCTCTTGGCGCTCATCGAGATGGTGGTGTACTGCTGCTTCTGTAATGAGCACTTCTCCTTCACCATGCTGCACTTCATTAAGGTAGGACTGCGAGAGGCCTGGGAAGGGCCGAGAGCCGGCCACCAAGATGCCAAGGAAGTGTTCCTTTGCTCCCAAGCAGTTGGCTCCTTTTAATAACCTGTCGCTTTTCCTAATCATAAAAATAGTATAGACTCATTAAAAAAAATACAGAAGGAAAAGAATGTCAAGTCTCAACATCACTAATGGTCACTATGAACATTCTCCCAGGTCTCCCTTTATTTCCTCTGCATGTATTTTAACATGATTGGAATTTTCTGTCTCTCTGATTCTGTGTCTTTTTTCACTTGACATTCTAAGTATTTTCCCGTTATCACTAAGTGACCTCTGGGGATATGTCATCTTCTTGTGTACCATAACTTACTTAGCCATTCCCTTCCTAGTGAGGCACATTTGCACCAGGCTTAATTTTTAACCATTTAGAATATATTTTATAGTTAATGATATGCTGTGGTGACCATTATTTTGTAAAAAGGCTTTCCAATTTCAGGTTGTTTTCCTAGGCAACGTTTTAAAATCGAAAGTAAGCGGGCGCCTGGGTGGGTCAGTGGGTTGAGGTCTCTGCCTTCAGCTCAGGTCATGATCTCAGGGTCTTGGGATCAAGCCCCGAGTCGGGCTCTCTGCTCAGCAAAAAGAGTGCTTACCCTTCCCCCTATGCCTGCCTCTCTGCATACTTGTGATCTGTCTGTCAAATAAATTTAAAAAAAAAAAAAGAAAAGAAAGGTTTTTCTTACCATCTGAAATAGCAACAAAGTTCATCACGAAGCTTTGGTCAGCGTTATAATCTCTCTTACATACACTGCACTAAGCACTGTTCAGGTTATAATCACTCTTAAATACGCTGCACCAAGCACTGTTTAGGCAGAGTACATATTCCCCTCACTCAATTCCCAAGTAGTCCTGTGATGTAAATAGTGTCATCATCACTATTTCACCTTTGAAACCAAGGCTCAGAGTAAGTGACTGTTGCCCCGTGTCACACAGCTGATAAGTGGCAGAGTGGGGATTTGACCATCAGCAGTCTGGCTCCAGGGCTCTGCTCTGAACCATGTTGTTCACTGCCTTTCTAGGTACTACCAGAAAAACCTTTAAGCCTGTACATACTTTTATTAGGTTTTTGTTTTTTAATTTTTCATCCTTAATTTTGAATTGCATGGATAATACCTGTCTGCGTATTTTTGTGAGCCTGAAAAATTAAAACACACAGATACGGCCAAAGTCCACTTAGACCACCACCAACCCACCTTGTGCCCTGTCTGCCCTTCCCCAGGGATCAATACTGTCACCTGGGTATGTGTCCTCACAGGCCTCTCTCTGTGAATGTACTCCGTTTGTGGTCGTCCCTGCCCAGAGGGTTTCTGCCACGCCTTCGTACCTGCCCTGGGGTTTGTCATAGTGACACATGTAGTGTCACTACAGGCAGCGGCTGATCGGGGACTGTGTGTTCAGGGTCTTAGTAAAATGTGTCTGCCCTTAGCCTCTTCCCCTGCAGCCCCATATCAGAGGTGGTTGAGTGTCTCTTCTTACACTTCACAATTACATGACCTTAGGTGAGGTTCTCATCCGTGAAGTGGGGGAAAGTATGACTTAACCACACAGAGGGTAAAGATTCGGGGTGCCTCCTTTGTGACGGCCTTGGTGCCTCAGAAGGGCAATGCTGTAACACTGTGCCATCGCCCACAGTCACATGAGGCCACTGAGTGCACAGCACGTGCCTCTTATGAACCCTCACACAGTCCTTGGGCATCTTGGCAGAGTTTTCTATGTCATAAGCTGACTTGCCTTACGTGCATCTCTCCTAGCATGCTCGCCGCGGAACACGTGTCCTGGAAAACAGAGTAGGACACGTGTGAATGACACAAACAGATACCTGGGCCTGTTCACTGAAAAGGCCTCCTTTCCTTTCTGCCTTTCTTCCTCTCTCCTCCCTAATGTCACGGTCCAGGGTGACAGTGCTGCCGTCCGTAGACACTGCATTAGTCCTAGGTTTAGCATTCAGGCAAACTGGGACCCCATGAGGGCAAGTGATAGTGGTAGAAATAGAGCTTGAGGCCAGCCCTGTTGCGGGCCACTCTGATGGGCTTGCCTCTGAAGACTCAATAGAATCTTTATGCTTTTAAAAAATATTTCAGAATCAGCTGGAAACAGCTCCACCCCATGAGTTAAAGAATACGTTCCAGCTGCTTCATGAGATACTGGTAAGTGAAAGATGTTCTGATCCTCTTGTGCTACTGATTAAATTTACTAGTTAGCTCATGTTTGCAAACAGAATGGTGTGTGGCCTTGTATCATTTTGCACTCGCTTGGTCTGCACTTAGTGAGCCCTCTGTAGGACAGTCAGGTTTTGTCATTCCTGGCTGAGAGGCAAGAGTCCTAGGAGATCAGAGAGGGAGCTGGACACGTCCAGGAAGGACAGTGCAGAGAACCAGGACACGTGAACAGCCTCACCTTGCATGAGCGACCGTGGTGCTCACAGACGCTGTCTCCTTTAAACCTTGTGATAACCTTGTGATAAGGAAAATTGCTGGCTCTACAGTTCATTCAAATCTAAGACACCATCAACTCTCTATGTGCTACTAAAAATACTGCTTCCAGGCCACGAAACCGGAAGGTAATTGACTGTAGGATGCGTCCCAGTTTCAGAAGTATGAAGAGCAGGGGAGAATTCAGTTGTAAGCAGTGAATCGCTTAGTGAAGTGGAGGGATTTGCCCAAGGCCACACTCGAATTAAAGTGACAGAGCCCGGATTTGAGCCCAACAGCTGGCTCCAGAGCCCAGGCTGGCCACCAGAGCTGGTGTACAGACACTGTAAGTAAGTAGGTGGCATGACCAGGAGAAGAGGGAATTGATGAGGGCTTGGGGAAAAAAGCCTAGACCAGATCACAAAAGGCTGCCAGTACCCAGAGTGTGTGGGCTTTTACCCATAGGCCCTGGTTGCACACGGGTGGCCAGGTTCTGCCTGTGTGCCTGTTTTATTTGACCCAAAGTTTTGTAATTTCTGGCTTCCAGCCTATCTTGAGAAACCAGGTAGTGTAATGAATTGGCCCCATTTCCCACCTGCCCCACTCACCTCGACCAGTTAGCTCTCGCTACCCTCTGATCAGGCGTGTGCTGCCCAGTCCCCTCTGTCCTCACTGCTCAATACCATCATACCTAGCCCACTGTGTTCATTTCTTGTTGTCCTGGCCTCTGTAGACATTTCATTTTGCAGTCTTTGCTTTCACTGATGAGCACTATAGGCAGACCTTAACAGGAGAGTGACATGACTCGACTTAGGACAGAAAGCTTCTGCTGGCACTTGTTTGGAAGGCCTGACTGAAGAAGGAAGCCAGGTTGGAACTGAAAGACCAGAGAGTTGTGTGTGGCAGTGAACTGGAAATCACAAGACCTGTACTGAGGAGACACAGGGCAGAGGCGGCAAGGGACAGGTCTCCATGTATTTGGGAAAGAGAAACAGTAGACTTTGGTGACTGGGTGAGCTGATGAGTACCTGGACCAGGGCTCTCTAAACAGAGCGAGAGTCCTGGGCACAGGGTGAGCATTTAATAAACACTTCCAAACAAGAAAAGACATCACTGATGGCATTTATAAAAAGCCTATCTCTCTGGTCCTTTATCTCCTGTTTGGTCCTAGTACTTTCACAAAATATAGAAGATCGTTGCTCCTCCGGAGAAGGACTGCACATTGTTTGTCTGCTCAGCAGCAAACCACTGAGCTTACTGCCCTGTACACAGGTCAGTGCCAGGCACTAGTAGTCCAACCATGAGCAGGACACAGTTCCAGCCCCGTGTGGCATGGCATAAACCTCCTGACAGTGCAGAGAGCCCTGTATCGTAGCAAAATTCCAACAGGGTTTCAGTAAACAGTTTAGACCCTAAACCTCTTATTCTGTGGAGAACTGTAGAGGTCAGAACACAGAGACAGGAAATGAATGGGTCTTCAACTATTACTTGATCATTTTTTTTTCATCTTTAGTTTAAAATTTAAGGAGCACCTGGCTGGTTCAATCAGTAGAGCCTGTGACTTTTGATGTTGGGGTCCAGAGTTTGAGTCCTGTGTTGGGGAATAGATTATACTTAAAATACAATAATAAAATAAAATTTAAGATGCTGTTGAGATACATGCCAGTGCCATGTTGTTGTTCATTTGTATTGGGTTTTGTTAAGTTAGGAACTAAATTAATCTCTTGAACAGAATCATTTTTAAAAGGCACCAGTGAGTGGCCTCATACAAGTTCCTTCATTCATTTACCAACCTTTGTCTCCTTCTATCACAGGTCATTGAAGATCCCATACAAGTGGAGCGAGTCAAATTTGTATTTGAGACAGAAAATGGATTATTAGGCAAGTAGTCTGGCCATCCTGAGAGATGTCTGTAGCAGACCCACAGCCAGGGAGCCTGTTATTCTGGCCGGCCTCCTCCCTGACTGGGACCCCCCAGCACTAGTCAGCAAGGGCTCCAGGAGAGGCCTGTTGGGGCTGTGGGCTCCCGTATTCTGGCCAGGAGACATGAAGTCAGAAGATCTTACCAGCTAGACAACTGTCCCCCTTGAGTCAGCAAGGTGCAGCCGGGGCTCCTGTTACTGGGTCGGCTAAGAGTCAGGGGTGCTGTTACTCTTTTCAACAAGCTAAGAGCTACTTTCCGAGGCCAGAAATCTTTCAATCCGCTCTGCAGCCTTCGGGGAGAGAAAAACCTCAGGCTCAGGATGGTGTCAAGCTCATAAAATAGGATTATTTTTGTTGTTTTACCGGTGGTATGAATGCATCCACATTCCTCTTACCACTCATAAAAGCTTTTTGCATTTTTCTTCCTTAGAAGGCTCAAGTAGCTTTAATGAGCTGTTTCTTAGAAAAAGCGTGATTAGAAATCGTCCTCTCCAACACCCACCACCCCGCCAGTATTGCCAGTTAATCTGAGTCATTCAAGAATTTGCTCTGTGGCAAGAAATTGAAGACCTCCTCTTATTGCAGCAAAGAAATGTGAGCTACGAAGTTGTGTAGCTGCAACATTGCAGGCCTCCAGGTGGCACCCAGCTTCTCTAGACTTCCAAACCAAACATTCCACAAGAGCCCACATCAAGGACTCTTTATTCTTATATCCACAGAGCACAGAGCAGGAAGCATTTGTTGAACTGAACTAATATTGTAAATTTCCATTTATCAAACTGAAAGTGTTGTGACTGCTCTTTTGTCAGGAGTATGGAAAAGTTCAGAGATCTCTGAATAATCAGCTGTGGAGATTTGAGCTCCTTTTGGTTCTTCCAAAAGGCAAGCTTCCACTCCCACATACGTTTCTGGAATACCATTGAAAGCAGTGTCTATGCCCACTAGAATTTGGGGGATCCCATTGAGGCCACACCGCCATGCTTTTAGTTGAGTGCCCTCTCTGCTGCTCAAACCTGCTGGTTGTGAATGTTCAGGATAAGCGGTGTTACTGGGACACACTTTCCGTGTCTTGCTTTCTTGTCACAATTCCCTCTTCTCTTTGCTCAGCCCTGATGCACCACAGCAACCACGTGGACAGCAGTCGCTGCTACCAGTGTGTCAAATTTCTCGTAACTCTTGCTCAAAAGTAAGTATTGGCTCCATTTAGAGGGGAAGAAATGGTGTCTTTAGTTACCAGGGGAAAAAATCTCCCTTGGTTAGTTCCTAGAGAGCCTGACTCAGAGCATGCTTGCTTGGATGGTTCAGAAAGCTGTTCACAAGATCTCGAAGAGATGTGAGGAGGGGTGTCAGAGGAGCCGCAGATCTTATGGAATCCAAGAAAAGAGCCCCACCAGCAGGCCTTAGGTGGGAAAGGCAGGAAGCAAGGCAGATTCGGGGACCTCCACAGCAAGAGTCCTTGAACTTTCACTTGAGATAGCTTCCAGCAATGTAACTTCACTACCAACTCCATCATGTTCTAGGTCTCCACTTTCAATACAGTCTCTCAAGAGACAGAATTGTGTTATAGCTACTCAGACTCAGGAACCCAGGCACTCTGCAAAGTATATTGCCTTCCTCTCATTTAACCACAGAGACAGTTCTGTGAGGTTATACTGGTAGACTCTGTCAGTCCAACGTCTTGGGTGGTGTGAGCGCCGTGCCTGCTGTCAGATCTAGGACTTGAGCACAGGGTGATGACTTTCAAGGCAGAGGTTCTTTTTGTATTTAATTGTGACAAAATATACACAAAATCAGGTTTGTCACTTTAACTACCTTTAGGTGTACGCATCAGTGGCGTTAAGTACCTTCACGTTATTGTGTAACCATCCATCATACAACCCATCTCCAGAACTATTTCATCTTCACAGACTGAACCTCTGTCCCTACCCAACACTAACTGCCCACTCCTGTCCCTTATCCCCCCAGCAACTACCCTTCTACTTTTTTATGAATTTGGCGACTCTGGGTGCCTTCCATAAGTGGAGTCACACGGGGTTTGTCCGTTTGTGCCTGGCTTATTTCACTTAGCCTGATGCGCTCGGGTTCATCCGTGTTCTAGCCTGTGCCAGAACTTCCTTTTTTAAGGCTGAATCCTGCCCCCTTGTATGGCTGTACCACGTTTTGTTGGCGCATTTGTTAGTTGATGGCCACTTGGAAAGTAGAGGTTCTCAGGGTTAGAAGGAGCCTTAGTGGCCCGCTGCCTCAACCTGTGGCACACGTGGGGCCCGTGGGAGCAGAGTGACTGCTGAGTCCCCACCCAGCCCTCCATACAGCTTCACTGATTTTGCTCCAGATTTTTCCTAATTCTTGAGCATGGGGATTGCCATCCTTGGGTTTGTGCCAAAATAAGAAATCTGTTGGGCCCGAGCTGCTGTATGTGAGTGTCCTCAACAAATGAATTGAGAGCCTGGTCGAAGTAATTAATGCATGAACATGCATTTTCCGGATGACATAGTGTTGTGGACACAGGTGGAGACCATCCTGCCGCAATGGTGGTGCGTTTCAAGGCTTGATGTTGGCAGTGTGACAGCATCAGTACTTGCCTGAGTGGTATTTCCAAATTGTGATGGGGCCGCAGGGTATGTCTGATGCGTGTCCTCCATCCCTCCATTCTGTATGCACAGTATTGCCATCAGTACTGTTTTTGAATGTGAAAGACAGCTTTCTGAGTGGGCAAAAATGCTCCAGGACCACACTTTAAAGTTGTTCTTCCCCTAATACCATTCTTACCGAAGTCACAGAAATTAAAAACCAGTTTGATTCTTTCAAGAATTATTTCTCTTATTAAATGGACTAGCGTGGGGTTTTTCTGTTTCATTTTTTAGTTTCTGTCTTCGAATTATGATAGAACTGAGTGGATGAGGTCTCCTAGATAAGATTTCTCACTACAAATTTAACCTTTTTCTGCTTTTCGAAGTTTACACATGGGAATATATTCCAACCAAAACAAGTAAAAACTTCATAGACAACTGAACTTTAGTGGAAGTAGCATTTGTGTATCAAAATAAAAAGGTAGAACAATGGAAACAAGGATATTGACAAGGCAAGCATTTGGCTAATACAAATCCCCCCACCCCTCTACTGCCAGGTGCCCTGCTGCTAAGGACTACTTCAAGGAGAACTCCCACCACTGGAGCTGGGCCGTGCAGTGGCTGCAGAAGAAGGTAACTGCCCCTAGAGCTTTGCTGGCTGTCACCCAAGAAGCAGTTAAACCACCGTGACGTGTTTTAACCTGGGATGCTGCTTGTCAGGGGCAGTTTCTCCACCTGGAGACTGGCCTCCGAGTTACTTTCAGACTTCCAACCTTTTTCAGAACAGTTGTCTCTACACATGAAGTTCATGTCTTAATATAGTGTCTGAACTTGATAGGTGAGAGAGCAGGGGTGATAATCTGAGACACAGTGGTTCACTGAACTCTTGAGAGCCGACGTAAGATCCTCCCAGTGTGACAGAGGAGCTGGGTGGATCCTCTGTGTGTGTGCTGTTAGATGCGTTTTATATTTGAGTATCTAATGGTAGTGATTGTGGCTCACGTGGGCTTGTTTGTTGTCTCTGATGGCGTTTTTGACCTCCCACCTCAGATGTCAGAACATTACTGGACACCACAGAGTAATGTCTCTAATGAAACATCAACTGGAAAAACTTTTCAGCGAACAATTTCAGCTCAGGTGAGGCTTCCCTTTCTGTTTTGTGTAGCTTTAAATCCCACAGGTAGGATTTTCAGTGCATTTCTCAGAAGCCACGGCCTCAGAGATGAGAGGTGTAGGTTAAAAATGAGAAGGGGCTGAGGCACCTAGGTGGCTCAGTGGCTTAAGCATCTGCCGTCAGCTCAGGTCTTGATCCCAGGGTACTGGGATCAAGTCCTGTGTCAGATTCCCTGCTCAGCAGGGAGTCTGCTTGTGCTTACTGTCTCTCTCTCTCTCTCTCTCTGACAAATAAGTAAAATCTTTTAAAAAAAGAAATGAGAATGGACAGAAGAGGCAAATTTTCTGTGAAGAGAAAGCACGTTGTTGGGCAGGTGGCAAACTATGTGCCAGAAGAAAAGCATTGTGGGTTACAGAGGTTGAGGGGTGTGCTGGTGGCTGCCGGGCGAGCACCACCTGGAGGCTCCCGCCATCTCCAAAGATCAAGTGGAGGGTCGTTGTCTTTGGTGGCACTGCTGCCACCGCATACCCCCTGACTTTTTCTTCTCATGTTTCAATCTCTCGCAGGACACGTTAGCCTATGCCACAGCTTTGCTGAATGAGAAAGAGCAGTCTGGAAGCAGTAACGGGTCAGAGGGTAGTCCCGCCAATGAGAACGGAGACAGACATTTACAACAGGTATAGCTGGGCCCATGTCCTTGTGGGAAAGGGCCCCGCCTGCTCTGAGTTTTCCAAAAACAATTTCCATAACCAAGGAGAAAAGGAGACACCAGCCCCCCACCCCCCCACCTCGTGGTCCTTGTCCGGGGCTCACCAGCAGTGTGCTTCTAGAGTGGAACAGTGCTGCCAAGTAAAGTTACCACAAGGCTCCCACCTCAGTGTCTGGTGGGCAGTGCCTTGAAGGTGGGCCTGATAGAGCCCGGATGCCGCAGCATTCCTCCTGGCGGGGTCTCTTCATTCTGCCAGGGAGCGGCAAATCACCCCCTCCATCTTTGGCTCTCATCATTCTTTCTGGAAACACAGACCCTTGAAGGGCCATTGAAATACCCACTTGTGGGGGAGTCAAAGAATACCTTTTAGCTTGTTTAAATATATATATTTTTTTCAGTACTGCTCTGTCTAGTGGGAAAAAGAATGGGATATATCCACAGCACACACTGGTGAAGCGGTCATGACTGTGATGGCGTGTGCTGTGAGGGTGGCCTTCTCTGGAGTTCACCACAGTACTTGGCACAGAGACCTCATTAAATGAATCTTGTTGATGTCGTGTGTGCCTTTTTTAACCTTTTAGATCCTCCCAACCACCCCATGAGGTCCCTGTCACCTTGACTTTCCAGAAGGGACACAGAGGCGCAGCACTGTGACACAGTTTAACCCAAGGTGCCGCTCAGCAGCTTACCTTCTCACATGCTTTGTTTGCAGAGAACATAACCGCTGTAGGACAGGAGCTCCTGCAACAGCCAGACTCAGTCCATGCGAGCGTGGGTGCACACATGTACACATGCACACATGTACACATGTACACACACACACACACACACACACATCCTGATCCCCTCCCTGTCAGTACAACACCTCCCACAGCATTTGAACACACTCCGTTCTCCCTCATCCTTTAAAAAAAAAAGACTCGTCTTTCCTCTTATCCCCTGCCTTCTTTCCCCTTCTTCACAGCCAGACTTCTCCAAAGAACTGTCCAGACTTGCAGTTTCTTCCCTCTCGCTCTTCCTTCAACCTCTTCCCCGCTGGCTCCCTGCCCTGTGGCTGGCTCAGCAGTCGGGGTGACAAGTAGGCTTCTCAGGCCTTATGGTAGTGGAGCACTCAGCAGAATCCGACCCTGATGGCCACTCCTCCCTTCCAGAAACACTCTTTCCCGGGGCTTCCACAGCACCTCACTCTCCCAGCTTTCCTCCAACACCCCCCGCCGTTATTTCTCCATCTCCACCAACTTGATTCTTAGGGGTGCCACTCAAGAGCCCAGCTCTGCTCCTCAAAGACAGCTCGCACCCACCATGCCCGATACCTCCATCCACTCCCACTGGAGCAGGCCTCTACCCGTGTCCGTCATCAGTGGCACCCTGTGCCCTGGACACGCTGCAGTCCATTCACGGTCCTGCCAGGCTGACCATTTAAATCTCTCTGAGGCATCTGTTCCATTGTCTTAATAAGCACCTTGGTGTCCTGGGCTTTTGAGAAGCCCCTGCCTCGCTCTTGCTTCCCTCTGCTTCATCTGCTTAAACCTTCTGTGGCTTTCCATTGCTGTCAGGGTAAAGGCCAGAATCTTCACGGTCTTACTTAATGGGGCCCCTGGCCACCTCTGCCCCCTTCATTTTCTGACTTCTGGACACCAGTGGCTTTCTTGTAGTTTATCAAATGCCTTTTTTTCCTTCCACCTTGGGCCTCCCCATCCCCCCACCCCCACCCCGCATCTGTCTCCCACCCGCCTTTACCTGTCCTTTTGCAGAGAGTCCCTGTTCCTTCCCATCCCCACCACCAGCTAGATCAGTCCCAGGACATACGGCAGGCATTCAGAACTTTATTAACATGTAAACCAAACACCACACAGCTAATGACAGAGGCAGAATTCAGGAGTGACCCAGAGTCATCTCCAGCAGCCGCTCCATCATGACGGTTTCCCCGAGTTCTCACAAGCGCTGCAGCCCTGTTGCCTGGTAGCCCACTCACCTGAGGCAGGTCGCTGGGTGCCTTCGGTGACTGTGGGAGAACATGGAAATCAGAGTTTGCATAATCGGGAACTCTCAGGTATAAGGTCTTAGAGCTCTGTTTTATTACCCTTCAATAAGTCTTCTGTTGTTAAATGCACTCGTTTACCAAACACAGGTCAGCGGGCATAGAGAACCTATTCTCTAACTTTACTGTGCATGAAGTGAACCTCCTTCTCTTTTTCAAAGGGTTCCGAGTCCCCCATGATGATTGGCGAGTTGAGAAGTGACCTTGACGACGTGGATCCCTAAAGGAACAAACACGCCCAGCGTACAGTAAGGAGTCACAGCTCGGTTCCCCGGTGCTCAGCGCTGTTCTGAAATCAGATTCTCACCCTTGAGCCCTTTAGAAGAGCCTGCAGCTTGGACTAGGGAGCCCGCCGTGATCCCAGAGGAGTGTGGGTTTTTAAAGAAGGCACTCTTGGCCCCTGGAGAAGGTTCAGGAGCTGTTTGGCCATGGGAGAACTCCTTCCCCCCAGATCAGCGGCTCCGGGGCCCGGTTCACACGGGGATTCACGTTTCTGTGGAGATTTTAGGAAATAAAGCTGGTGGCAGACTTTTTTGTTATATGAACATATAAGAATGAATGGGGTAAAGCTGTTGCTTTCTCTATGATGCTACAAAAGAAATTCCTTTCGTTTTTATATTTAAAAAAAAAAAAAAAAGCAAGCTGCCTTTAGATATGTGGGGGCAAATTTTTAATCTTGCAGTAACATTGACTAGGAATATCCAATTTAAAATGATGTAAAGATAGGTGATAAAATTCCTTTTCGTTGTAAAATAGTAGTTAAAGAACTCCGTTTACACAGACCTTTGTATTTAATATGTCTCCCTATTTGTATAGAATTTCAGACGGGTCAAGATGAGAGCCCTGGGCACATAAAGTTGGATCTTGATGAAATGTTACCAGGATCAAAAATTTGGAATTTATTATGCTCTTTAACATACATTTCTGATATAATTGAGGTTGGAAAAGAGCAATAAAAAAAAAAAAAGTCCTCCAGAAATACAAGGTGCATTCTTCGACATCAGTCACTAAAGAAGTTACGGAATTTTCCCCCGAATTTGGAAAACAGCAAAATAAAAAGCACTTTAAATTATAATCTTACTGAGTTTGACTTCATAAAATCATCTTTTTAATGCTTGGAGACATATTGAATAAACTGTAGTCTTAAATCATGTGATCCGCAATCATTTGCTTTTGCTTAAAATATAATTACTAAAACCCTTGGTACTGTTTGTATATGAGGTTAAATATTTGAGTTGAGAAACGCTGCTCTGTGAGTTGTAGTAATTTTAATGTGGAGAAGGAACTTGACACTTTGTTTCTCTTCAACATGACTAATGAACACCAAAAGAGACAAGATTTGTTTTCCCAGAAATAACCAGAAAGTAATTGAACAACTGTCCCATTTTGTTGGTATTTCCCAAGTATAGTCACCATCTACATACTTCAAATTAGATACCAGCTTCCCTTTCTCCAGAGGGGACAGGGGATATGCCAATGGATTTCATGTATTTTGTACATTTTGTATTTTGAGTTTCTACACCCATTTTCCGCCCTATTTTGACTTTAGTTACGTGTTCTGCCTTGTTTCCAACTCCCTGTGATGGAACTAAGGAAGCTTAGGAAGTGCCAGGTTGCCCCTGTCGGTTAGATTTGCCAAGTTCAAGAGGCGTGGCCAGCCCCAAAGTGCCTTTTTGGTGGCTTCCGCATTGTGTGGACACGCGACAGGACAGACAGCTTTCACCACTGTGCACTCCAGCCCCAGCCCCTTCGCTGCTGAACGTGAGGTAAATGTGCAGCCAAACCACAGTTTGTCTGTGTGTCTACAGCCCCCGCAGCCTAGCAATGGTCTTTGTCAAGGACACCGTGCAGACGGGGCAGCGTTTAAGAGCAGAACTGAGCCCTCAGAGAATTGGTCAGAAGGAGTTGGCAAACTGTACATGGTTCTGCTGTTCTTGGAATTTCGAATGTGATGTTTTAAAATTGACTTTGAGTTCTTCAGTACTCCCATGTCCTCCTGTTTTCCCTAGCACCTACCTGCCCAGTCTTCTCTCCACCCCCATCCTCACAGATCGATTGTGTAGGACATGACCTTGAAATGCCAGTGATGATCTGTGTTGGGATATCATCGCTGGCAGCTGCACTCTCAGGAGCCCAAATTCAGGAGTGAAATTGCCACTTCTAGTCCCTTATTTCCTATGGAAACAACGCCTCCCACCACCCCCGGCACCTGCCGTCCTCACTGTAAGGCTCCATCAGGATCACCCGTCACTGCTGTGCATCATACGCTCTGGTTAAGTTTGATTGTGTTGTTGCTGCAATGACCATCACGTCCTCTTTGCCAGGAACCACTTGATTTCCAGCGGCTGCAGACTACAGCTAACCTGCTGATGACTTTTTTTTTAATGTACAATGAAGTGACAATTATGACAGGCTTACCTTGGAAGAGTTGTCATTTTTACTGCCAATTTTTTGGACGAAGATGTTTTTATAAATCTTTCAAAAATGGTCTGCACATCGAGTAAGAATTGCACAACTAACTCAATGCTGTATGTTCTCTCAAGACACTCCCTTCACGAGGCCCACCGCAGGGTGCCACGTCTGCCCCTCGGAGGCATCTGGGAAGGAAAACAAACGAGCAGCCCAGCGGGTATCTTGCCCACGACTTCTCCTGGAGTACTCACACGGTCACTGGCAACTAGAAGAAACAGTAGGACCCAGAGCATCGTGTCCTCGGGCTTCCCCGGTCTTGCCCCACCCTCCCTGCTAACATTGAGATGTGTGCAGTTACCTTTTGAGCTTGGAACAAGCAGACTGGAATTTTCCTCTGCTACCTCTTATGTACAAAATCTTGTTTATAAAATTTCAAAAGGAAGTAGATAAACTAGGGGAGAATCTTAATCCTAAATTTGGTTCATGAGTGGCAGAGTTCTTAGCTTCTAAGGGTATAAAATAAATTTTTCAAAAATCTAGAGATGGAGTCCAGCTGACCTTCTTCTCTACAGTGCGGGGAGGGGCGCCGTGGGCCTGGGCCTGGTGGGAAATGGCTCTGGGGTAGCTTTTGGAACTTGGCACTAATGACGGGAGTCAGGCCCCTCTTTAATAATCAGGGGTGTTGGGTTTTCTAAGCCTTTTGTGGTTCTTTGCTTTTGGGTAAGGATGCCAAGCCCAGGCTGCTGTCCTACAGACATCTCCCCATAGCTCTGAGGTCTCCCAAGGGATCCCCATGTGAATCACATCCCTGGTCAAGCCAGGCTTCCTGTGGGCTCTTAGGTCCCAGTCTTGCTCCTAATGTCTGGGGTGTGTGTTCACATGACTCCCATGTTCACTGCCTCAAACCTTCCTCTCCTGTGGCCCATACCCATACCTCTCCCACTCGCAGTGACCACCTGCTAACATAAGCAAGACCCAAGTAGCTCCCTTCTCTCAGCCCTGGAGCAGTCAGGGTATGGCTGTCTCATGAATGGGCACCTGATTCTTGGGGAAGGGAGGCCATGTCCAGCACCACGTAGCCAGCCGAGGTGCCTGTGGCATAGACGAGCTGCACTCGCCAACTCTGAGAGGCCGGAGGTCCCATGTTGAATGGGTAATTACACGATGCAAACTGGACTGAGACTTCATAATTTCCAGTCATGAGAAGTGATTGTGGATAGAGTACTGACTCATTACAGAAGCACTGGGCATTTGTATAACCGTCTTACTCCATAAACTAACTCTGTGCCATGGGGAGAAGAGAATGAAAAAGACAAGGAACCAGAGCTTGGCAGTGGACGTGGAGGAGAGCATCGAGAACGCCACAAGGGCACCGGTTACCAAGGGTGTGGGGTGGGGGGGCAACCACCTAGGGGCTCAGGGAAGACAGGTTTTATCCTAGAACAGATCGAAGTGCTCATCCAATACCTGATTTACTCAACCATTCCACAGATTTTTATCAAGTGCCTAGTACAAACAAGGTGTCATCCTAGACAGTCAAACTCAGGCCTAAGAGTCATGACCAAGTTGTTTTTATTTTAAAAAGCCACTGTATAGTTACAAAAGCAAAACAGAAGTCTAGAAAAACTTCTTGCTATTAAAAAGGCAGTAGAGAGAGCGGTTTGCGAACAGACCAAATAGATAAATGCTTGGTTTTGTTTGCCTGGGTAGGGGTGTAGGGAGCTCAAGGAGGGAGGGAGAGTTGTCCTCCCCCTCCAGCTCTCAGAGCCCCCCAGCCCACCCCCCAATCATGGAGAACTGCCAGCACCATTCACCCAGTGCCCGTCCCGGCTCACAGTGCTACCTCAGGCCTGTGTGCCCCTTCTGGGCCCCAGAAGTTTACCTACAAAGACGGGGGTTCCCCCTCGCATGCTGTAACGAGACTTGGTTTTACAGGCAAATCTGGATTATGTATGGGCCCCACCTCTCTTCCTGGCCCTGCAGGCTTAGCAGGTCTCCCTTTCAGGTTCCCAGTAGCTTCCTCCCCAAAAGCGTGGGTGGTGGTGTGTCCTGTGCAGGGTAGTTGTGAGGGCTGGGTGAGAAGGGGTGCAGGCTCCACAGCCCCCACTGCAAGCCACAAAGCTGGCCCTGGGGGCTGCTTCCCGCCAGCCACACTGGGCGCACAGCCAGGCCTGCACCTGAGCACGAAGAGGGCTTCTGGAAGAAGCACAGGCCAGCCCCTCAAGCACCTGGGATGGTCTCCCACCTCCAGCTGGATCTCTTGCTGTCGCCAGTGGCTCAGGAGTGGATATGAGAGCTCAGAATTTTGTCAACAAAAGCTCTCTTCCCTGTGAGCCCTAACAGCAAGGCTGGGAGAGCCCATGAGTCCAACCACACTTGATGGAGATCCTTCCACAGGAGCGGGGACTTGAACGCAGGTCTCCTGGCCGCCGCCCAGGGGTTCATTCTGGCCTCACTGTCCTCATCTATCCAATGGGTAGAATAGACCCTGCCTTTGTCCCAGGGCTACTCTGAAACCCTGTGGGAATGTGGGTGGAGAAGCACCTTGGCTGTCTGGAACCACCAGCCAGACCTGGGCAAGCATATCGCCCCTGTCAGTGCCTAGTAGCTGGCACCCCCACAGTATGGAAAACATCTTCCTTGATCAAGGGGCAGGAGGTGATGACCCATCTGCCCATTTCACACTCACTTCCCCTTCCGGCCCTTAAGTGTCCGCCCACGGGAGGATGACTGCCTCCTTCGGGGAGCCCTCGGGATCATTCTGCCCAGGAGCTGAACACAGCTTGCCCCATGCATGTCAGTGGGGGAATGTCGGATGCCTCCCATTCAGCACAGGTTTGGGGACAGAGTGACCCAGGCTGAGTGGTCACGTTCTCCCAGGGAAAGAGCCCATAACTCCTCTACCCCAAAGGCCAAAATAAACCTGTCTACACCAGGTCTAGACACCCCATTCCCTGAGCACACACCCCCACCCTGACCGAGGACTCAGAACCCTGCGGGGCTCCCAGCTCACTCAGGCAAAATCCAAAGTCCCGACTGTGGCCCTCACGCCCCACCTCACCTGGTCCTGTGCCCTCTCTAGTCCTCCAGCTTCAATGGGTTCCCCCTCCCACAGGCCTCCCGTCTGCTCCTGGTGCCCTCCAGTCATGCTCCCACCACGTCAGGGTCTTTACCCTGGCTGTTCCCGCTGCCACAACACTGTTCCTTCCCTGTGATGCCCTCCACCTTCTCAGTGAGGCCTCTCCTGAGCACCCTCCGTCCAACATTCCCTTCCCTGCTTTATTTTTCTCCACTGTATCTTTTAAGTACTCCCTATGACGTTTTTGTTTACTGTTCTCCCCCACGAAAATGGACACTCCAGGGAAGAAGTTGGGTTAGTGCCGGGGACAATGCAGGTACCCCGCAGCCCTCACTCAATGCGTGCCCAGCCTATGGACCTGAGACAGTCCTTGCCCTCCAGAAATGCGTCATCCAAACCATACTCTGTGCTTTTAAAAACCTTTTCTGAGCACACATAAGAGCAGACCGCCCAGGGCTTCCTTTTAAGAGGCTCCCTGTGGCTTTTTAAAGGAGAGGAGAGAGCAGCCATTGGAGTTGCATCTGCACTGAGGTTTCCTGGGGGCACTCCTGCCCTCTCTCAGCTCGCCCTCCCTGACCTTGCCGGCCACATTGGCTGCTCCTCCACCCCCAGCCCACAGCTCGTTTGTCCTCACCCTTGGGTCCCATCAGGTCCTCTCTGGCCCTAAAATGCAGTGGGGCTCCTGGCCCTGAGTAAACCCCAGCAGCTCCATTCCACAGATTCAGCAAGGAAAACACAAGTCCTGCCTCGTTCTCAGTGATAGCTACTCACTGGACAGCAAACCTCACTCATCTGGACAAAAGCAAAAACTGGCCCAGCCACACCCAAACACACACACACACACACACACACACACACTGTCCCCACAGATGCAAAAGCTCCAGGTAGCATCCTCCCCATAAACCTCTGCCCAGATATTTGAGAGCCACCCAGAAAAGCTGCAGGGGGTAGACCCACGCCAGCCCTTGGGACACTGGGTACCCATCCTGCAGGCTCCTCCTGCCCCCACAGGCCCCGCCCGTCACCTTCTCCATGGGCCCCAGGATTCTGTGCCTCCTGGCTGTGTCCCACGTGGGGCGGCAAGAATTGAGGACGCAGACCTCCTCAAGGCCCACACACTTGTGGGGCTGCCTGGGAGGCTGAGGTCCTCTGCCTCCCTGTGGGAGCCTGGGGCAGAGGAGAGCAGCTTAGACCCTTGGAGACTGGGGGACCCTCTGTCTCTCCTTGCCACCCTCAGACTCCATCACTTTAGGGGCTGAGGCCAGAGCTGTAAAATCCAGAAACAAGTCAATGTACAAGCTACACTGACTTGAGTGACACAGCTCCTGAGTTCTCAGCGCTGCCGCCGGCCTGCTGTGTGACCATGGGAAAGTCATTCAACCTCTCTGAGCTTTAGTTTCTGAGGGCAAGCACTGCCTCCTCTCCATCCGGAGATGGACCAGGACAAGGAGCTCCCCCAGGCTCTGACCCAAGCAGAAGTTCGGGGGGGAAGCTTGATGCCTCTCCAGGGCACCTGGGGCTTCCCCTCACGGGCCTGGGAGTCAGACATACCCCCAGCTACAAGGCCTTGGAAGGTGGTACTCAGCTATGCCACGCCTCAGTTTTTCCATCTGTAGAATGTAGAGTGATCATGCCTTCTCACAGGATGGCCTGAGGATGAAATAAGGACTCCACAAAAGTGCAGCCCTGCCCAGTGCCCCAGGGCGTGTTGGGATCACCTTCACTAGAAGCCCCCTTGTCCTCACCGCAGGGCCCTGGGGAAGTCATTCAGCAAGTGCAGGGCCCTTAACTCTCCGAGTGTGTTTCACAGGGAGCAAGGTTCCGTGGCTGGCAGGATTTTAACCTGGCACGTGCCCCTGAGCTCATCTGCTTGGTGTTCCCAAGGCAGAAAGTGACCAGCACACTACGGACTTTCTACCAAGCCTGGACCCCTACAAGAAGCATGGCCAGCGGCCCATGGGACCTGTTCCCGCCTCTCCTCTGGACAAGGGCCCCCATCACCTGACCGGGCTCCTCTTTCCCCTGCAATTCCATCCTGCACACTCCACCAGCCCACTCTTCCTGGAGCCGGCTCCTAGCTCAACACTGCCCCTTGTCACACTCCTAAACTTCAGTGGCTCCCCAGCATCTACGTGCTTGAGAGTCAACTGAGCCCACCATGTGCCATCTCCCCAGCTTCTCCCCAGGACACCCAGTGCTCCACCCAAGCAGGACAGCTCAGCCTCCTCCCAACTGGAGAGGCCCTATTCCTGGATCCCCTACGAGGATCCCCCACAACCCCCATGACTTACTGCTACCTGCCCCGGGCATATTTTCCACACAATGGAGCCCGCTCATACTTACCCACCTCAGAGCATGGACTTCAGAGCAAAGAATGATAATAATGGTAGCTAGCGTTGGTACAGTCCTCACTAAGTGCTTAGCACCCATCATCCCCATTTCACGGGTGAGGAACCTGAGGTACAGAGAGGTGAGGTAACTTGCTGTTGCCCGGCAGAGCCCAGGTGAACCCAAGGTCAGCTCCACTTTCAGCTCCTGCCCCAAGTCCCTCCCTGAACGGCCTCCCATGTTGTGTGTGGGGAGCTTCCCATCTCATGGCAGCCCACGAGGCAGGTCCTCCTGGGAGGAGGGCAGAGGCTGAGAGCTGAAGCCACATGCCCAGGGCCATGGGATGAAGCTGGAGACCTGGCCTTCACACTGGGCAGTCAGGCCTTGGCGTTGGGCCAGCCCGGTGGAGGCAGTGGAGCCAGGAGCCCGGGACGCCTCCTAGCCCTGAGGACATGGCCTCCCAGGTAGCACTGGGCATGGGTCTCCATTCCAGCCCCAGCTGGAAGCAGGGGGAGGCAGGGAAGAGGCTAAGCCTGTAATGGTGTTGACCACGGGGAGAGGAGAAGGAGGGCCCAAGGTCACGGGTTGGGTGATTCAGGAGGGAGAGGGACCAGGGCACAGGGGTGTGGCTATGTGGTAGTGGAGGGTAGTGCTGAGGACAGTGCTGTTCATAGACTAGGATGGTGGAAGTTCGAGTGCCTCCTCACCCAGGCTCCTGTGTTGGGGTGTCTGACGACATCCTCCAAAGCCAGGCTGTTCAACCTCCAGGAGAACACCACACGAAGCCCACAGTGTTCATGCCTGCCCACCTTCCCCTCCATTCTGGGGGGTAGTGGCGTCCACCCCTGCCCCGGGACCTGAGGCTAGAGAGTGAGGCAGGTGTCTTCCCAGAAGGCCACAGGCAGGGGCCCAGGCCCTGCCAGCCACTGGCGGGCTATGCTGAGAGGCCAGACACACCCACCCACCGAGGGCAGCGATACCATCCCCTTCCTGTGGGCCAGGCCAGCTGGCTTTCCCAAAGAAACTCCAGCTTGAGAGGCAGCTAACGGCTTGCACAGCAACTCATCTCTGCGTGCTTCAGGCTTCCCGTGGGCTCCTTAACCTGCCAACGCCTCTGTGAATTCCTGTACTTAGTGTCTGCCTAAATATGTCACCTTCTCGCTTAGTTCTTAAGTGACTGTTCCTATTTTTATCTCCAGCCTCCAGACAGTGGCTGAGGGTCTTGAACCCAGACCAGTACAATGGCCTTTCTCATCCCAGCAACATCCTTCTCAACGTCCTTCTAGAAGGTGAGAGGTTCAGGGAACAAGGAAGGGGGGCTTAGAGCTGAGTACTGGGGGTGGGTAGCCAGACTGAAGAAAGGAGATTTAAGAAAAGGCACAGGCAGCCCTAAGGGCCACGCCCCTTCGCCCACCCTGGCACACTCAGCAGGGGCTGGGGCTGGGGCAGAAGCCGCTGCCCAGGTATCCATTAGCCCATTAGCGGTAGAATTTCCCCTCTGCTCCAGGAGCTGCAGTGTGGAGCAAAGAGGAAGTCACCAGGAGGTCACTGCAGACAGCAATCTGCCCTGGCTCCCACAGGAGGTCACAGAACTCCTTTCCTCTCACAACCCCTACGGAGGGACTGTCGCCCTTTAAAGAGAAGGAAATAGAAGCCCAGAGGCTGCGGAGCACCACACAGCCTGTGAGGGTTGGAGCCGGGATTCAACCCCAGTTCTGACTCCAACGCCCCAAGGCCTGGGAAGATTGTAATGGAGAGAACCAGCCGGCCCTCAGCAGGGAGCTCCCATAGCCCTGGGGCCAGGTGCCGGCATTGGCCTTCGGGAAACTCGCCAGGCCCACCCTGGGCGACCGCGGC
This sequence comes from Mustela putorius furo, assembly GCF_011764305.1. NCBI lineage: Eukaryota > Metazoa > Chordata > Mammalia > Carnivora > Mustelidae > Mustela > Mustela putorius. Next base: position 43,918,681 of record NW_025422005.1, on the reverse strand, counting down.
GAGCGCTGTGGGCGTGGGGCTCAGCTTCCCGGTTCCCAGTACTTGGCCCGCCCTGCCACCTGGGAGCACCCGCAGCCCTTCCCAAGTGGCCCGGCCAAGGACCCCCTAACGGGCTTCAGAACAATTCCGCCCCTTCCCCTTTAGTTTTTGTTGTTTCCTTCGGCTGAAAAAGATAGAAAACTAGAAAGTTCTGTGGCATGAAGAAATCGCCCCCCCACCCCCGCCCCTGGGAGCCGCCGTCTCTCCCTCTCCCCCCGGACCACAGCGGTGCGTCTCTCTCCAAGCCCCCAACCCCAGTCGCACCGCCCACCGCCGCGACCCGGAGTTCCCGAGCCGGGTCAGAATGCAAGCTACAGCTCGGCGACCTCCTCCGTGAGCGGTGCGGTTTTCAGCGCTCTCTGGCAGGCTGCTCCTTCACCCGCCGGAGCCACGGTGCTGTGGCACGGCTGAGACCCGACGCCGGCAGCGCTCGGCTCGCCCCAACTCGCGCCTCCACCCCCCACCGTCGCGCACCTCCGGGCTCACAGTGCACCGAGCGCGGGCCAAGAGCCGCCGGCTGGGTTCCCCCCGCCCCTGCGGTCCCCCGGGATCCGCGCCCAGGGACGGCGAGCAGAAGGCGCTCGGCAACTTGAGCTCCAGGCCCTCCCTTAGGCAGGGAAACTGAGGCCACAGAGAGGACGACAACCGCACGGGTCCCCGCTGGTGGTTCGCGCCCGTCTCCCACTCGGGCACGCGCACCTAGGCGCGGCATGTGGAAGGAAGCGGTGGCCGCGCGCTGGGCAGCGTGGCTGTGTGCTCCGCTCCCGTGGAGGAGGTGCTCGCCCTGCGCGCGCGCGCGCCCGCGGGGCTCGGGAGCCTCAGCAGCACCAGCCACAGCTGCCGGCGCCCATCGCGGGGAGAGGAGAGGTTTGCGCCCAGGCGGGGACACCCGGGGTGGCGCGCGGTCCAGCCTGCCCTGTGCCTTGCGGTGGAGAGCACCGTCCGCGAGCGGGACTCGGGTCTCGCGTGGGGGCTGCGCGACACGGCAGCGCGTCCCCGGCCCGGGCTGTCTCGCTGCCAGGCTCTCTCGCTGCCAGGCTCTCTGCTCTGCTCCTGGCTGCGGCCCTGAGCAGATCTGAGCGGAGCGCAACTCCGCGGCCTGGCGGAGACTCTGATTAGGTGCGGGATGCCGGGCGAGAGAGCCAGCCACCCGAGACCCAGGGGACCCGCCCCACCTCTGGAGGATCAGGTTTCCGCCTTGTTCTCCCCATACAGCGTCAGACAACGCTCAGAGGAGGGGGCGCCTGGGTGGCTCGGTCCTTAAGTGTCTGTCTTCAGCTCAGGTCATGAGCCCATGGTCCTGGGGTCGAGCCCCACGTTGGGAAGCCTGCTTTCTCCCTCTTCCACTCCCCCTGCTTATGTTCCCTCTCTCCCTATGTCTCTGTTAAATAAAGTCTTTAAGAAAAAAAGATTACGCTCAGAGGAAGTCAACAACACCCCCAAATCCTAACTGGACTGGAAGGCAACCTGCACCTTTGGGGAGCCCCCACCCTGAGCCCCACCAGCCAGCGGTGCAGTGGGACACCAAGTCCGGTGGAGACCACCTAGTCAGTATTTCTGGGTGTCCCTTGTCACTAGCCAGCCACGCTGCTTGCTTCCTCCCCAAATGACGTTAAACTACCCCATCCTGGCCCTCCTCCTCATAGCCTGCCACTGGGTACTCCTCCCTGCCTTCCCCCATCCATTCTGTCCGCGGTGCCTCAGCCTGGCATCCTGGAATCTCAGCTCCTACACTGCTCTGGCCTCCGTGTCTTACACACCCCTGCATGCACATGGACTCTTCAAAGGATGTGTTAAGACTCTGTGTTTTCTGCCACTTCCAGTCGGCGACAAGAGAAGAATTAGGCACAAACAAGTCAGAAACAAGAGATTGGGAGCAGGGGACAACAGTCGACAAGACGGCTGCCACGAGCAACTCCACAGTCTCACTTTTATTAGATAGAAACAATAGCCAACAGAAGGACCGATGAAGGTCAAATGTTAGTCACAGGTCTTGCAGACTAGCAAGAAGGAGGATGAAGTTTATAGTTAACCAAACACATTCAAAGGACTCCTCTAAAAAACAATGGGCACTTCTGGGAAGAGAAAGGAGCGATAACGGAAAAGGGAAGCAGGCCATATTTCATTACACCTTGACCTGACTAGTAGTCCCCGGGTGCTTGGCTTCCCTGAAGCAGGCGGTGTTCCGCCCTGGGCGGGACAGGCACTCCCGGCTGTCCAGCTTCTGTGAAGGGGCGGCGTTCTGCCCTGAGCAAGCCGGGCATCCCCAGCTGCCCAGCTTCACGATCGTATATTGTCCTTCTCCCCAAAGACCTGTTGCCAGTATATGTATTTCTTAAGGCCATATCTAAGTGTGCTTGGCAACTAGTAAAATCCTCCAGGGGTTATAGTTTAAGTAACAAATTGTTCCAAGGGGCAGTAGCAGTTTTCATCTGCAGGTACGTCATACACGTACTTTCAAGAATTCTACTGTAGGCACAAGCCCAGTGTTCCAAATGGTTCCTCTTGCAGATTCCTCTTAGACACCATGTCTGAGAACGCAATTGAACGTGCATCTGGCAAATACCGAAGGAGGCAGAAGGACTTGCAGGTCAAGAACAGCTCTGGGGACTCATCAGGGAAGAAACAAAGGAGACTTCATGATCCCACCGCGCAGCCAGGCAGCAGCTTCCCAGTGAAATGACTTGCTCTGAGCCTGGGTCTCTGAGTTTGCCGCCAAACACCTCACTCTGGAGGGCGAATTGAACAAACACTCTGCAGCCAGGGGCATGATGCTGACCTCTGCAGGGTCAGAGCCTCGTCCACTCTGCTCTCTCATGGAATATCCCACCATCTGTGGCACAGAGTGGGAGCTCCCCTCTCTGCAGGCTGCCTGCCCCTCCGCAAAGGGAATTGTATTTGAATTGTGCTTCTGGCCACTTCCTGGTCAGGACCCCCTCCTGTAGGGAGAATCGCCCTTGGGAGGTGGGAGCAAGCTTGCCCCAAGCTCCTTGGAGCACCAGGCTTCTCGCCTACCAGGGGTTCTTAAGGTGAACCCAGAGGATGGTCAAGCATGTGCACCCAGGGATGCAATATCCCAGGCTGACAAAGTGGGGGTACTGTCAAGTTGTTCAGGGAGGATGTTTGGATGGAGGTGGGGGAGCAAGGAAGCCCCACATGCACCTGGGGCTTTGTGACAGGTGGAACCAGAGGGGTGGCCACTTCTCACCCCACACCCTGCACTGCAATCCATGAAAGGCCAGCCCAGCTGGGCCTCCTGTCATTCGGCAGGGTTTTAGTCCCTCAGTGGTTACTTCCACCCCGCAGACATATACAAGTCACCTGAAGGAGCTGTGTCATCTCATCTTGCCCTGGCCAGCTGCTAACCAGTCTGCCCTCACTGAGTTGTGGGAATCAGGATCAGACAGAAGCTCCCGTCTGGGTTCTCCCTTCCACCCTGAGTGCTCTCTGAGGCAACGCCCATCCTTTCCTCTTCCTTCCTTTCTCTTTCAGGGGAAAGGGGACCATCCATTTATTTTTTTAAGAGTTTATTTATTTGACAGACAGAGATCACAAGTAGGCAGAGAGGTAGTGGGTTGGGGGAGGCAGGCTCCCTGCCGAGCAGAGAGCCCAATGCGTGACTTGATCCCAGAAAGCTGGGATTATGACCTGAGCTGAAGGCAGAGGTTTAACCCACTGAGCCACCCAGGTGCCCCGGGACCATCCCTTTAGCATTCTTAAATCTGCCACTCTAACAACACCTTCCCCCACTTTTGGGGTCCCTTGACTTCTGCCCACAACCTGAAGGAGCGGACAGAACTCACTGTTTACGCTCTCCATCCCCTCCAACCTCAGAAACTTGGAGTCTGCTAGTGCGTGAGTGGCAAGTTAGGCAGTTTAACAGCACCAGCATTTTGAACCTGCATACTTTTGGGGAGTGAGGAGAGGGAGTATCCTTTCTGTGTGTTCAATTTAAAGTTTGTTGACCTGAAAATGTTATTTTAACTGTGAGTAGTTTAGAAGGATATACAGTGAAAACTTTATCTCTCTCAGTCCTGACCCCCCCACCCCACCTTCCCAGGGCTAATCACTGTTACCCATTGTAGTGGGTCACAGAGTGTCCCCTCCCACAAAGATATGTCCAATCCTAACCCCTGGTACGTGTGACTGTGACCTGATTTGGAAATAAGGTGTCTGCAAGGTAATGAAGCTAAAGATCTTGTGGTGAGAGCATCCCGGGTACAGGATGCGCCCTAAATCCAAAGACTTGTGTCATGAGAGAAAGGAGAGGGACATTTGAGACACAGAGGAGCACAGGGAAGGAAGCCATGTGCAGAGGGAGGCAGAGCTGGGAAGGATGCTGCCCTCTACCCAGCAAGGTCGGGAGCCACCAGAATCAAGAGCAGGGGCTGGGGGTCCTCCCCTAGAGGCTGCAGAGGGAGCCTGACCCAGCCCACACCGGAGTTTGGACCCCTGGCCTCCAGAACTGTGAGACAATATGTATTGGTCATTCTAAGCCCCCATATTTACAGTAATTTGTTACAGAGGGTTTGGAAGACTAATACCCCCATTTATTATCTCTGCCTGGATATTCCATTTTTATAAAAAAAAATTTTTAATGGATTTTCAAACATTTATTTCCTGATTTTTTTTAACTTTATAAAAATATTGGTGGGGCAGGGAGGGGCATCTTAAGCTTTTTAGATCCCAGGAGCTCCAGCATCCTACTCTAGCCTTAACCTTGGGGTTAAGACCTCCCAGGGACACCTCTACCTGCTTCATTGTTTTCTCAGCTGCAGATTATTCTTCTCCAATCTCTCATGGTGCGTGTGTAGGTTTTCTGTCATTTACTATTACGAACAAAGCGGCAGCGCCGTTCCTCACCCGTGCCTCTTGGCAGGATAGGCTCGATTTTGCCTTGGGCGTGCTCAACCCGCAAATCCCAGGACTTTCACACTGATAAAGGCTTCTTTCTCTGTCACAGCGCCTGTCTGCCACAGGCTTTGCTCCCCATGTTGCTGGCACACCCCAGAACCAGACCAAGGACCAGGCATCATGGAGAGTGTTGCTAGAGCCCGAGGCAGAAGGAAAGGCATAGTGGAATATTGGGCATGGCTCCCACTCGGAAGGGACCCCCACTCGCCCCTTCCGCTAACTTTCATCCTCCCAAGCAAGTCCTGTGGTCACACCTTGGTTCTGGGGTGGGGACAGGCCCGCATGCAGGTGCCCAGAAAGAGGAAATCGGGAATATACTTGAGTTCTGCTTGCAGCTGCCCCTCCCAGCCACATGCACACCAACACAGTGGTCAAACATTCTGATCTGTCAGGGTCATAAAAACTCTCCACACGTGTTAGTCTTCGAACCGTGTCCTCGTGCCTTTTGTTTGTCTTTTCCATTTGGCTTTTCCATTTGGTCTTTCGTTTAATGATTTATAATCACTTTTCCTATGGAGTGGCAAGATTAGCCCGTCATCTGTCAGACATGTTGCAGATCTGTTTCTCCCACTTGTTGATCGACTTTAGACTTTATGGTATTTTATTCCATAGAATAAGCTGTCGCCACCATTGCAGCCGTTCACCGGAAGCTTGAGATGCCAAGTCGGCAGCAGATGTGTGATCTGAGTGCAGGGAGGCACGGGGCTGGGAGTCCCCAGCGTACTGACGATGTTCAGAGCCACCGAATGGCAGATGTCAGCAAGGCAGAACGTCCAGGAAGAGAAAGGGGCCAAAAGCAGCCCACAGGTCCTGCAGGTGAAGACCAGAAAATTGATTCGGCAGATCCCATTACGGCGTCCGGTGATTAGATCTAGCAATGCAGAGATTTAGGAACACAGAATGGCCTGATGAAGAGGGTTCTAGAAGGAATGCAGGAAAAGGAACTAAGATGGCCAGCAAGGATAAACAGCTTTTTATTTTATTTTATTTTTTTTAAAGATTTTATTTATTTGTCAGAGAGAGCGAGCACAGGCAGACAGAGTGGAAGGCAGAGTCAGACGGAGAAGCAGGCTCCCTGCGGAGCAAGGAGCCCGATATGGGACTCAATCCCAGGACGCTGGGATCATGACCTGAGCCGAAGGCAGCTGCTTAACCAACTGAGCCACCCAGGCGTCCTGATAAACAGCTTTTTAAAGGAACTGTCCTATAAGGGGAGCAGGAAAATGGCCTACGACTGAAGGGAGTAGGAGGCCAAGAAAGGGTATTTTTCCTAGATGGAAGCTACTAGAACATGCTCATGATACCTATGAGGGACAAGCTGGCAATGCAGGCACGGGAGATTTTCCGTGGGAGGTGAGAAGGGGTGTTTTCTGGTGCACAGGCAGAGGGTTTGTCCTTAAGGCAGGGCCCAGACACTATTCTCGTAACAGATGAGCAGGTTGAGGTGGGGGGCTCGGTTGCAGGTAGCCAGGTCAATATGGGGCAGAAGCTGGAGGTTCTTCTTGCATCTGGATTTTCACTGAAGAAGGGAGTGAGGCATCCACTGAAAAGAAGGCTGGGGAGGACGTTTGAGGGGAAAGAAGGCATGGTGTAGTCATCGTGGGGCAAGCCATCATCTCCCAGGGGTTAGGGGCATGTACCCCGGGGCTGGTCCATCAATCTCTCTGTGCTTCTGTTTCCTCAGCTGTAAAAAAAAAAAAAAATATATATATATATATATATATATATATATATACATAAAATAAAATAAGTGGAGACTAATGAAGGGCTAGAAAATGTAGTTTTTTGGGACAACCTCACAGACACCTCCCGCCGGCCACCAGAGGTCTGGGGGTGGTAATGAAGTGAAGCCACAAAGCATGCCTGTGTCCTTCTTGCTGTGTTTGGCCGCCTGGGAGCTGGAGCAGGGTTGGCGGGCAGCTGGGTGTAAGCAGGGCCAGGTTTTTGCCCACTGAGTACAACACAGAGCAGGGCGAGTGTGTGGTGTGGGGGAGCATGGGCGGATAGAAGGCTGACCTGGGAAGTTTCAGCCAGGGAGACAGGTGAGGAGGTGGGAGGGGCCAGAGGGGACAAGTGGGCAGCATCAGCAGATGGTAGGTGCGGGAGGTGTCAGTGTCGAACAAAGTGGGAGTTGGGAGTGAGCTAGAAAAAGGGGAAGCGGTGACCAGGAAGTGGGGTGTCTGCGGGGCACCTGGTGGCTCAGTCGGTTAAGTCTCTGTCTTCAGCTCAGGTTATGACCCTAGGGTCCTGAGATTGAGTCCCTCTGCTGCTCCCACGGCTTGTTCTCTCTCTCTCTTTCTCTCTTTCAAATAAAATAAATAAAATCCTTTAAAAAAAAAAAAAGTGGGGCATCGAACACTGAGGTTCTGGAGGAGACGCAACTGCACGTAGAAACAAAGTTCTTGACCTTGCACAACAGATGGCATGTGGCGAGGTCTTGCAGGGGAGGAGCTCGAAGTCCAGAACCCCCAGAGGGTTACCTGTGTTGCCTGCTGGAATCGTCCCGGCAGGAGAGGGTGACCATGAGCTAGTAAGCCTTCAGTACACAGGGCTTTCATCTGGTGACAGGAGCTTCAGGGCTGACATTTATGTAGAACAGATGAGCCGCACGCTGGAAGAGGCTGTGAAGAGGAAGGAGGGTCCCACCAGACTTCAGGCTGTGGGAGAGGAAAGGGAGGGAGTAGTGGCCTTTGGGGCAAAGGGGACTCTAAGTAAAGCAAGAAGGGGAAGGAACGTCCGGACAGACATTCGAGGGAAAGAAGGTTGGTGTTAAAGGACAGGATTTTGAGGGCAGGCACAGGGATGGGTTTCAGGATGGCAGGAAGGAAGGCCTTCGGGAGGGAAGGAATGGGCTCAGGGAACAAGGCTCCTCAGGAGCAGTGGCTGTGCCCAGCTGGGCCAGCAGGGGGCGCCCAGTGCACGGCATGAAGAACCAAGGCCTATGGCCCAGGCCAGGCCAGAGGACTACTGCTGGTGGCTGGCTTCAGCTCCTGAGACAAGCCTTTGGCAAGCCCCCATCTTTGGCAAGCCCACAGGGAGGCAGGTAAGAGCATAGCCCTTAGTGATGAAAAGCAGGAGGAGACAGTCACACAAGGAAGAAGCAGGTGAGGTGCCAGGGGAGCTCCGTAAATGGACACTGGATCCAAGCATGCTTCCTGGAGGAGCCAGTTCTGGGTTTGTGGTCCAGCTGTAATGAGGTGTCAGGGAGCAGTGCATGGCCCAGCTGGGGATACTGGGACAGGAGGCTGGTTTTCAGTGTCTCTTGAGGACCCCTTCCTGTGTGGGAGGAAGCCGGTGGAAGGGGCTATCCTGGGAGATTCTGAACGGAAGAGGTTCCTGACCATAGTGCCAGCCTCAGTGCTGCTTTCACCCATTCCCAAAGCCCCTGCTCAGGAGCCACACCAGACCCATCATACTCCACGAACCTCCACACATTCCTCTCTTCCCAGGGGTGTCCCTTAGCTGCCAGGTCATGGGGAACACGGAGGCCAGGGACACGCACTGCTCCCACCACCTCTCTGCACACCAGCTCTCTCCCTGCAGTCTTAAAGAGAGATGTCCAGCGGGTCGAGGGGCCCCAGGCTTTCCCCCAGCCTCCTCCAGGAACCGTTCTCTGGCATTCTCTGTCTCAACCTCCTGCACACCAAGGCTTGCTGCTCCATTTCCTGCCGGCCTCCATGCACACTCAGATCTCTTCCATGGGAGAAATAAATAAGCACAAACAGAACAGAACAAAAGGCCCCAATCTCACCACACATGTCCTAGGCACTGCACTAGATGTGGGGTCACACCAGCGCACCAGAGAGACAAACTTCTGTGCTTATGCACCCCTCACTCTTGCAGAAGGTAATAAACAAAGAGGTCAAGTGTGCAGTTTTGCAGGTGGTGATAAGAGCTCAGGAGAAAATTGGGACGGGAAGGGGAACTGTATCTGCAGGGAAGGGGTGGAAGAGCTGCACCTACAAATAGGGGAGGGTCCAAGAGGGCACAGCCCCTGCCACGGACCCCAGTGCTCCCACCACACCTCTGCCCCATCCTCACCCCTGCACACAGCTCTGTCCTCGTTCCCCAGTCTGGCTGTGTCTCCTCAAGAGGGGCTCAGGGACCACCTGTATCAGAACTGTGGAGTGGGGTCAAGGAACCAGGCTGTGGGAAGTGCAGATTCCTCTGACTGACCTGGAATCTCCAATGCCTGGGCCAGGAATCTGCATTTCAAAAGCCCCTGAGGCCTTCCAAAGTGTGGGAACTGCAGGTTTGCTCCCTGAAAATGTAGCAGGGGGCTTGCAGGCATCCGGGTTGCTCAATGCCATCCCATAGCCACCAGGCCAGCCCGTAGCTCCGCACATGCTGTTCCCTCTGGAGTGCCCTTCCCAGTCTCTAAGCAGAGATGAGCGAAGGGCTAGAGGGCGTGGGTTTCTTCACTGATAACTCCTTTTTTTTTTTTTTTAAGATTTTATTTATTTATTTGACAGACAGATCTCAAGTCGGCAGAGAGGCAGAGAGAGAGAGGAGGAAGCAGACTTCCCGCTGAGCAGAGAGCAGGATGCGGGCTCCATCCCAGGACTCTGGGATCATGATCTGAGCCAAAGGCAGAGGCTTTAACCCACTGAGCCACCCAGGCACCCCTTCACTGATAACTCTTCTTTTTTTTAAGATTTTATTTATTTATTTATTTAATAGACAGAGATCACAAGTAGGGAGAGAGGCAGGCAGAGAGAAAGGGGAAAGCAGACTCCCCGCCGAGCAGAGAGCCCAATGCGGGGCTCCATCCCAGGACCCAGAGATCATGACCTGAGCTGAAGGCGGAGGCTTAACCCACTGAGCCACCCAAGTGCCCCTGATAACTCTTAACCTCCCTTTCAAGACCTGCCTCAGAGTTGCCTCCTTCAGGCAGTACTCCCAGAACAGACAGGCTTGGGAGGCAGATGGAACAAGACCCCAGGCTGGGATCCAGAATATGGTTCTAATCCCAGCTCTATCACTAAACCCGTGTTATGACTGAGCAAGTCACTGCTCCTCTCCAAGCCTCAGTGTACTCATTAGGAAAATGGTGACAGTAATTCCATTCTGTCCAAGGAGATGTGAGGCCAAATGAGATGACAGATTTGCAAATGCTTGATGTCCTCAAAGCACAAGCAAAAAGAAAGGGTTCATCACAGAGGACTCACATGGAAGGAAGGGGGTGAATGGTTGGCGGGCAGCCCCAGCCCTCCATACAAATACCCACTGTTATCAGTTTGCACCCAAAAGACCCCAAATGCTTGCACCCAGTCTGCATCAAGTGCCCTGAGGTCTAGGGTACAAGGAAAGAATCCCCAGCAGCCCCAGAGGCCCAGGCAGGTTGGGGTGGGGACTGGAAAGAATGTGCTATGGGCAGCTCCCAACCACCGGCCCTCACCCCCAGGCCAAAATATTTCCATCACCTCCTGGTCAGGGCGTTAATGATGCGGGAAGGGCAGCCATCTGGGCCTGGGTGGTCAGAAGCTCTGAAGTTCACACAGCAGGAACCACCTTGACCCTGCCCACCCTTACCAGGCTGTGCATTGCAGGGGTGAGGAAGCAGGCTGGGAAGATCCCACAGGGAATAAGGGATGGGATGGTCTTCAGGCAGGAAGATCAAAGGTGGGAAGAGGATGGTGGGGTGGACGGGGATCCTGGTGTGTTGATTGGGAAAATGGAGGCCCAGGTAGATGGTCTGAGCATTACCCCCAAGAAGGCGAAGGAAGCGGAGAGGAGGAGGAGGCAGGAAGGGAGAGAGAGTGGAGAATGGGAGTCACTGGGGACACGAGACGTTCTAGACTGTTGTACCCCATTCTAAAGGAGAAAAGTGGACAGCGTCAAAGCTAACATCCAGAGTCACCCAGGAGCCCACGCGGGCACAAGCCATCCTGACATTCCAGCCTCCCCCACCACCACCCCAGAAAGAAAACCCCTGCTGTCCTTAAGTGACCTCTCCCTCCCCCAAAGTGCGTCCTGCACCCTGCTCTCCTTCCCTCCGTCTTTGGCGGCACTACCTCCCCGCTTGGGGCTGACGATGGCACGAGGGGACCTGCGTGCAAGCATGAGAACAGCCCCATTTGTTAGGACAGCCCATGTCTCCACGCAGCACAGCGGTGACCCGGGAGACCGTTGCCAAGTAGAGAAACAACAGAGGTCCCTTGGTGTATGTTTCCTTTTCATTCTCTGCTGGCATGTTCTCCGTCTTCTGCTTCTCCCAAGGGTCACTTTCACAGAGATCATCCGGGTGTGTTTCGGGAAGGCAGCAGTGTCACTGGGTGTGCCTCTGTGTTTATAGCCAACACAGGTGCTGCCTGTCAGCCCCAGCTGCAGGCCACACAGCTGCCCTTTCTTCCTGGGGCTGTGGCCACAGACCCCAGCTCTGCCCTTCCTATCACTCACCCCATACTCTGCCCGGCCCTGGCTAAGAACCTGCTGGGCAGACCCACCAGGGGAGAAGGCCTGGGGGCCAAATCACAGAGTGAGGAGGGACGTGTCCTGTGGGAGCCAGGGGACATGCCTAGGTGGGGAACACGGGGACTCGGGGTCTGGCCTCGAAGCCCGGAGGGAGAGGTGGGGCCTTCGGGGGTGCTGGAAGGGCAGTCTGGGGGTTGGGGAGGGCAGGAGGGTGAGTTCCAGCCCCTCACAGACACACTGGGGACCTTGCTCGCTTTTCTTCTCTTTCTAGAGCCTCAGGTTTTCATGTTTCCCCCGGACCATGTTGTCTGCCCTGCCTCCCTCCCTCATAAGGTTGGAAGAACACAGTGCTTCAGATGGGACCTTTGTAGGTCAAGTTCAGGGCCCTCACTCCGTGCTGGAATCCGTTTTCCAGCATGCCCACAGGCGGTCATTGGCTTCCCTCAAATTCTCTGATCAGAAGGGAGTGACCTACTTCCTGGAAGCCCCATACTTTATTTTTTTTAAATAGAATTAGCATCACTGTTTGCTTTCTGAATGTAAAGATGTTACTTCCTGATCATTATTTACATGTTCAATATAAATATTTCGTAAAGAAGAATCCCGTCACCCATAGATAATCTCTTCAATTTTTTTCTGTTCATGGCTACACATAGATATACATGGGATTGTATTCTATATGTTTTGGGAGTGAGTTCAACTGCAAATACAGTGGCTTGAACAAATATCACATAAATTATCTCACCAGAAAACCAGTGGTGGCTGATTTTGTTTCAGTAGTTCATATGTCCAAGATCTCTGATTCTCTTGGCATTTCCCTCATGGTGATAAGACAGCTGCAGCAGTGCCAGCTACTACATCTGTACTCAAGACCAGCAAAGCTAGTCATTTCTATGTTTTCATCAGGAAAGCAAACATTTGTTCAGAAGGGACACCAACTAATTTCATTTCAGGTCTCATTAGCCAGACTAGCAGTCGAGAATAGGATTTTCATGACTAGTTTTGGATCAATCATAATTCATCGCCTGAGAATGGGCCAGAGATTCTTCCAAACAAAATCAAGGAGGGAGGGGAATAGACATTGTTTGTTGCATTCTACTTTATAATTTCTCTTTCTCTTAATTTTATATCATGAACATCTTTCTACATCAATAAACATAACCTCAGGCGCATGCGGGGAAAGTGGAGCGTTTATAAAACAAAAGAAAGGAGAGTGGAGGTTGCTGGGGGCTCGGGGAGTTCGTGTTTGATGGGTGCAGAGTTTCAGCTGGAGATGATGACGGTGAAGGCGGAGATGGGTGGTGGGTGTGGTCACACAACAGTCCAAATGTGCTTTGTGGCACTAATTGGACACTCAAAAGGTAAGATAACAAGTTCGACATTGTGTGTCTTTTACGGCAATAAAAAAAAAAGACCATCATTGATTTGCCAGCTATTTATGGAGGGCCTGTTGTGTTGCAAGAACTGAGGCACTGAGGACACAATAAGGAACGTAATAGATATTGTCCTTTCCTTCAGGGAATTTAGGGTCTAATGAGGAAGGCAGCAAGTCGCCAAAAAGATTCGCAATGAGTGTGAAAGGGCAAGACCCCGTGATCTCCCAGGCAGAGGTGTGCGGCGCTGGGAGGGCAGGTGAAAGGGATTTGATTCCATCAGAAGGGTCACTGCGGCTAATCATTTAGGCAACGTCCTGTTGCTGGGTGTTGAGATTCTTGCCACATTATAAATGAGGCCACAGTGAACCCCCTTTCCACAAGCCCATCTTGGCCTACTTGGTTCATTCCTTAGCATATGTTCCTGCATGTGGCCTTGCAGAGTCGGGGGACAGCCCCATGAGCAGCCATGTGCCACACACCCCCGCCCTCCGCAAATCTGTGTCCTTTCCATCCCTGCCAGCAGTGTAAGAAAGAGCCCTGTCCCTCCGCATTCTGCCAACAGCACCTGTTGTCATTCTCTTTATGCAATGTGGCCAATGTTGTGGGCAAAATATGGTTTCTGGTTGTTGTAATTTGCATTCCTTGGATCATTCCTGAGACTGACCTTGTTTTTTTCATTTTTTCTTTTATGGGGTCCCAGATCTTTCCTGTGGGTGAACTTCTTCCCTTTTCTTGTGCGGTTCTTCACTCTCCTTGTTAAGAATGATAACCTCTGTCTATCAGACATGACTGCCCGCTCTTTGGGTGGCTCCGAGTGTTACAAGTCCTTCTTCTATGGACACTACAGTGTGTCCCTGTCAGTCCCACCGGCCAGGGTTTTTTCATGTGCTCCAGGACATCTACCGCAGCGCACCTGGTCAGGTCCTGCCTACCCATCCCTGCCCTCGGCAGCCTTCCACACCTACCCTGAGTTCCACTCACACCTTCCCCTGGGTCAGTCCTACAGCATGGTGGGGTGACTCGGGGCTCCCAGCCCTCCTTCAAGCTGGTCTCCCTCCCCTTTCTTCCCTAGTGAATGCTTCAGGATAGAGCTTGGTTCGAGTCACCTCTCTGAGAAGCTCTTGCTGACTCCGCAGGCAGGGCCAGACCCCAATTATGCTTCCCTCTGCCCAGCAGTGACCACACTGACTTGTCACTGTTCATTCTGCAATAATCCTATGGGATTGCCACCCCACCCCCAGACAGCCATGGTCAGATGCATCTCTCTATCTCTAATGCCTAGAACATGGATGGTATCAGCAGTTGCTTGATGAGCATCTGTAGCCAGAATAAATGGAGGAAGGAAGAATGACATCTCCCCTCCCCTTCTCTTCCCCCAGGCTGGATGATCAAGCATCCCAAGCCTGCTATCACCCACCTACCCACCACCCCAGCTCTGCACTTGTCGGGTTCAACATGGGGGATGGGCAGGTGGCCAGGAACATTCACCCTGTGAAAAATCACCTGGGGGGACCTGTTATCTGACTCGGGCACTTTCTGGGTTTTTCTGGCATTCCCCTGCCCTCCCCCAAAGTGATCTCTGGACTGGGCACTGCCTGGCCAGAGTTCTGGTGTCTTGCACGGAAGACCCAGCCTCCACCACAGGAGGATGTTCTGTGCGATGGGGCTGGCGCTCAGCATTGAGGAATCTGGAACACTGCCTCCCCCAAGCTTCAGTCGTGACAGTCACCCAGTACTACCACCATAGGAGGAAAAAAAAAAACCTTTCACGGGTCAAGTTGGAAACTGAATTCCTGCCATAGGCCACATACCCGCCTTCTTGCCACCAGTATGTTCCCCTCCTTTCTCTTTTGCATCTCTTAACCAGAATATACTCTCAACATTTCTTTCTTCATGTCAATCCTCTGCTCAAGAACCATCCATGGATCCCATTTGCTCATCGGATCAAATATGAGCCCCACACTAGAAATTCAAGGAGCCCCATGACCAAGTTCTAGCCTCCCTCTCTGACTTCATCCAGCATCCCTTCAGCCTGCTACTCCCCACTACGTTCTAGGAACCTCTTCCTCCTTCTCTCCCATGGGGCTTTGCTTACACCATGCCCTCTGCCTGAGATACCTTTGTCCCTTCATTCTCTTGTTTAAATTGTAGCTTGCAACCCCCGCCTTCTCTGGGTCCCCTTCCAATTGTTCCAGTTCTTAGTAACCCATTTAAACACAAAAGACTAAGTCCTTGTGTACTTTAGAATCATTTGGCTTGTTTATTCAAAAGTCAGACCAGCCCATTCTCCCTGGAGGTGGTTCAAGGACACTGGACTTTTTAAACTTCCCAGGAAAGTCTGATGCTGCAAGCCCCACCTGGTCCAGTGACCTACACTGGGGAAATGCTGATGATATAGGGGTGGGTGAGCAACCCCAAGTTCACACGGGCTACTGATGTCCACGGCTCATACACATTCCCCTCATCTCTGTGAGCAGTGCCAATAATGAAAACCTCCATTTACTGAGGGCTCACCAGGCACGAGACACACTGAGCACTTTGCAGGCAACTTCTCACCTACTCTTGGCCAAAGTCACAGAGCTTGCCAGAGGGAAACCCAGCCTCGAACTCAGACTGATGATGCCCAAGCCAGTGCTCCTCTTCCTGGACCAGAGAGCCTTCAGAGTGGGCCCCTGGTTCAATCTGGGTATATTTCATTTTGTTGCAACAACTCTTCTGCCCTTTGCTTTTGCTAAGTTCTGGGGATAGAACTACGGCAAGGAAGAGGCCCCTTTCTTCAAAGAACCTCCCAGTCCAGGTGGGGAGACTGACACACACATAGCTAGTCACATAAGGAGGGCTGGGATAAGAACAGGGCACCCCATATGGGAAGGACGCCAAGGAGAGGGTGGGGTGGGGATGGGTTCTGTCCTGGGAGGGGAGAGAGGACCAGCTCCAGCCTCGGGAGTAGTTGGAATTTGTGCCAGACCTTGAGGGATGACAGAGAAGGGGACGGAAGGCATCAGGCATAGGTAAGTGTCTAAACACAGGCAGCATGGTGGGAAAGATCAGGTTGGCTGCTGCCCTGGGAAGGGGCAAACAAATCAGCCATTAAGGGCAGTCGGGGCAGATCACGAAAGGTCTCAGACAGGAGGCTGAGGAATCTGTCCTTATGCTGTGGGCAATAGGGAGTCATGGAAGGTTATGGGAGCAGGGGCAAGTCTGCCCACAGCACTAGCACCGGGAAAGACACAAGCAGTTAAGTGCTCAATGGAACTTCACTGCCTGATGTATTGCTGTGTGTCTTTCTCCCGTCCTCAGCAGGGATGGAATGACCAGGACCTACTGGATAATGCGCACCAGGAATGGAAGTGTTCCATAGCTCTACCTCCTCTCCTCCATTCAGCCCTTCTCTGGGAGGATGGGCACATTCGCCCACTTCTCTGAGCCCATTTCCTCATCTGTAAAGTGGGGACAACACACCAACCTTGCAGGTTTTGAGGCTGACATGAGATCAGGCGAGCAGAGTCCGCGTGATACGCGCAGACCAGACGGCATAGGGCGGAAAGAGCACAGGCTTAGGGGACTTACATGTGAATCCTAGCTCTGCCCTAGGGGATTCCATTCTCTCAGGGCTGGTGGGAGAATCCAGTTCAGAGAGCTAATATACACACAGCCCCTGACACTCAGCAGGTGCCCAGAGCGCTGTCTGCTGCCTGTCTTGGCCAGCACAGTCCTGTTCTTCCTCCTCACTCCAGGAACACCACCAATCTTGCCAGAACGCTGCTCCTTCCTCCTGTTCCTGCTCCTGCTTGGTCCCTCTACAGCAGGGGGTTCCTTGCAGTGGGAGCCTTAGCTCTCTGCCGCTCGCTGTCAGTTTAGTTGCCCCCCAACAGCTGGCACACCATAGATGTCTGTGTCCTTTGCAAAGAGTTTTTCCCTGCATCATCTTACTGGGGAATTCATTCACCTACTGCCAATTTGTAAGCAGGATGGAGTTGATCCGCTTTGCACAGAGGAGGAATCGGAGACCCAGAGAGGAAAGGAAGGACATGTTGATGTTGTTCCAGCACCTGCTATGTGCCAGGAGTGTAACATTCATCAGTTCTCCAAATCATCCTCCCATTGCACACATGTGGACACTGAGGCTCAGAGAGGGGCAGTGACTTGTCCAAAGTCACACAGTAAGGAACTGCCAGAGGCTGAGTGCAAGCCCAGGTCTTTCTGACTCCAAAGTCTGGGATTTGGAACAAACATGTACAGCGTAGGGTTGACAGATCTGTCCCCAGGGCTGCTGTGAGGACCAACTGGGGTAATAGGCATGAGGCCAACTGGAACAGTGCTTAAGGACTGGGAATAGAAGTGAAATCGTGTCTGCCTCTACCTAATCACATGGCAAACAGGGACAGAAGCCTGGGAAGGGGGTGCCCAAGGTCAAGGCAAGGCCAAGCTCACTGCCCCCGGGACTACTCTCCCAGTTTAGGGGCAGGGACTATGCCTCCCGACCTTTCCCTCCCCAGACAGTGGAAAATTCCAAAGTTCCCCTGACCTGACCGGAGGGTGAAAAGAGCAGGAATTTTTTTTTTTTTTTTTTTTTTTTTTTTTTTTTTTTTTTTTTTAAAACAGTGGAGAATCTCTTCCTTTTTATTTTTTTTTTATATTTATTTTTTTTTAATTTATTTGACAGAGAGAGATCACAAGTAGGCAGAGGCAGGCAGAGAGAGAGGAGGAAGCAGGCTCCCCGCTGAGCAGAGAGCCCGATGCGGGGCTCGATCCCAGAACCCTGGGATCATGACCTGAGCCGAAGGCAGAGGCTTAAACCACTGAGCCACCCAGGCGCCCCAAGAGCAGGAATTTCTGCCATGGTACAAGGATCTGGAGCCTGGGGCTGAGGGCTGACATCCCAGGGCTTGCCATGGCCTCAGGTCCATACAGCGCCCCCCCCACCGCCAAACCCTTGGACCTGCAGGAAGACTTCACCCTCCTCCCAGCTCATCAGCCAACGAAGGGGGCCATCCCAGAGACCCATGTTCTTGGTGGAGACGGAAAGTTCTCAAGGCCAAGGGAACAGAGCACAGTGGTGGGTTTTCAGGTGTAACCAGCTGGTGAAGCAGATCATGGAGTTTGGGGAGGTCAGAGTGGAATGGAATGAGAGCCCCTCTGCCCCCTTGCTCCTCAAACTTTAAAAAAAGTGCTGCAGACACTTCCTTTCAAATGAACTCCGTAGCATGTGCTCCTCCCCACCCCATGTCCCCCATAGTCACTAGCAAGCCCCAGGGGAGGAACCCCCCCTGCCAGGCAGTGAGCCCTAAGGAAGAACAGCGGCCTGTCAGCCAGGGGCCAGCCCGACCCTCGCAGCTCAGCCTCGGTGTCCTGTTGAACGTGAACAATTCCACAGAACACCAGCATCAGGCAATGCCATGCGGGGACCATGCTGGCAAATCGCAACCACTCGGGAGCCACGGCAGAGCACAGGCAAGCATGAACGCCGTTTCTGAGCCACCACGGATGCCCACACTGCCTTCTCCTGGCTGGGCAGACACCAGCTGGCCAACGACAGCTTCAGCTTGGACCTAGCCTTCCCTCCTTCTAGATCACATTGGCTAACCGCACAGTTAGTTCTGCTTCCCGACACTATCCAGCATGGAGCAGAGCTCTGCTTCTCTAGACCCTCCCTCAAATCCCCTCTTGGTAAGCTCTTTTTCATGCCCTCTGAGACCCAGTTCCCGTGGGGGTCCATCCTTCTCACTGCCATGAGTAATAAACCAGATATTAACTTCGGGTGAGCAGCCGGCGAACCCTCCCGCAAGGCATGGGCAGACCGATTCTGCCAAATACCCCCACTGCCTAACTCTGTGGAAGTCCAAGGCAGGAGGCCATCACCTCCCTTTGGCATATAAGGAAAGCAGGAGCCCCAGAGGCAACCAGACTCGCCCAAGTTCACAGCGTAGGGTGACTCTATCATTTACCATCCAAGTGGGATGACTTTGATAGTGCAAGTGTGCACGAACAGTCAGTGAGCAGGGACAGTGGGTCTAAGCCAGGACTGTCCAGGGCAGACCAGGCATACAGCATCCAGCAGCAGGATGTGGGGGGAGCCAGTACTGGCAAAGCCTGAATCTCACCATCTCTCCCTTCCGCCCCGAGCACAACCCTCCCCTGCCCCGTGCTCCCTACGACTGGGTTAGTCTCTCTGCTGGCCGGCTGGCAGCCCGGGGCTCTGGCTTCTCTGGGTAGGGATGGGGAAGGCATGCAGTTGTGATTCAGGCATGTGGGGCTACTCCAGGCCTTCTGGACCACATAGCTGTCCCCCGGGGTCATCCCCCCCCTGCTTGACATTTGCTTTCCAGAGGGTGCCCTCGGTGCCTGCCAAGCACGATGCCTTATTTTGCCTGCCCAGAGGGGGAACAGGTGGTTTCACATGAAGGAATTTGCAGGTGAAAGTGACCCCTTTAAACACTGAAAACTTTATTTTAGCTCTTTGCCCAGACAGCCCTTCTGATGCAGGTCACCTGCTGCCTGACCTCAGGAAGCAGGACAGAGGAACACGAGGCACCTTGCCATGTCCACTGTCATGGGGCCATTGGTGGGACCATGTTACAGCAGAGGGCATGCACCCGGGGGCAGCCCTCACTACGGAAGGTAGTAATGACCCAGAATGAAAGAGGAGTGTTTCCAGGGGCGCACACTTCTTCTTCTTCTTCTTCTTTTTTTTTTGTTTTTTTTTTTTAAGATTTCACTTATTTATTTTATTGGGATGGGGGGCAGAGTCTTGACTCTGCTCTTAGCACAGACTCAGCACTGTGCTGAGTTCGGAGTCAGATGTGGGGCTTGATCTCATGACCCTGAGACCAGGGCCTGAGCTGAAACCAAATGGAGGCTTAAGCAATGGGGACCGCCCAGGCAACACAGGGGCATGCACTTCTGACTCAGCCCATGGGGCAGTCCTTTCCCTCGGCCGAGATCCCCACCCCTAACCCAGAAGCCTAGCTTAGATGAAGGTCCCCTCCACCCAGTGGGCCATGGTGCAAGCTCTGAGTGCGCAGACCTCATGGGAAGTCGTGCCACTGCCCTCTTCTCCGAAGCAGCTGCCGTCCACGCTGGGGACACAGCACAGATCTGCCTCACCAAAGCGAGACACGGCAGAGTTGCAGTATAGTCATGTATCTTCAGGGCCTGCTCAGGCAGCCTGAGCCACCTGTCCCTGCATTCCATGGGTGGTGTGGTTGTCACTCGGCTGCCTCTGGACTCCATTGTCCATTTCTAACTTCTCTGCACCCTCCTTGGCTTGCACTCAGCACTCCGTTCCTAGCTTACAAGGCACCAAGTTCAGTAAATGGTAAGCTCTTGGAGGGCAAGAACCTTATCAGTTCATGTCTTTCTCCTCCTAAAAGTCCTGGCTTTGTGTTCAGCACACAGTAGGTGCTCAGCAAACGTCCCCGAATCCAACCGAAACAAGCCAGGAGGCTTCACCTCACCCCCCATCCTCAGCCAATGCAGACATATTCTGCAGGGAAGGGGGTTTCTCTGAGGCCTTTCTGCCTGCCTTTGTGACCCCAGTGCAGGCCATTTGGAGGTTTGAATGCCTGAGGGTGAGGGGCCTCGGGGTCTAAGAGTTGGGGGATGGGGGCATTATCTGCAAAAGGCTCTGTCAGTTTTGTAAGCCTTCGATGACTGCTGATCTGAGCACAGGAGATACCCAAGTGAGTAGTGCCGAAGTCTAGCCTTGAGCTGGCAGTCACCCTCCAGCAATGTACAAGGCCCGCAGGTGGCACAGAGGAGCCAGAAGAAGTAACTCATTCTGGGAGGTGATAGCATTAGGAAAAGCTTTCAGAGGACGGGCATCTGTGCCGGGGTTTGAAGGATGAGCATGAATTTGCCAGATACGGAAGCAAAGGGCATGCTGGTGGAGGGGACAAGCCTGGGACGGGCTTGGGGAGTGAAGGAGGACTTGGCATTGGAGGAGCAGAGGCTGTGGCATGGGGCTGACCAGAGAGAAAGTCAGAAGGTCCACGGAGGTGAGGCATGGCAGGTTTTGGATCTGGGGCAATGGGAAACACAGGACGAATTTGGGCAGGATAGACGTGGCTAAGCTCTGATGAAGAAAGATCACACCGTCCATCTGGGTACGGGACAGCAGAGGGGACATCAGGGGGTGGCTATAGGACTTCACAGGAACAGGCACCCTGAGCCTTCACTGAGGATCGGGGCCTCAGGGATAGCACCAAGAAAGGTTCTGTTCAGAGACCCGCTATGGGGGGAGGCAGAAAAGGCTCTTGAGGGCCCCAGCAGCTGCAAATCTTCTCAGGGAACCGTATTTTACCTTCAACACTTCACCAAAGAAAGTGAACAGTGAAAGCAATGTCTCCCAGACAGCAAGCATCCCCTCCCTGAGCTCCGCTTTGAGCCCTCCAAGTGCTCTCCGGCCCGCTGTCTCGCATGAACCTCCACATAACCCCATTTTGCAGACAGGGACACTGAGGCCCTGTGAGGTCACATGGGGGTTAGCGGCAGTGCGGGGCTAGAACCCAGGGAGAAGATCCATCTCAGGCCTGGGCATCAGGCTCAAAGCCCACTTCCTTGTCTGGGAGGGGGTCCCCAGGGCTGTCTGGCAGCCCATAGTACAAGTCTTCTTCTTCCTGTTCTGGCTCCTCGGCGCCTGTGTCTAAAGTCTTCTCTTCCTCCTCCTTTGTCCTCTGGGATGGCTGCTGATAGCTGGACAGGGCAGCAGCCCCCTGCTGGCCCTCTGGGGGCGCATCCGCTGTCATGGGGGCGTCGATCAGGGCAAAGTCGTGGAAGCGGTCCAGCTGGCACTTGCAGGCCCAGGGCTCCCGAGTTGGGCGATGAGGCTCCTCCCCCTCTGGGGGCGAGGGGTGGGGGCTGCCGCTCTCACTGGAGTCCACATCCAGCTCATCTTGGAAGGAAGCCAAGGGTGCAGGGCCCCGGGGACAGGCCTGGAGGCTGCAGGAGCAAAGGACCAGAGAGCCAGGGTAGCCCCGAGTCAGAAGGTCTGGGTCCCAGTTCTAGCCACTAGCTGCAAGGCCCAGGGTAGGTGAGTTTGCCTGTCTGGGCTCAGTGTCCTCCCCTATAAAGTGGGACAGCGTAATCGTACTCTCTTATGGTTGTCTCTGAGGATTACAGCACATGGTGTGTGCAAAGTCCATTGCGCACATAGTAGGTGCTCAAGAAATGGGGGGGGGGGTGCCTGGGTGACTCAGTGGGTTAAAGCTTTTGCCTTCAGCTCAGGTCATGATCCCAGGGTCCTGGGATCAAGCCCCACGTCATGTTCTCTGCTCTGCAGGGAGCCTGTTTCCTCCCCTCTCTCTCTCTGCCTGCCTCTCTGCCTACTTGTGATTTAAAAAAAGAAAAAAAGAAATGGGATTATGTTATGATCCCCATGTTATGATCTAAACCAGGTTCTTTCCCAGCCTCTCTGGCCACTCAGGGGTCTCCTGTGGGCCCTCAGCCTCCACCACACACACAGCACCATACCCTTCTGTTCCCTCGTCACCTCCCCCATTGGACTGGGAGCTCCTTCAGGGTGGGAGCCTTTGCGGTCTGGTGGGAGTAGGTGCCTGGCAATGTTGGTGGGATGAGTGAATAAATGGATGGATGGGAACCCAGATCATAACCAGCCCAGGACAGGACGGGCGCGAGTGCCCAGCCCGAGGTCACAGAGTGCATCAGCAGCAGAGTTCAGATTTGAACTTGCTGTCCCAGCTCTCACAATAGCCCTCTGAGGTGGGAGTGATTGCTCCCACATGGGGAAACTGAGGCTCAAGAGGGGAAGAAACTTGCCAAAGCTACACAGTGAGGAGCTGGGATTTGAACCCAGGCCTGGGTGACTAAGCCAGACTCGTGTGTCTGCTCTACCCGCTGCATCTCAGGGTGTCCCCACGCATCCCCCACCCTCTCTACTCCCAAATGTCCCCAACCAGCCCTGAGTGGCCCACAGCCCTGCCTGCTTCACGCAGGAACTGAGCAGCACCCCACCCCTGCACTCCGCCCACTCACCCAGGCCTGCTCGGAGTCGGGTTGCTTCCTCCCTCGTCCTCATCCGAGCCTCTGTGGATGACCACCGCAGCCTCCATCCAGCCCTGAGACCCACAGGGGCCACCTTGTCCTCCATCGCTGGCTCCTGGCTGGGGGGCCAGCAGCGGGCGAGGGTCCTCATGGTAGCCCATGACCTTCATCTGGATGTGACTGAAGTCGGGCAGGCTCTGGTCATAGGCAGCTTCCTCCCACAGCCTGATGTATGGGGGCTGAGGGCTGGGCAGGGCACGGCAGAGAGCAGAGAAAGAACAGGCAGGTGAGTCCACTTAGCGAACACCACAGGAGGAGACATCAGTATTGTCCCCCCCACCCTTGCTGCTCTGGACATCTGGTCTCCCCTAATCTCTGGACTTTAGGGGAAGTAACTGTACCCAGTCCACGGATAGGAAAACTGAGGCCCAATAAGTCTTGGCAGAGCTCAGACTCTCAGACCAGTCAGTGCTCCTCTCACTGCACATCCCCAAGGTTAACCCCAAGAGTCCACTTGTGAACCTCAGACCAGTTTGCATTGACGGAGTATGTGCTGCGCTGCAGACGGTGAGCTAAGAGCCCACAACTCCCACCGCATTTATCCTGCACCGTGAAGCCGAGCAATCGTTCCCGTGGTTCAGTTGAGGACGCAGCAGCAGCAACAGCCTGGTTAGTGCGTGCTCCTTGGCTCAGGCTGTGTCAGGGGGCTCCTCGAATCCCCACCTTA
The DNA here is from genome assembly GCF_011764305.1 of Mustela putorius furo. NCBI lineage: Eukaryota > Metazoa > Chordata > Mammalia > Carnivora > Mustelidae > Mustela > Mustela putorius. The sequence goes on along the minus strand of NW_025422005.1, from coordinate 43,895,209 downwards.
CCTGGGAGCGGGGAAGCATGGAGACTTGGGATGGGTCGCCCCGAGTGCCTCAAACACCAGGTTACAGTGTTGGGGCTCCAGACATCCCATCCCGTGCCCTTCCCTATGTGCTCTACTGCCTCTCCAGGAAGTGAGGCGCAGGGACTAGATCCCTTGCCCACGATCACACAGGAGGAGCCCAGAGCTCAGCTAGGTGCAGTGGCTCTTCCTGTATGACCATTTTATGCCCACCCAGGGTCTAGCCACCTCACTCCCCTGGGGACATGTGGTCACTCTGTACGCCAGGAACAGAAAATATCATCACTACCTTTTTCTGCAAGCAAAGCAGAGTTCCAGAGCCCTGATCACAGACCCTGGACCTGCAGCCCAGCCTTCTGAGTGCAGAGTTTCAGCCTCCAGAGGGTGTGGAGGGTGGGACCCCAGGGACCCCACACACATCCAGGGCGGGAGTGCTCGCTGCTGTGTCCTGGGGAGCCAGGCCTGGCACCTCCACGGAGGCAGGTCTGGTCTGGTCCATCCGTGGCTCCCTGGGAGGTTTGAGGCCTGTGATTATACTTCTTTTTTTGTTTGCTTGCTTGTTTGTTTTGTTTTAGAGAGAGAGAAAGAGAGGGTGAGGGGGAGAGGGAGAGAATCCCAAGCAGGCTCCATGCCCAGTGCAGAGCTAGAGGCGGGGCTCAATCTCATGAACCTGGGATCGTGACCTGAGCTGAAATCAAGAGTCAGATGCTTAACTGACTGAGCTACCCATGCGCCCTACGATTGTGCTTCTTGAGCCTCAGTTTTTTGCTCGTGTAAAGGGCCCAACAGCCCCACTTCCCAGGGTTCCTATGAGGACTGGAGGAAGTAATGAGTGCCAACTGCTTGCTTTGATCTCAGGTTGATAGAAAATATGTCTTGCTAATGAAGGCACACTGAGAGAGGGCCCACCACGCACCAGGTTCTGTTCTTAGTGTTTCCTTACATTAACTCCCTCACCCCTCCCTGAAGCCCTGGGAGAAAGGTGTGATTAATACCCCTGTTTTGCAGATGGGGCAAAGAGAGGCACGTTGCATTCCCCAAATCCCATAGCTGGTAAGTGGAGAGCCACAGGGCTGTGTCTGGCTGTCCACATGCCCCTTTTTTGCCATAGAAGATGTCACAGCTGTTTGGAATTTAGGGCTACACCTGTTTTTTATTTGGGTCAGCCACGAATTTGCCCTCAGAAGGACAAAGACCCTGAGCCTCAGTTCCCCAATCTTTAAAATGGGGGATAATAATGCCTCCCTCGTAGAACTGAGGGTTCAAAACAAGTCCTGATTTCAAACAGCATGCTCTCAGTAAGCGAGGGGGCAAAGCAGGAAGCTGGACCCAGCAGACGGATACCCCCCACCCCTCTCCATCACCCTCCATTGAAAGAGGAGACTGGCCTGAGGGGCTCCCCCTGCTCCACCCCTGTCCTGGAGAGCCTGACACCTACCTCTTCATCTCAGCAGCGAGCCCATTCTCCAGCAGGCCCAGCGCCTTTGGGGACAGGATGCCTTGGAAGTCAGAGTCAGCGGGTATGAAGGTGATCTGCAGGACAAAGGAAAGAAGGCTTCTCTGTGGCTCCCACAGCCATCCTGACAGGGGTGGGCCTCCGTGTGACAGCAGAGGAGCCTGCTCAGGGCCCAACTCCAGGGGGTGGAGGCATCTCTGGGCTCTTACTCCCAGGGGCTCTTCACCCAACAGACATTTACCTGGCACCAGCTGTGTGCCAGGCAGTCTTTCAGGCACTAGGTGGCAGCACTGAGCAAATGAGCCAAACATCCCTGCCCCAGAGGACCGGTATCTTGTCACTTCCCAGGATACTTGTCCGGTGCCCAGAAGGTGCCTGGCACAGTGTAGGGGCTTCATCCATATCTGGTGAGTGAGTATCATGTATTTCTTGGCACAGAGGTTGTGGTGGGGGACAGGGAGGTGAATGGCTGTAATTGCACCCACTAGTCCCCATTCTGGAACATTCAGGGATCAGGAGGTCTCTGTAAGTGCAGCACATGGGGTGGGGACCGGATGGCAGAGGGGAGGCAGGTCATAAAGGAGTCAGCGGGATGAGACAGAGAAGCCCTGTTTTTGGGGTCTGGGAGACTGTGGAAGATTCCTTCCTTGGGCAGGTCTTCTCTCTGCTCAGAGCCTCTATGTGCCTCTCTATAAAAGGGGCTAACCTCAAAGAGATATTGGCGGGCACTGTTCACAACAGCCACAAGGTGGAAAGAACCCAAGTGTCCAACAGCAGATGAATGGATCAAGAAAATGTGGCACATGCACACAATGGGTCATTATTCAGCCTTAGAAAGTCGGGAAGCTCAGACACATGCTACAACATGAACGAGTCTTGAAGAAATAAGCTAGTAAGAAAGAGACAGATGCTGTAGGAGTCCAGTTCCATAAGATACCCACAATAATCAAATTCATAGGCAGAGTAGAATGGTGGTTGCCACAGACTGGAGGGAGAGGGGTGGGGAGTTTCTGTTTAATGGGTAGTAAGTTTCAGTTTGGCAAGATGGAAAGACTTCTGGAGATGTGCACAACAGTGTGCATTTAATTAACACTACTGAACTGTAGGAGCACCCTGCTCACTCAGCTGGGGGAGCGTGTGACTCTTGATCTGGGAGTTGCAGGTTTGAGCCTCATATTGGTATAGAGATGGCTAAAAAATAAAAAATGTATATATATTTTTAAAAACTGTACACTTAAAAATGGTTAGGACAGTAAATTTTATGTTATGCATATTTTACCACAATTTCTTCAAGTGGGGCTGGAGATACCTATCTCCTAGGGTTGCCGTGAAGATCCCATGAGATAATGTAGAAGGAAGCCCCTGGCACAATGCTGGGCACATAGTAGCTGCTCAGTAAACCATAGTTCATGCTACTGAAGATGAAATTATTTGACCTCTTTGAGTCTTGCTCTCCTCAACTGAAAATTTGTTCAACAAATATTTGACAAGACCCCACTGTGTTATAACAGGGTTGTAAACAGCAACTCCTTTTGTCTCTTCCTACAGAGCGTGATGAGTAAAAGACACTTGTCTGTCCCAGAAAATTCCATCCTGCTAGGAGGAAGGAAATGATGGATGGAGAGGTCCCTAGAACTCCTATGCAGAGTGAGCTTCCTTGAAATGTCTAGAAATAAGGAATGGATCTCAGTAGCTTCCACACTCTCCAAGGATACCCTGCACTTGCCAGCTGGCTCGGTACTTCTTAGAAGCTTCCCCTTTCTCTGCCTCATTACCTCATGGCCCAATCAACACTTCCTCCCATTTCTCCTCTTCACCACCATCACCATCATCATTATCACTACACCCACTACGCCCACCTCTACCATCACCATTATCACCATTACTACAACCATCACCATCATCACCACCACCACCATCATCTCCATCAACATCATCATCATATCATCTTCTCCATCACCACCATCACTATCATCACCATCACCACTACCAACACATCACCATGATCACCATTACTACAACCATCATCATCATCACCACCACCATCACCATCACTACCACGACTACCATCAGCATCATCACCACTACTACAACCATCACCATCATCGCTACCACCACCATCATCATCTCCATCAACATTATTACTGCATCATTACCATCACTATCACCATCATCACCACCACTACCACTATCATGATCTCCATCACCATCATCATATTATCATCACTATCACCATCATCACCATCATCACCTCCATCACCACCATCACCATCATCACCACCACCAACACATCACCATTATCACCATTACTATAACCATCACCATCATCACCTCCATCATCATGATATCATCACCATCACTACTACCATCATCAACTCTATCAACATCATCATCATATCATCATCACCATCACCACCATCACCATCACAATTATCACCTTACTACAACCATCATCATCACCACTACTCCCACCATCATCTCCATCATCCCCATGATGATGATCACTATTACCATCATCACCATCACCACCACATCATTGTCAACATCGTCATCATCATCACCATTACTGCTATCATCATCCCCATCATCATGATAATATGCATCATCATATTATCATCACATCACCATCATCTCCATCACTACCATCACCATCATCACCAACACATCACCATTATCACCATTACTACAACCATCACCATCATCATCATATCATCATCACCATCACCACCACCACCACCATCATCACCTCCATCAATATTATCCTCATATCGTCACCACCCCACCACCATCTCCATCATCACCACAATGATGTTCACTATTAGCATCATCATCATCACAATACATCATCACCATTATCACCACAATGAAGAGGCTGATAGAAAAGGAAAGTCTAGAATGTGTTAGAACACAAGTCCTTTAAAGTGGGGGAGACAGACAGTGTTGAAACTGGTGAGGGGATACCAGACTATGAAGATCCCAGAACATCAGACTAAGTAGTTCACTGTTTACCCAGAGGCAATGGGAGCCCTGGAGAAGTTCTCAGCAGGAGAATATACAGACAGATTTGTGTTTCAGCAGAGCACCAAGCAATCACCAAAGGAAGGGAGCAGAGGAGAGAGGGATACCCATGGAGAAGACAGATCCATTCACCACCAGTCAGGGGCCTGGTCCTAGACTTTTTCTCTGCCAACCCTTCCCTTCTCCCAGCAGCCCAGGCCCCCTCAGCCAATGGACACAGCATCCCTGACTGTCTCATCTTCCAACTTTGCCCCAATTCCTCCTCCTGTCATGCCTGAAGTCCGGCTGACCACCACATCTGACTAAGTTTACTTCAAAAAGTCAATGAGATAAGCTCAGTAGAAGCTCAGTCCTATATCCAACCACAGCAGGGACTGGACATTTGCTGAATGAACAATGTTTTCTCCGTTCTGCAGTCCTGGGTTCAAATGCTGCTGCAGGCAGTGCAGGGCCCCATCACTTCTCACCCAGCCCAGTGTAGGAGCTTCCTCCACTGGCCTAGTTGCCCCTTCCTCCTCTCAGATGTCAGCCTGATAACTTCCCTCAACTGCAAAGATAGTCATGTCCCTCTCTTGTCTCATCAACTAAAGGGTAAGGTCCAAATTATTTAGCATGGCATCCCAGGCCCTGCGGAGCTGAGTCCATTCTATCTCCACCTTCCTTCCAATTGCCGCCGGGCACCAGCCATGTTGACCCACTCTCCTTGTTTTTACCTCATTCTTTTGATTGTGCTGTTCCTTCTTCCTGGGAAGTTTCCCTCCATCTTCTCTGCCTGGCCAACTTCAACTTAGCTTGAAGGCTAGCTCATCTTCTCCGTGAAGCCTACTCCCTCCCTGACAGGCAGAAAATTATCTCCCTGACAAGATCCCCAGTACTTCAAAGACAGGGACAGCTCAAATCTTGTTACTACTATATCTTAATTGGCTGATTCCCTACCCTTATATTTATATTTTGTTCAACCCAGACAATTCCCATTTGTGGGGCACTGAGAGAGAGGGGAGGATGGGCACCAGCATTTGCTGAGGGCTCTGATGGGCCAGGCACAGAGACGATGTAGGAAACAGGGCCCCTCCCTCTAGCACACCTCCCTGGTCCACAGCACACTTTCCTTCCTTGCCTGCGTCTCTAAAACACACACTCACATAGACCCACACCAGTGCCCACACCCCTGCACACACATTCAGAGACCTGACCAATGCCACAAACACCATTCCTGAGGACAATGTCTGATGCCAGCTCACCGACACAAGACCCCACTGGTTCCCCACACGGGCCCATGCAAGGCTCCACCAAGGTCACAGAAGAGGGGCAGAGGGAGGAGGGAGTTGAAGCTGGGCCTGCTGGACACGAAAGTGCACACTGTTTCTACCCTGCCTTGCTGCCTCCCCAGCATCTGAACACGTGAACCTATCAACAGTTACTCATTAATACCCAGTAGGGTTCCCTCTCCGCTTTCTCCCTCACCCGTCACTGCCACTGGGTCCCTCTCCCTTCCACCCCCCCCCCCACCTCCCTGCAGAGCCACCTCTGGTAAAGGGGGAGAGGACAGGAAGGACATGGCCCTCCACACCCCTGCTGTCCCCTTCTCAGGCCCCAGGATCCAGCCTCCTCCTCACTGGGAGGATGACAACACAGGTGGGGACACAGGTGGCTTGGGTCCTAGGGACCTCTTCTCACAGTGACCTGTGCTCAGGGCATTGCACAGAGGCTCGTTGACTGTAAACTGCTCAGTAAATGGCTACAAACCAGTCCAGACCGCCCCAGCACTGAACACACTGAAGCCCGGGGCTGGCCCATGGAGGGGGCAGGGCTGGGGAGAGCCGGGCCCAGGCCCCCAGGAGCTTCCTCCCTCCTCCCCAGAACCCTTGAGCACAGCCACCCAGGTGGGAGGGCTGCATGTCGTGGGGGCTACCCAGGACCTGGAGGCCTATATCCTTACGTGTCAGGACCCACAGGGCCCCTCAAGGCACCCCCTCACCCCCCCCCACTTCCTGACACACACTTTGTACAAATGAGGAAACAGGCTCAGAAAGGGAAGGTGCTTGACCAAAGTCTGCCCAGCAGTTAGAGACAGAGCCCAAGTTCTCTCCTTCTCTCCCTGGGTCTGTCTGACCAGTTGTGTGATCTTGGAAAAGTCGCTCATCCTCTCTGGGCCCTGAAGGATTACAGCTCCTGACATGGTCCACACATTGTTGGGAGGACCAGCAACAGTGAGACTGGAAACTCTTCTCCTATATACAACACCCTACTCGTCACAAAACAGTCCTCCCTCCTGTCTCTTCTCTGGTCTTCATAATAACTCCGGGAGGCTGGAAGAAGTAGGAGCTTGGGGCCCCTTTTACAGATGAAAGAAACCAAGGTTCCGAAAGGCAAAGACCCACAGAGTTTGAGACAGAGCTGGAACTAGAACTCAGGACTCCCAAACCAGTGCTCTTCTCATCACTAAGTCACTGATAAGGCTAGGCGTACATTAAAGGGAAGAGTACATTAAGCTGCCCCACCCACGTCGGCAAGGTTACTGCAGACCCGCCCCGCAACTCTCCGCAGCTCCGGGACACAGGGAAAGCCCTCCAAGGGGGAGGCTTGTACTTTAAGTCCTACGTACGTGGCTGAGCGGCAACCCTGACTCTGACCCTTGGGAGCTGTGGAACCTCACCTTTCTGAGCCTGGTACTTCCTCACTCCACTCTGAAATGAACTACAGACAGTACCAGAAAGTTCCAGATGAGGATGAACTGTGTACTCTGTGAAAGCAGTAATGCCTGGCAGGCAGGAAACTACTCCTTAGCTGTAGCCACAAGCACAGAATCGTGGGTTGGGTTTCTTGCGTCTCCTTCATGGTTCAGGGTTCCAGACCCAAGGGGCTTCTGATTAGTCCTTACATGAGGGAAGCACACAGGGAGGGACGGAGGGATGGAGGGAGGGATGGAGGAACGGAAGGAGGGATCGGTGGAGGGAGGGATGCTCAGGAGGGCAGAGTCGAAGGAAAGAGAGAGGGGAGGAGGGGAGGATGGAAAAACCAGGGAAAGATGGGGGACCATACCCAGAACAGAAGCACAGTCCCCGACCCTCCTGGGCCTGGGCCAGCAGCCCTCCCGATGCGGCCACTGCCTACCTTGGGGTAGCATTGGCACATGCTCCAGATGACGCCCCCGATCACCATGATGCAGCCCATAGCGTAGAAGGTGCCGTAGACTTGGGGCCGGTCGTGGCTCATGAGGAACGTGCCGAGGGCCAGCAGGAAGAGCCCCAGCACAATGAAGCCGATGCGGAAGGTCTTCTCGTCGGCCATGGCTGCCTGGCCCAGCCCCGGTATAAGGGGGGCCGGTGAACCCCTGCAGACACCCGCACACGCTCACACAGAGAAGGACGACGCTCCAGGACCACTGCAAGCTGGGGCTCCAAGTTCAAGGGAGGGAGGCTCCCTCCAGGGCCAGCTGTAGTCGGGTGCACCGTTCACCAGGCTGGAGGAGCTACGCTTCGATGGCCCTATGCCACCCCCCCCTCCACCTTCACTCCCTCTCACCTTCCCTCTGGGCCCAGCCAGTGCTTGCATGTGTGTGTGTGTGTGAGAGAGAGAGAGAGAATCTGAACGAGGGAAAACATGAGGGAGGGACAGGGGGAGGTTTCAGGGGCTGAGCCCTAGCCAAGACTTCAACATCACCTCATTTGCCTGCGTGGGGCTGAGCTGGGCTGGACAGGTGGCCCCGTGCCATCGGCCAGGGAAGCAGGGTACAATCCCACAGCCAAAAGACACCGACATGCCGCTGGAAGATTTTAGGGTCCCCGGGGCCAGCGTTTTAGGATCCTGAAGCACTCTGGACTCTTCAAGGTCATGGGTCCATCTGGGGTTCAGGAATAATAGCTTCTCCTTCAACAGCCCTCAGATCCAGCCAGGCTGCACTCTACAGTTTGCAGGGGAAGGGTTGGGGGAGTTCCCTATAATAGCTCAGGAGACCCTCACAAATGAGAGCTTGCCAAGGGGTCAGGAAGGGCTGAGAGTCGCCCAGTCACATCCAGGTTTGATTCGCCAGGCGAACTTGGGCTGGTGGCTCCACTCTGGGCTTGAGACTTGTCACCTGTGCAAGTGGGTGGTGGGGAGTGCGGATGTGCGCGGTCTCCGTCCGGCGGGAGCCTCTCGCGCCCCCTGGTGGCCCTCATGATACACGCTCTGGAAAACGCTCAGCTCCCAGTTCAATCAGGCGTGTCTGTCGCTCAGCCCCAGGTTATCGCGCTCATTTCACAGGAGAGAAAACGGAGCCCGGGGAGTGGCAGGGACTTGCCAGTACCTCCCCAAACCGAGTCGGTGGCTAAACGAGGACAGAGACCCATGTAGTCCAACCCCGATGTAGATAGATCTGGTCCTTAGCCCTTCCAGAGAGGCCTCCCGGTCACCCGAGCATTGTCCTCCGCACCCCACCTTTTATCTCCTTTCCCAGAGAGCCGCGGTGATGGTTACAGGGGAACATGTGTGTCCCGTTCTCCCTGCTTTCCGCTGCTCCCCTCCTGCCTGCTTGTGGCCTTTCCCTCCCAGCCAAGCAGGGGTCAGTGGGAGAGCAGGCAAGAGACCTTATCTCCCAGTAGAGGGCGCTCTAACCGCTGTTTTCTTCATCTCAGATCCACTCAGGATCCTTCCAAGATCCTCAGAGACAAACAGGGAAAAGATCACACCAATTTGACAGATGCAGGAACTGAGGCTCTTGGAGGCAAGGTGAGCTACCCAAGGTCACAAACCTTGTGAATATCAGAGCAAGGAATTCAAACCAGGTCCCCAATCAGTCTCTTGCTAAACAGCTATTCCCTGCCGGACACCCTGAGGTCCGAGGCCCTCTTGATAAATATGGGATTTTCAGAGAGCAGAGGCACTTGGTCCCACTTTCTGGGCCACCGTAAGGCTCTGAGACATGGGTGAGGCCCAGCACATGCACAAAGAAGAGAGAGGGATGGACTTGGGGGAAGGCAGGGAATGGGAGGAACAAAGGGACAGATTCATAGAAGGGATCCTTGAGAGGATCCTTGAGAGGTCATTTAGAGTTCTGTCAGGGAAGGAAAAAAAATTCAAAGTGATCAGCAAGTTCAAAGGCCCAGGGGTAAGTAATGGCTGGAGTGAAAACTCTAAATGCCAAGCACACCCTCGCCCCCTCTCCACCTTACCCTGCATACTCCTCCCCTACCTCCTCAGACCTGCCTCTCCCATGTCAACTCCATCCTTCCAGCATTATTGAGGCCATTACCTGGGTATCCCGGCCAGCATCCTTACTTCCTCTTCACACCCATATCCTGTTGGCTCTATCTCTAAGATGTAAGAGTCCAATCACTTTTCACCCCCAAATTCTACCCATCACTCTGGTCCCAGTGCCCATCCTCTGTCTCCCTGAATGGTCCCTGCTTCTACCCTTGCCCCCTGAAGTCTCTTTTCAACCCAAATGCCGGATCAGGGCATGTCATTGCTCTGTTCAGAACCCTGGAAGGGCACCCTGTTTTATCAGAGTAAAAGCCAGAGACCTCAAAAACAGCCTACCAGTCCCTGGATAATTTGTCCTTGCCGCCCCCCCAACGCCCCCCACCCCGAGCCCATCTCCCGCCCAGCCTTCCTGTCACTACTCCAGCTCCCTGGCTACGTACTCTTCTCAGAATACAATGCAACCCAAGGTCTTTGCACCTGCTGTTCCTTCTGCCTGGAAAACTCTGCCGACCCCCTCCCTCTCCTTCTTCAAGCTTTTGTCCAAAAATCATCTTCACGTTGAGGCCTTCTGCTTTAATGTTTAAAACCGCAGCACTCCCTCCTCTCAGGGTGTCCTCTTTTCCTGATTGGTTTTTCTCCAGTAGCATGCGCATCTATCATGCTAGTTACATTGTTTATTCCTCTCTTGTCTGTCTCCTGCTAAGGCAGGGGGAACTTTGTTTTGGTCACTGTTTTAGACCCAGGGGCTAGAATGGGCGAGGCTCTTGATTGATACTGGGGAATGGAGGGATGCGTAGAAGTTCCAGAAGAGAGGGAGGCCAGAGAGAGAAGCACAGGCAGGCTTGAATGAAACTCCTGGCTCTGCAGTTGTTCTCTGTCATTTTACTTATCTGAGGCTCAGTTTCCTTGCTTGGTAAATGGGAACACCACCTGCAGAGCAGCCATGATGATGGGAACAATGCAGAGGCCTGCCCCGACATGCAGTCCGCCCTCAGGGAATGCTGCCCTTATCCAGCTGACTGAGTCTCAGGACTTTGAAACTGCTTGCTGTGTGACCCTGGGAAGGTTACTTAACCTCCCTGAGCTGGCTTTCTCATCTGTAAATGGGGTGAGGTAGAAATGGGGGATGCAGAATGTAGCTGAGAGAACAGACATTTCTACTACATCTGGAAAGTAAGTCTAGGTAATGAGCTCCCTGTCACAAGAGGTATGGGAGCAGAGCCCAAATTTGCACTGGTTGGAGGGAGGTTACTAACAATATCTGACATCTTAGCCCCTGGGCTAAGATGTGCATTTATTCTCTGAAGCATTAATACTGCGCCTGCGGGGTCACTGTGAGCTCCCAATGCCAGCTGCTATCACCTCGTGTATTCCTCACAACTCAGCTCCTCGGGTAGGACCTTGGCCTTTGTGTCTCCCGATTCCCATTTTACACCAAAGGAAAGCAAGGCAGAGAGGCAAAGCCGCTTGTTTGTTCAAGGTCACTCAACCAGTATGGGGTAGAACCCATGCCCAGGAGAACTGAATTCAGAGCCCACCTTCTCCTGATCATAAACTTCATGTGTGACCTTGGGCAATTCTGCCCCTCCCTCTGGGCCCCCCTTTACCCGTCTGGACCACAAAGCTCCCCAATTGAGCCAGGGCTAACGTCCAATTGGACTACAGAAGAACCACCCAGCCGGGCCCAGGCAACCCCTGGCATCACGAGAGATAGTAAGACGGATTTATTTAAGCGGTTTGTTACACAGCGACAGGTAAATACAAGAGCATTCAACAGCAATCATTTGTTGCGTGCCTCGTGTGTACCAGGCCCTGCACTGCACACCGGAAGCTCATCACCCCAGCTCTGAGGTCTGCTGGGAGCCTTTACTCTCCCCCGCCCGCAGTCTGAGCCGGGCCTGGGCAGGAGCCCCTCGTGCCAGGAGCTGTCTCTCCAGAGATGTCGTGCACGGCACCAGTGATGCTTTCGTAGTTGGGCGGCTGCGGGGCGTGCTGGGTCCTGAGCAGGGCATCCCAAGAGGCACTGTCCTTCAGGCTTTCCTGCATGGGGTCCACGGGTGGTGTTGGGGGCCCCTCAGCGAGTGGGTAGCATATGGCCTCCTCGTAAGTGGGGATGGCAGCCACCACTGGGAGCCTACGGGACAAAAGAAGAGTGGCTCTAGCAGGGGCAAGAGAGAAAGAGCAAGGAAGGCTGGGGCTGGGGAGGACCTCATGCCGTGGTCCAAACCCTGTGTGGGCCCCCCAGCACCCCGGCGACACTCCTGGAGCATGGCGTGAGCCAGCCCTGCCGGCCTCAGCCCTCCCATTCTGTCCTCCCTGCCCACACACGCTCCTTGCTCCTCCTCAGTTCTCTCTGCAGGGCAAGTCCTTCTGCTCTCTGCTAGCCAGTCCCCACTTGTCCTGTGAGACAGACTCCTCTGCTAAGCTAAGCTTCTTGACTGCCCCCCCCCCCAAGCTCTCACTTCCTGCTCTGGGTTCCCACAGCACTGTCGCCCTCTGTCACTGCCCCCATCAGGGGCCCAAGGTCGTCCCTCAGGGCAAGGATTGACTTTGAGCATCCAGAGGCTCAGGGTAGGGGTCTGGGGATGTTTGTTGAAAGACAGAGTGATGGTTCATAGGCAGAAAGATTTCTAGCTTATTGTTATATCCCTTACAAGATCAGGAGTTGTGGATGCTCAAGGCAGGATGGGAGACATCAGTTCTCCTGCCCGAATGGATGCTTGAAGCCTCATGTGGTAAGTCCGCCAAGTGACTGCCTCTGCTTGCATACCTCCAGAGACAGAGAGCTCACTATCTATCAGGTGAACCACATCTATCTGTAAACAGCCTGGCTTTCCTGTGACCTGCCCTGCCTCCAACGAATGAACTACCTACTCTAGAGGGACTTAAGGCAGAGACCAGATCCTGTGAGGCTTCTTGAGAGCTAGATTCCAAAAACAGGTTACCTGTATCCTAGGCACAAAGCTGAGGGGAATGAAGTTGGCCCTCAGTCCTCTCTGAACCCTGGTGGGTCACCTCTGGGGACCCTGGTGGGTGGGAGTGTCGCTGATCCCAGGTCTGGTCTGTTTATGCTTTGGGGATGACGCTGAAGGATACAGGAGCTGACCAGGTGATCCCGAATGTCGCTTCCCACACCAATTTATGAGTCTGGGCACTGGCTAGTTCAACTCTCTGCTCTGTCCCATTCTTGGTGGAAGATCATGGGGTCAGTAACTCCATTAATCTGAGCCTCAGTTTCCCCATCTATAAAATGAGGACAATAACGGCACATATGTCATAGGACTATATGAAGATTAATTGAGATAATCTAGGGGAAGGGGCACTTAGCATACGCTCCATAAATGGGAGCTGACAACAAAATCTCAAAAGCCTCTGTGAGGAAGGGGTGTGGGGAACAAAACTTATCACAGATCTCCCGCACCTTAAGTGCTACCCGGGCGCGGAAAGGCTGTCACTTGCCAGAGCTCATCCGTCTGGAGTGGATGGGGAAGCAGTTCAAGCCATACCAGGGAGTCTGCCTGCACAGACCGGATGGAGCTGGCCCTGGGGGTCAGAAGAGGTTGGGGGGTGTGCTGGGCACTGGCTGCTGCCCCTCACGGGAGCACTCCCCATCTGCCGGGGCCATGGCCCTTTTCTGGACGTGTCTTCTCAGCCCGAGCCAACCACAGCCCTCAGAGTGATCCACTAGAGAGACAGGTTTGCTGCTCCAGTCACAAACAGGGTCATGGAAGAGGCCGGTGGAGAGCCTAGGGTTGACCCCCCAGCCTGTGTGCCAGCCTGATGGAGGGCACCAGCCGGGAGCCAAACCTGGGCTCCCTGTCTAGTGCTACTGCACACTTCTCTCACAGACCCTCCTCTTCTGGAAGACAGCCTGGGAGCCCTGCAGCTGAGAAAACTCTCCTCTGAGCTCCCAGCATCCTTTGCACGTGAGGGCAGGCAAAGAATATTGCTTCTGGAGGCAAGCAAGCTACATTCTGTTGTTGTCTGTTGTTGTATGACCCAGGCATGTTCATGCGGCCTCTCTGAGCCTCTTTCTTCTCATCTGTAAAATGGGGATGACAATTCCCATTTTATAGATTCAGGGTGGGGGAAAATGGAAAAAGCTCTGACAACACTCAGAAAATTGTGGGTCATACAGCTTCCAGAGCCCTATGTCCTCTGCCCTGCTCCCCTCCCAGCCACACCCCTGCCTCTCCCTGCCCTGTTTCTCCAAGCCATGGAGACCTGAGACAGATTTGGGGTATGCCTGGGATCAGCCGGGCAGGCGACAGCTAGCAGGGCAGGGCACAGAGGCCAGGTAAGCTCAGCCCACAGCAGGAAGTTTGCTTACAGGGCAGACATGGAGTGGCCGTCATGCACCTGCTGTTGCCTTAGTAACCATCTGGGCCCAGCCAGCCCCAAGTCCCATACCCATGGTCCAGAGGCCGGGAACTCAGGCACCACAAGATCCCACGTGGGGCGGTCATATCACACACACTTCTGGATGGAGGCTCCATTCATGGAATATTCTGCATCGTGGGCCTGACACTAGGGTCCCCAGACACAGCAAGGGGCTGGGGCCTGCCTCACTCCTGGAGCCCAGTGGGGGCAGGAGACCTGGGTCCCGCACTGCCTTTCCCACCCTTCCGCTGAGTCTGGTAACCGCAGTATGGAAAGGGAAAGGCACAAGGGTGACCTACCGTTTGCCTGAAGTGTAAGCTCCCTCATCTATGTCATGTCTGTGACAAGCCTGGGGGCATGGCTTTCAGCCATTGTACAGTTAAGTAAAGGTCACACATCAACTAAGCAGCAAAGCCCCAGCCCCATCTAACTGCAAAGCTCAAGCAACGGCACTTATCACCCTTCTTACCATCCCAAGCCCTAATCTGTCCACACCTTAGCTGTATCATCTGTAAAATGGGCCTAATCCCCGCCTTTACTTTCCCACTGTTTGAGGCTCAAATCAGTGATTGGGCGCTGGAGTGCCCAGGAAACTACAGGGCCCAGTCAGCCCAGCAGCAGAGCTCAAGTGTGCGTGAACCTTGCAGGGTCTACACCTCCCGACTTCTCACCTCTTCCAATCCTCTCAGCCATCACAGGGGAAAGTTCTGTCATGGCCTGATGACAGACAAAGGATTGGACACAGCTCAGAGAGTCCAAGTAACATGCTCAAGGACACACTGCTTACGACGAAAGTACAGACGCTGAAACCTTCCTGTCTGAAGAGACCCAGGCTTTTTCCTGCAGGGTTCCCTGAGGGTGGGGGTCCCCGGAGACCTCCTGTCCTGCCACCAGTAGAGTACCCTCCCAGTGGGGGGGTAGAGGCTGGCCTCGCAGAGCAGCAGGACCGGGCGATGTCAGCTTTAGGGACAAGACAGATAGTCGTTCACAAGAGCAGCCTTCCCACCCCCCGAACCAGTCATCCTGGTTCCAAACCTGATGGGTCACGAGCACCCTCCTGGGTGGGCATCTCCCTGGCCCTGCTGGGAATGAAGGCCAGCTGGCCCCAACACACACACACACACACACACACACACACACACACACGATGGCCCCGACCCTGTTGAGTCAACATGCTTGTGTGTACAGACAACACCCTCCCCAGGCGGTCAGGCCACACTGGGTGAGGAACGACAGGCTGTAGCCGAGCACGCCAAGGGCTGGCCTGCTTCCAGTCAACCACTAACTCGTTGTGACCAGGTGGGTCCTCAGTCTCTCTAGGACCCAGGCTATTCAGCAGAGAAGTGAGGGGATTGGCTGGAGAGTCCCCAAGGCCGTGCCCTTCCCTTTAACAGTTGGGTCAAACCAAGGCCAGACCATTGTACCAAGGGGCCCCTGGTTGAATGCTCTATTGTCTCTGACCTCAGGGAGTCACAGGACAGTAGCAGGAAGAATTTGTTACATTCTTTAACTCAGAATACATTTTCCCCTCTCCAGAAGGGGAGAAGGGTGTCCAGGCCCCTGGCCAGCTTATTTGTGTCTGGCTTAGCCACTAACACTCCAAAACCCAGGGCTTACAGGCTGGGTCGGGGTGCGGGGGGAGAATGCTAGCTTTGCAGCCAGCAGGCTAGGCCACTTGCTGGCCAGATATCCTGCACCTTCTTCTTCTGTAACTGGCAACTGATTTTTACATTGCAGGCCAACAGAACTAGAATTGCGTGCAGGCCTGGAGATGTAGGCACAGCCCATACTTGACTGAATAGATAAAGAGGTGACAAGTGCACACGTAAAGACTGCATTCACTGCAGGGCAAAAAACAGGTTCTGGTGATACTCTGTTTACGTGTATAATACAGATCTAGAGCAAACAATGTATCTGTGGCATGAACATTTCATGGAGGAGGTGTGGGATGAAAAAATAATGCCTAAAAAGACTCCTTAGAGGGAGTCATAATTTTAAAAAGGTTGAGAAAGATGGTCTTAATGCAAGATTTTTGTCTCCACCCCCATCCTGCCCCGGAGCTTTTGCACAGGCTCTTCTGCCTGCCTAAATAACCTCGCTCTACCTTATCCACTTGAGGAAAGTTACATTTCCTGTGCATCTACTGTGCACCAGGCACTGGGCAAAGTTCTACACCTGCATGTCCCCTAAGCTAGGGAGCAGTGAGAGCACAGGCCCTGGGTTCATGTCCTAACTGTGCCACGCCCTAGGTGGGTATCCTTGGGCAAGTAGTTCGTGCTTCAGAGTTCTCATCTGTAAGTGGAGTACAGGACCCACTTCAAAGAACTGCTGTAAATATAAAATGAGCAAATATATGCAAAACACTTAGAATAGAATCGGACACATGGTGAATACAGGTGTTCGCTATTATTGTGCTATTCTCTCTTACCTCAGATGAGTAAGCAGAGGCTCAGTAGGGTTGGACCATCTACTTTCCTACTTGCTAGTTAGTGACAGAACCAGAAGACCCCAGTAGGTTTGACTCCTGTGTCTGGGCTCCTAACCCCTATGTTACTCAGCCCCAGAACATGCTGAGTTCAATTGCTGCCTTCTCCAGGAAGCCTTCCTGGATTTCTCCATGTCTCCATAGGACCATGTCTGCCCCTCTCTGATAGCTCTAACTACCTTTGTTTGTCGAAGTCTGTCAAAGGGCTTTAAAGCCTCCAAGATGGTGCTGATCAGCCTCCAAACATAGGCCAGGCCTGGTCCAGAGGAGAAACCCCATGAGAATGTGCTACACAAATATCCAATGGCGTGACAGTGCCTTATCCACCCCACACCCCACCCATCACTTCCACCCTGCCCTGCTGACCTGTAGCTCTCCTTCTCCGAGGGCTCCACAGTGAGGTAGTACAGGTCTCTGGAGAGGTGATACGGGTCCCAGCGGGGAGGCCCCTGGGTGCTGGCCTTGATGGACCACAGCAGGCCGAAGAGTAGTAGCAGGCCCCCTGTGCCACAGCAGAAGAAGCTGACTGACCTGAGCAGGGGACTGGGGGCCTCAGGCACAGGGTGCCCAGTGGGTGGGGCCGGCTGGCCAGGCTGAGCACCTGCATCTCCTTCACTCCACCAAGCAAAACAGAGTGTCCCAGCTACCAGAAGCACCATGCCGCTGACCGTCATGCCATAACGTAGCGCAGAGGCCGCTCGGCTGGCGTCACACGTCTGAACACAGACAAGGGCGGGGAGGAGAAAATGGGCCATCAGAAAGGCCTGCAGGGGAACTGGAGACCCTGCTCTCTGTCCTCCCCCATTTGTCTGAGATCACTGTGTAACCATGGACAGTTCATTTGACTCCTCTGTGCCTCTGTTTTCCTCATCTGTAATATGGAGATGATACTTCCAACTTGGCAGGGCTGTTCCAGAGGCCACTGAGAATGTGTCCTAAGTTCCAACCACCATGCCTGGGACCCAGCAGGAGCTCAGTAAGTGTGTCTCTGTTCACTCTGGGCACCCACTCCCAGACCTCATAAGGCCCCATCAGCCTGGTAGGTGTGACTCCCCCCACCCCCAGTCCCCAACACCTGCCAACCCATCAGCTACAGGCTGGGAGGGACGAGCAGGCACACTTGTTGGATCCCTTCTCCCAGTCACAATCCCAAGAGAGGTTGATACTTCCCTCCCTTCCCCTGGCAGAGGAAAGCACAGACCCAGGGCGGGTAAAGGAGCAGGTGTGAAGGAGGGCACGAGAAGCTCCAATTTGACATCCACAACAGGTGGCCCCTTTGTGCAAAAAAGATGTCCACCCTGGCCTTATTTATAATGGTCCTAATATGGAGAAAGCCTAAATGTCCAACCACAAGGACAGGGTGAGTAAAGCGTGTCATCCCCCCCCTGGATGGAATATTAATAACCCATTTGAGAAAACAAACTCAGCACCAATGTTTAACAACTACAGGGGCAGGGGGGTGATGTATATATCTTCCTTTTCTCAGCTTAGAATACCAAATTATGCATGGTGGGTCATCTCCATCAGGGAAAGAAAAAATGCACAGGGAAAACAAACACTGGAGGGAAATCTGGCCCCAGATCCTACCAAAGACAAGAAGGGACTAAACCCATATCCATGTTGTCCCCAAAGCCAACCTCTAGGCCATTGCACATGCTGTTCTCTCTGTCTGGTAACCTGCCATTATCTCCCCTCAAGGCTGGGCTTGGCACTCACCCCGGAAGCCTCCATTTAAACGCCAAGTCCCTTGGCCTTCTTGGCTCACAACACCTCCCTGCCTCTGTTTAACTTCTCCTTTGCTTGTGCTCCCCACCAGACAGTGAGCACCCTGAAGACAGGATCCACGCTGGCCCCACTCACTGCTATATCCCCCCCACGCCTAGCACATAGTAGCTGTTCAATACACATTTGTTGAAGAAATTCCCTCAAGTGAGGGAAAGTGTTACTGGGTAAACCCCTGCTATAGGAAAAGACCCCCCCCCCACCGCCACCACCAGCTAAGAGGAGGGAGGGAGCCCAGGGATCCAGTGGCTCCCGCATCCAGCCAAGGAGTGGAGGCCTGGCTTTGAACCTACCAACTGCCCTGGGCTTGTTTTCTTTCCCTTATAAAGGGCAGGTTCTTTAAAAGAAGTTAATGAGACAACACCTCCTCTTACAAAATCTGAGTCAGTGAAGTGGGAGGCTGGGGAACTCACAGACCCTAGACTTTAGTGATCAGGAACGCCTTCCAAATGGGGGCTCACCCAGCCAAGCGTGCTGAACCCAAATGGTACCCTACTGTGCCGCCATTCAAGGGTGTGCTCCTGGGGGAGCCAAGGGCCATAGTAAAATGTTCAAGATCTAGTAGGTGAAGGGGCACCTGGGTGGCTCAGTTGGTTAAGAGGCTGGCTCTTAGTTTTGGCTCAGGTCAGGATCCCGGGATCCTGGGATCGGGATCAAGCCCGCATTGGACTCTGCCCTCAACGGGGAGTCTGCTTGAGATTCTCTGTCCTTCTCCCTCTATCCCTTCCCCCAATCACATTCTCTCCCTCTCTCTCTAAAATAAATAAATAAATCTTAGGAAAAAAAAAAAGATCTAGTAGGTAAAGCTTTAGACTTCAAAAGGGCATGTTCCCAATTGTGTTTAAAAACATGTGTGGGGGCACCTGGGTGGCTCAGTGGGTTAAGCCTCTGCCTTCAGCTTGGGTCATGATCTCAGGGGCCTGGGACTGAGCCCCACATCAGGCTCTCTGCTCAGCGGGGAGACTGCTTCCCCCTCTCTCTCTGCCTGCCTCTCTGCCTACTTGTGATCTCTCTGTCAAATAAATACATATTTTTTTTTTAAAAAACCCATACATGTGTGGACTTGTGAGAGAAAAAGAGAATGTATACATGTAACAGGGGTGCTCTAGGCATTTTCCTGAATCTTTCTGAGCCCCCAGACCACCAGAAGCATCTAGAAAAATGTCATCCATAAATTTCCTGCTGTTCTCTTCCTGTAAATGTGTGTATGGAGCAAGTGTCTCCTGTCTCCAGCTCAAGGCATTTGTGAGGGGAACAGCAAAAGAACCTGATTTCTCCCTCTCTGAAGTTAGACAGCTAGGAGAGGCTGTCAAGAGGAAAAGCTGCAGAAATCAGCTTGGAAAAACAATTCCGAAACTCACAGCAAGCCGCTAACAGTCAGTAAGCCCTCGCCGGTATACAGTGGCATCTCTTCACTCTCCCCACACCTGAGGTGGGTGGTCAGGGCAGGAAAAGAAATTCCCATTTTACAAATGAGGAGACCTAGCCCAGAAAGGTGAAGGACCCGGCCCCAAGCCAGAAACTGCTGTATTTCTCGACACTTAAAGAACTCTGTTCCACAGAAGGTAACTTAAGGTGCTTTGACCTTCTATAAAAGCAGTGGTTGCTCATTGTGAGAAAGAGAGAAAACCGCAGAGGGGAATGTGAATCATCATTAATCCTGCCCCTCGAGATGAAGGTGGTCTGCAGGTGGGGTTTTCCTTCCCATGTCTCCCTTGACCTGCATATGTGACAATGGCAGCAGCTGACGTGTACTGGGTATTGACACGGGCTGCATCCCACATGGCACTTTACAGGTGGCCCCGACTTAATCACCATAACAGCATTACGGAGCTTCAGCAGTGACAGATTGCCTGAGGTCAGTGCCAAATTTGAACCCAGTCCTGAGGCCCTGGGGGCCTTGTCCTGGGGAGACCTTGGTCCTGATCCAGGGCCCTCATTTCACAGCTCCCCCTTCAAGACCCAGTCCAGACACCAGCCACCTCCTCCGAGAAGCCTATGTGCTGTTACCAGCCCCACCTCCCACCAGCCAGAGGAGGCCCTTCCCTGCACCAGACTTGTCACTCCCTCAAACCATGGCCAAGCTCGGTGACCTTGAGCAAGCTGCTCAGCATCACTGAGCTCAAATTCTGCCTGGCAGGGGAAAGTAAGTTGTAAAGATGAGATGGCAGGATGACAAGCTGTAAGTGAAGCATGGTGACACAGAGCTGGACAAGAATGGACCCTGGCTCTGACACTGGGCAACTTACCTAGCTTCTCCACGCCTCCCCTGGCTCCCTCTGTAAAATGGGCCCATCACACTGTGTAACCCACAGGAGAACTCCACCTGACACTTTCCTGTAAGAACTAAACCATCTCAACAGGAAGTAGTCTGAACCATCCCCAATCAACTGCCGGGTAAACTGAGGCCCTGACTGCCATGGCCAAGGCCACCCAGCGAGTTAGCACACAGGATGAGACCTGGGTGTCCATTCTGCACCGGCAAGTCACTGTAGTCAAGGTGAAGAGACAGGCAGGCGCGGCGTTAGGAGGAGCCTTGATGCTCTGGAAGGAGGGAGAGAAGTAAGCTTACACCCACCTCAGAGGAAGCCATCCGGAGGCAGGTAGTCAGGTGTGGTCCAGGCACAGGGACCGAGGGCGACACGATCCCCAGGACTGCTATCCCCTCGGGTCTGCAGGAGGCGCCCCGCGTTAGGGTGCGGCCCTAGAGGCGGTCTCCTAACCTGGCTCACCCTCTTCCCCAAAAGCTCCCAAGTCCGGCTCTCGGTCTCGTCCAGGGGTGTCCAAATGCCTCCGACCCGCAGGTGCCGGGTGTCCCGTTCGCTCCCGCCGCCCTCCAGGCGGCGCAGAGAGGTGTCCCGCCAGCCGCACCCTACGCGCTCGCCGGGGGGGGGCTGTGTGACCCTCGCAGGAGCTCTGCGAGCTGGTGGGGCGCTCGGAGCAGTGGGGGCGGGGGGCGCGCCGTGGGGCTTCGCACTCTACCCCCGCGCGGCCGCCCGCCCGCGACCCCTGCGCTCGCGCTCGGGCTTCCGTTCCTGGGCGGGGGCGCCGCCCGCCCCACCTCTTCCCCATCCCGGTCCTCGAGCACTGTCGGTCAGGGCGGAGACTCCCGGATGATTGGGGTCGGGGCTCCAGGTGCCGCGCCGCGGGCTCCGCCGGATCTTAAAGCTACCTCGCGAGCGCGGAGGGCGGGGTTAGGGTGTCCAGGCCCCGAGCTGCAACCGTCTGGAGCGGAGCAGGCTGTCCTCCGGCCGTCCCCACCCCAATCCCTCCCGGCTACGGCTACGCCACTGGGGCAGGCTTGGGAGCCGAGAAGGACTGGGTCCGAGAGGCCCCTAGGAGTGCTGAGCCATACCTCCTCGCTCCCATTTTACAGGAAGGGAAACTGAGGCCCAAAGAGGACTTACTGTATACTTCCTGGAAGTAACTGGCTTTTGCTTCTCAGAGCACTCAGTCTTGAGAGCAGGCCCTATCTCCAGGACCTCATATCCTGAGCAGGAAGGCATTCTGAGAAATAATGGTTGGCATGTAAGAGCTTCCCCCAACGCCTACCCGAAGTC
Organism: Mustela putorius furo; assembly: GCF_011764305.1. Taxonomy (NCBI): domain Eukaryota; kingdom Metazoa; phylum Chordata; class Mammalia; order Carnivora; family Mustelidae; genus Mustela; species Mustela putorius. The sequence goes on along the minus strand of NW_025422005.1, from coordinate 43,873,326 downwards.
TTGGCTCCAGTCCGGAGAGGGGCAGAGGGTGGAGCTTGGGAGCAGGGCTTCCCACTGCTGTGTGACCTAACCTCTCTGAGCCTTCTTTCTCCTGTGTCAAAGGAGGGCTCATGGTTCCGACTCAGGGGTCTTCCGAGCACCATTAAGTGCTAGGCTAAAGGCAGTCTGAGAGACAGGTGATTTAGGAGTCTGAAGGAAGGGTGAGCCCTGCATGCGTTTGCAAAGTCTTCTGTGGGAGGACATCTGAGCTGTCCCAGAACGCGGGGAACAGGATATAGCATCCGGGATGAAGGAACAACATGTGCAAAGCCAGACAAAATCACAGGCTGGTTAAACCTTCACAAAATCCATGTAGGTCAAAAGGAGCCCATTCCTGGACAAGCTGGGGTCTAGGTTTTGTTTCTGTCTTTTCCTGCTGCTCCAACAAGCCAGGGAACTGGGCCAGATTCCCCTCTGCCACAGCTAAGGATTCCCCACAAAGCTGCTGGGGACCAATTGTCCTCCCTGCCCAGGAACAAAGAAGGTCAGAGCCACCTCGTTGAGATCTAAAGCTCAGAGATGGGAAACACTGCCTCAGAGTCAGAGAGCAGGTCGGTGGCAGGACCCAGGCCCCCAATTCCTAAACTCCTTGTCTCCGAGGCAACTTGCCATCCAAGAGCATTAACCCTCTCTGAGCACAACCTCCTCTGACTGGTGGGGTCTTTTTCATCCTGGCTGTGTGCGTCTCGGGGAAACTGAGGCCCAGAGAAGCCTGCATAAACACAGAGTTCAGAATCTCTGAGCTGAGACAGAAACCAGGCAGACCTCAAACCAGGACCACCTTCTGCTTTGCTGTTCTCGATCTGGAGGTGGGGGCAAGCCCTCGGGGACCAGAGGCCACCAGCAGCCCTCTTGGTGTCCTCGTGGACTTGCTCCAGGGAGGCAAGAGAAGAGGGGGAAGCTGGAGGCTGTGAAATTCCAGGCTGACTCACACCTATAGGGGTGCTCCTCAGAACTCCCCTGCCCTGCCCTGCCCCGCCCCGCCCCGCCCCTGCCAGTAGGCCTAGCAGTAAGCCACAGGTTGGTGAGGTAGAGATCCCTGCCTGGGCACACTCCTGTCCCCGCTTAAACCTGAGTCCCCTGGCCTGACCCAGACACCCACACCCTGGAGTTGGACAGGTTGTGGCTTCTGTCTCCGACTCTGCCACCCCCAGGCGGGAACACCCAGGCCACAGCCTTCTCTTGAAGCTGCTATCCCTGCACCTCTGAAGTGGGGAGCATGGCACCTGCTTCCCAGGGTGGCTACAAGGTTTAGTTAAGACCTTACTCACAAGAAGCTGGCCTCCATGCACTCTTGTGTGGCAACAGGGCTCTATTTGTGACTCTCCCCTAGCTGATGGTGACCTCCCTGAGGGGATGGACTAGATGTGGCTTGGCTCAGGACCAGAGGGGGCTGGTACGGGATATGGATTGGAACCCAGGGATCTGGCCCCATTCTGCCTCTGTCTTCCTCTTTCCCCACTGGTCCCAGCAGTTCTGGTCCCAGCCCCCAGGGTCTGCTAGGGTGTCTGCTAGGGTACCATGGTCGGACAGGCTTGGTACGCTTATAGACCCTTCCCAAAGAAGCAACCTCACAATTTCCCTGGCACCAGCTGGGGGACTCAGAGGAGAAAATGGGTCGCCAGCTTCTGTGTGAAGGGGGTGGAGAAGGGAGTTACCACTTATACCCACTTATTACCTGTCACCAACCATCTGCCTTTCCCAGTTAGCTGTCCCCTCAGCTCAGCCATAGAGGCTGAATGAGAGTGCCCTGCCCAGTGTTACACAACTAGTAAATGGGGGGAGGGGTGTGGGGAGGAGGTGCCGAAACCCACAAGGGGTCTGAATCTTCTAGACCCGTAGGCATTTTCTATTTTGGCCATACTGTCCCCTCCTCAGTTCCAACCAGGACTGCAGCCACCACCTGGCTTCTCTGCCCCCAGATCATCTGCCCTTCGTGCAGCACCAGCCTGAACTTCCAGACTAGCACCCCGCCCAGCCCCTCACCCACCTACGACTTTCAGTGCTCCCCATCGTCCTCAGAATAACGACCCCAGCTGCTAAGTACCCACCTCCCAGCTTCATTTCTTGTGCTCCCCTCAGACCACACTCCTGAATTCATGATCCAGGGTGTTGCAAGCACAGCGCCATGCCTTGGCTACACCTGGTGAGCTCACACTCTTCCCTTAAGATGCAGGTCACAGGTCACCTTCTCTGGATGACTCTTCCTCAGTACCTCAAAGCAGATCTGTCTAGTCCCTCTCCCAAGCTCCCACCGGACTTTATAGACCCATCTGCCCTGGCCTTGAGCACACCCACACCAATAAAACCACGTGCTTTCCCTTCCTCTTTTCCGATAAAAAGAAGTAGCTGGATATTGTAGGGAGTTTAGAATATATCGATCGGTTGAAAGAAATCAGAATATCCCCCTTCACAGAAATAGAACAGGGTCCAGCCCTGTAGATGAAGAAAAACACTCCCCTGAAGGAGGCATCATCTGCATAGGTCCGCCCACTGGAATCAGACAGGCTTCTTAGGGGTATTACGGGGATTAAAGGAGTTATTATATAATGTGCTTGGCAACGGTGCTTGGCTCATAGTAAATATTAGTAATATTGGCGATGATTCTTCTTATTATCTATAAATAAAGAAGCAATGAGAGAATCCACCATCTTCTTGGAAGAGCATCCTGCCTCCTTCCTCCACCTCCTGCTTCTGGGACAGAAGTCCAGCATCCTTGTCCAAGATCATCACCTAGAGATAACCAGGCATTATAACATTGTGACATAACTCTTTTCCAAATGGACACATTTTACAAAAATCGGATCATGCATTGCATATCCTTCTAATAGGCTTTATTTTTATTTAACACAATCTGTCATGGATATATTTCCATATCTCGCTGCATTTTATTATTTGCTGACATATCCAGCTGAGCTATGGACAGCATCTTGTGGGCAAGTATGGGCATCTCATGTCCCTCTCCATACTCCCAGCCCCGTGCCATCGTACCATAAGCCCAGTGTGAATGGATGCCATGAACAGCATGGGCTGTGCAGTGGTGGGTTCTGTTGGCTGCCTAGGAGCACGGTGCATTTCCACTGGGAGGGAAGACTCATGGAGAATGGGGACATCCCAGACTCTGCCAGCAAGGTAGCCATGGCCAACCAAGGCCAAGGATTAAGAATATCTTTAAAGAACAACCTCTGAGCACATTCCTTAATGCCAAACAGGATTCTGAGGTTCGGCTTCGTGAAAGAGGGGGCTTAGATCAGTTTTTTGATCCCAGGGCAATTTTGCCCACACTTATTCCTCAGAGGACATTTGACAACATATGGAAGTATTTCTGATTTCAGCACCATGGTGGGCAGAGGGACGCTGCTGGCATCCCATGTGTAGTGGCCAGAGATGAGGATAAGCAGCCCACAACACCCCCACAACAAGGGACAGCTGTCGAGTGCCAAGATTAAGGAACCCTGTTTGAGACTATCTAAGTTAGGCTTTGGAGACTACTTCATTCAGAGGTTTTCAGACAATGTCCCATAGGGAGAAGGAGAAAGAAAGAAATGTGAATTTATAATATAAAGGAATATGAGGGAGAATAAACCTGAGATGCTAGAAAGACAGCTTTCTTCTCTGTGCCTTAGAAAAGTCTCTGCAATTTTAATGTGTAACTTCTAAAGCAAACTCACCAGAGCATCTCTCCTCTCTCATCTCTCTCTCTCTCTTACATAAAGAGCAGAAAGAGGCGAGAAGGCAGTGACCCTGGCCCCACTCCCAGCCAGTCAGAGTAAGGTTTTGTTACTAGGGTTCTGAGTTAGTTCTTCTTTGAGGGAAAAACCCTGGAGGTGAGGGATGGGTAGAGAAAATGTTTGAAAACCATTGATCTGCTTTCATCTCTATTTTATAGGCCCAGAAAAAGAGAGTGGGTTTCCTGAAGTCACACAGCAAATCGGAAGAGAAACAGGAACCCAGGCATAGACTCCCTATGCCCAGAGCCTTTTTTTTTTTTTAATTTATTTATTTATTTGACAGAGAGAGAGACAGTGAAAGCAAGAACACAAGCAGGGGGAGTGAGAGAGGGAGAAGCAGGCTACCCGCCAAGCAGAGAGCCCAATGCGGGGCTCCATCCTGGGATGGAATCATGACCTGAGCCAAAGGCAGACGCTTAGAGACTGCACCACCTTGGCGCCCCTATATTTGTTTTCTATAGCTGCATAACAAATTACCACTAACTTAGCAATTTAAAATAATACCTATTTGTTATCTCAGAGTACCTCAGGTCAGGAGTCCTGGTGGGTTCAACTGGATTTTCTGCTTAGGGCTCTACAAGGCCAAAGTCAAGTCAAGGTGTGGGAGGAGCTGGGCTCTTATCTGGGGCTCTCGGTGAAAATCTTGCTTCCAAGCTCATTCAGGTTGTTGACAGAATCTTGTTCCTGGTGACTGAAGACCGAGGCCCCCTTTTGTCTCTGATGGCAGCCAGGGACTGCTCTCTGCTCCCACGAGTCCCTCCTGCCCTGGGTCCATTCCTGCCCTGGGCTCCCTCCATCTCAGCAGCGGAGAACCTCCCTCAAGCCAAATTTGCCTCACACTTTGAATCTCTTTGACTGCCTTGTCTGCTTTAGGGAAGAAAACCATCTTTTGAAGATCTCCTGTGATTAGGTAAGGCTCACCCATCTCTGTCTTAAGGTCCCTGATTAGTAATCTTTTTTAAAGATTTTATTTATTTACTTGAGAGAGAGAGAGAGAACTAGCAGGGGGAGAGGCAGAGGGAGAGGGAGGAGCAGAATCCTGCTGAGTAGGGAGCCCAACACGGGGCTCAATCCAGGGACCCTGAGATCATAACTTAAGCCAAAAGCAGACGCTTAACCAACTGAGCCACACAGGCGCCCCCTGATTAGTAATCTTAATCACATCTCCCAATCCCCCTGGCCGTAGAACCACTGTGCAAAGGTCATGAGAGCCACTTGAGAATTCTGCTCACACAGGTGCTGTGCTGGGGACACAGGGCATGTGTGTTGTAAACATTGTCATTATAAGATTGTGTCCTTTGTGCCTGGTGCTGAACACAGAGATAGCCCACACAGAGAAACAGCGTTCACCAAGAGCCCAGAAACAGGGCAGACTGTGGGCAGAGCTTGCCTCTGAGTGCCCCAGGTTTCCTCAGTGGACCAACAGGGAGGATCCACCAAGGCGGCTTCAAGCTGGCTTGTGATATAGGTGGGATTATGGCATGCATGGAAAGGATTGGGTGTGTGGGGTTGGAGGACCACTTGCTCAAGGCACAATGCAGATTACCAGGGGTATATCATTCTTATGCTGACAATGGACATATTTTTAAGCTTTTGGATAAACCAGCTTGTTAAAGATTACAACCCAATATAAAGTTAGCATTGGCTGACCACCTACCAAATGCTGACACCACGTTAGTGACATTGTATACTTGGGTCATAACCCTCAAAGGTCCCTCCATGGTAGGAATTTTTTTTCACAACTTTATGATGATATAGTTCACATATCATAAAACTCACCCATCTGAAGTGTACGATTCAGCATCTTTTATGCACAGAGTTGTGTGTCCATAACCATAACGAATTTTGGAACATTTTCATTATCTTCTAAAGAAACATCACAATCTACCTTCTCCCTGCCCCCAGCCCTAGAGCAACCACAGATCTCCTTCCTGTGTCCATGGTTCCGCCTAACCCACACATTCCATGTACATGGAAATATCTGTGTGGTCTTACGTGATGACGTCTCTCATTTGCATTGATGTTTTCAAGGTCCGTCCTGCAGTGACATGTAGCAGTCACTCGTTCCTACCAAATATTACTAAATATTCCATTATCTGAATATATCCCATTTTGTTTCCCTGTTCATCAGTTAATGAACACTTGGGTTATTTCTACTTTTTGGCTCTTCTGAATACAGCTGCGGTGAGCGAGTTTTTGTGTGGATGGATGTTCTCACTTCCCCCTGGTATATGAGCAGGAGTGGGCTTGCTAAATCGATGCAACTCTCTACTTAACCAACCAAGGATAAAGGAGGAATTTGTACCTCCACTTTAGTTGAGGAAACTGAGGCTCAAGGAAGTTAAAACAGCCACCTAAGATCAGAGAACAAAGCAGGTTCAAACTCAGGCCCATCCAACATCAAAGCTCTATTCTTTCTGCCTTTATAAATATACAAAATCGTACGGAGGTCCAGGAGCCAGTCCCCTCTTAAAATAGTAACTTCTTGACAGCAGGGATCTTTGTCCATTTTCCTTGATATGTCTATAAAAGTTCTGGTGCCTAGAAGATGCTCAACACATAGTAGGTGCTCAGTACATCCTTGTCAAGTGAAGGGGAGGAGGAGTCAGTGTAGGTGATTTGAGGCGGGCGGGTGAGGCAGTGGAAAATCCGCACCACGGTTGTGCCAGACTTGGTGCCAGGATGAATTTTTCAGACTCTTGGAGTTGCTTCCAGCTACCTTGCAAGGGACATGCTCTTCCCCTGACGTCTCTCAAGTGGCATGCGGGTTCCTAGAATTCCATGCCTGGGAGACTATTCACAGACAGGCAAGGAGCTGTGTCCTCCGAGTTCCTGTTCTAAAAAAGGAAACCGTGGGTAAGAAAAGGATCGAGACTTCAAGGCCTCAGCTTCCTTGGAAGTCATTTTCTGCCCGACAGAGATGGGCCCCGGGCTATTCTGGGGCCTCTGTTCTGGAACGGCTAAAAATGGGCTTGGCAGCCTTGGAGCGTGGGGGAGTTACCCCCGCCCTCCTGTCCGAGGAGGAAATCTTGTCTGGGAGTCAAAACTAAGGGCTGAGAGCAAGGAGAGTCTGTGGATGGAGGGCTGGCGACAGCCTTTACTCCAGGGTGACCTCTGGGAGCTTGGGCAGACACATAAAAGGGCTCAGATTCTGGGAAAGAGCCAGATGTTCTCTCCGCTTCCAGAGATCCTCAGAAAGATACAGCAAGCCTGCCTTTCAATGTGCTGAAATGGGATTGAGGGAAGAGACCCGCCCTAGCACACAGCCGGGGCTGCTTTGGGTTCTGACCGTGCCTTGTGGCCTTGGCCAAGTCTCTGCCCCTCTCAGCCTCAGTTTCCCCTATCTGTAAAAAGCTGGAGTTCCTTTCCAGCCTCTGGACTCTATTCTGGGGCTCAATTCTCTTTCTTCCTCTCCTTGTTCCTCTTATTCTGAAGAACTCCCTAGTGCACTAGTTCCCATCCAAGTCTTACAAAAATCCCAGACTCTGATTCTTCATAGTGTTAATGATTTCTTTACAGATATATGGAGGCCCTTCTGGAATCGTCTGTCTCTAACTAAGGATTTCCTACCACCTGTGACACCAAGCCACTCCCAGCCCTAGCCCCATTTACCCAACAGCTGGGCTCCTTGAGGACCTTCCACTGGGCCTGTTCAAATCAAATCACCATCTCCCTGCGAGGCTGCCCTGTCTCCTGAGGCCAGTGCTCAGGGAATGGCACTCTCACTCGCCAGTGGCAGCAAAGCCAGATATCAACAGAAATATGATCACTTGCTACCTTTTCTGCACTTGGTTTCTCAACAGTTAATTGAAGGTTGCATGCAATGGTGTCTAAGGCTACTACAGGCCAAATGCTCAGATTTTATTCCAAATCATTAGCCTGTGAAGTGACCCTGGCCAAGTCAATCTTCTCTGTGACCTGTTTCCACATCAGTAATTGAGATGGTAGGATCACATGAGTTTGGGACTAGGAGAAGCAGGAAAAGCACTGACATTGAAGGCTAGAGGCTTAATTATCAGTTCATCGGGTGGTCCTGGGCCAGCCCCTTCCCAGGTCAGGCCACAGTTTCCCCTTGCATCGGATGGGGAAGGTTGGCCTACCTGCTGTCCCAGGTCCCATCTTTTCCTGCTTATGACATTCTGAGACTCTGGGTCTAAGCCCCTTGGGTCATTTAGCTAAAATTCCAGGATACGTTTAGCTCCTCTCATCATTCTGGAAGCTTCCAGATTGTTCTGTGAAACAGTTGAAGGTGTCTTAATCACCCTGGCTCCCCAGGCAGGTGGAGAAAACTTGGCCAGCAGGAGCTTATATTTCATTATTTTATTTTTATTTTTTCAAAGATTTTATTTTTAAGTAGTCTCTATACCCAACGTGGGGCTTGAACTCACAACCCTGAGATCAAGAGTCACGTGTTCTACCAACTGAGCCAGACTGGTACCCCTATATTCCATTATTTTAAGTAAAAAAATTAATATTGCATTCATAGCCCATCTCAAAAGCCCAACTGATTTTCTGAATTTTACTAAAACACTCTTAAACATCTAGCTAACAAGTCACTGAGGATTTCTACATAATGTGAAGTGTTGGATGTTATTGACACACGTTGTTATTGACATATGGTGACACTCTACAGTGTTGTGTGTGCATTTTGTTTTCTATCAATGGATTTGTACTATAATGTAAATTATAATGAAATGGTGTATTAGATATGTAACTGAATACAACCACCACTTAACATAATAAAATAAGTAATCCAATTTGAATATTCACACTAACCCCTAGGAGAGTTTCCTGAGTCAGGTGTGCAGCGAGAGGAGGAGAGGGCACTGTGAGTGCCTGACACTGGTCTGTGTCCAGACCAAGGAACTGGAAGATGCCCTTCCCTTCTTGAGACTTTGGACTCAGGGAATGAATGGCCTGTACCTGAAGCCATAGATGAATCGTCAGGATAAAATAAATCAAAGTGGACATCGGTTTGCTTTTGTGTTACACAGCTCTGGGACCAAGCTCCCTTTATTGCCTTTTTAACTATTATACATCAGCTCATGTCAGGACTACACTCACTGGTAATCATGATCAGTTTGTTTCCCTGACAGGCACACGGTCACGGCCAAGCTCATTCCATTCATGTGCCCCTTACTCTCAACACTCTTGATCGTTTCTGCTTTTTCAGCTCATGAAGGACCTTTGTAGGCCACTTGGCCTCACCCACTGTCATCACAGGCTTTCTGATTTCTCGTGGGTATTTACAATTAACACGTGGGCAAGATTGCTCAAAGATGTCAGCGCTGATGCCCAATACATTGGACAATGCAATAATGGGGCGCAATCCATGGAGAAAAGGCTCGAAAAGGACTCTGGTCATACCACACATGCTCGCTGGGGCTCACCCATCCCATAAGTGTTCTGTTGGTGGAAACACCAACTCATCAGGCAGGTGTTCAGTTAGGGTCACGACTCTCGGGTACCAATTCTACAAGCCATCACAGTAAGTATTCGTGTAACCAGAGTTCAGAAAACAAGGGATTGTCTGAACTTCACTGGTTATTTGTAATTCCCACCACTGTTCTACAAAGAAAGTAACTTATTCCTGTTTCCTAGAGGAAACTTACTCCTGTTTCTCAGAGGGCCCATCCCCGCCTGTCAGAGCATTCCGAGAGAAAAACGAAAGCTGAGCAAGGCAGGCGCCAGTCTGACTGATGGTGTCTGCTGCCCATGTCTCTAAATTCATTTTAGTGCTGCTTTTATTTTTCAGTTGGGGGTCACAGCCCCCTTGGAGAATTTGATCAAAGGCATAGACGTTCCTAAAAAAAAAAAAAAAATACACATCCTCACAAAATTTTGCATACCATTTCAAGAGATCTAAGGCTGTCCGGCAGGCTCAGGCAGTGGAGCACATCACATGACTCTTGGTCTTGGGATGTGAGTTTGAGCCCCACTTTGGGTGTAGAATTTACTTAAATACATAAAACTTTAAAAAAAGAAGAAGAAGAAGAAGAAGAAGACAGATTTGTAAACCTTCTAAAACTCAGTCTATGGGCTTTGAGTTAAGAACTCCTGCCTTGGCATGAAAGTCCTTTGTCTGGTGTGCTGGCACGATCTGACGTCCCTGCTCTGAGTCGTCCCCTGCCCCAGCACCTAGTCTCCAGCCGTGCCTGTTCCTTCTCACGCGCACAAGTCTGCTTCACATTTTACTTTGCATCCCCTCCCCCTTCCCACACTACACTTCTGATTTATTCTGCAAAACTCAGCTCATGGGTCATCTCCTCCAGCCAAACAACCCAGTTTCCAGTCTACCCCAAGCTGGGTATCAGATTCAAGCTGCTCCTAGATACCTCCCAACATCATCACACATAATTCCTAGTAAAGCTTGAAAAGTCTGGCGACTTTCCAGATAGGAACAGACACATAAAACACAGATATTTATGAAGAGCTGTTCTTGACCTTGTCTCCGTAGATATTATTGTGGTCTGAGTGCAATGGGGCAAATCCAGCCAGCTTCCTGTTTTTTTGTCCTGGGAACTAAGTTTGTGAACAGCCTGTGAACAAAGAGCGGTTTTTACCTTTGAAAATGGTTGGGGGGGGAAAAATCAAGAGAATGATATTTGTGACCCAAGAAAATTTCATGAAGCTCAGAAGCCAGTGTCTGTAAATAAAGTTTTATTGGTCAGGGCCAGCCTCAATCATTTACATATGGTCCTTGGCTGTTTTTTACACTGTAATGGCAGGGGTAAGTCGCTGTGACAGAAACCATATGACCCCAGAGCCTAATATATTCACCTTCTGGGCCTTTGCAGAAAACGTTTGCTGACCTCTGGTCTAGATAGTCCAAACAGCCACCATATTTCTCTGACAGTAAGATGTCATCAGTCGTAGGACACCATTAGCTATGTACCCCCAAGAAAAAAATGAAATGACTAATTAGATCTTTATGAAGAATCCCAATATCAGAGATGTTTAACGTTTGCTGGGGGGTGAGGGTGGGGGTGGGATGGGTCTTTGGAGTTGATGAAATAGTTCTTGAATGCTTATTTTGTGCCAGATAACATGCTAGTATTTTATATTCCTTCTCTTAAATAATAATTCCTAATTAGTATTATTCCTTATCCCTACATATGTTCTAGCAGGGGAAACAAACAGTTCAGAGTCCAGAGTGCTAACCATTACTCTATGGAACCGAAACAAACAGTTCAGAGAGGTTAAGTAAGGCACCCAAGGCCACACAGAGGAGGCAGAGCTGGCTGACTCAAAGCCCGGCTCTTTTCCTCCCCACCAGGCTGTACGCTAACTCAATGCCTGACCAGGTCCTCAGTCCCTCCCCTGTGGACTCTGTGCTTCAGCCATAGTCAAGAAGGAACTGGAGCCTCTGCTGGGGCCGGGGCTTTGTAAATGTTGTTCCCTCGCTGGCACAGCCCCTGCCTTTCTCATACTTCCCATTCCAGCCAACACATCGTTTTCCCGAGGAAGACTTCCCAGAATGGATGAGTGCCCCTGTTTTTGGATTCCTCCAAGAGTGCTACTTCTCTCTATTTCCCCATGACTTAGATCACATTCATCAGAGGCAGGATCTTTCCACCCCTGTACCCAGTCCCTAGCACAGTGCTTCATGTGGAGCAGGTACCCAGCGCACATGGGCTGTGCAAGCGAGTGAGGCATCTGAGGGCTTAGGGCTTGGGCCCAGAGACAAGGAGGGCAGCAGAGAGTGCCCCAGGCTGGGGGCTGGAGACTCAGTCACTCCTCGACCTCAGAGGTGACCTGGTATCTGTCACTTCCCCACAATGAACCTCTGTATGCTTGTGTCCCATGCTCTCTGTTGCCACCCTGTCGACAGAGGGCACAACAAGGCAGGTGGAGAAGACAGGTAATAGCTCACACTGACACACCCGAAGCCCTCTACAAAGTGAGCTCACGGCATTCTTCCAGCAGCCCTCACAGTAGATGGGGACACTGAACTGTAGCCAAGTTAGGTCACCTGATCATGCTAGCAAGTTGCAGAGCTGAGATTTGAACTCACACCGTCTGGCTCCAGGGTCCTGTGCTCAAAACCATGGCACTCTACCTCTAAATCAGCAGAGCCTGCTGAAAAGGGACAGAAAGAGCTATGGGGGCCAGGCACTGGTAAAGAGCTGGTGACAGTCAAATCAGATTCCCAGTCATTCCCCGGCTCAACAGACAGCAAGGAGCAGGTACCCAGTGCACATGGGCTGTGCGTCTCTTCCCTAAGAGGAGAAAGCAGACCAAAGCATCCACATGGAGGGAATCTTCTGGAAGTTCTATTCCAGAACAAGTGCATTATGTGTTCCACCAGGGCCCTCCATCACATGTTCCTCCAGGAGGCCCTGAGTCACCGAAGGCACAATGGCTCCTGTTATGGTTTTGCAAAGGCCCAGACCTGCAGGAAACCATGTCATTTCTGGAACCAGTCTGACTCTACTTCCTTGGAAATCCCAATGTTGGAGTGCAAGCTGGAGCCTCTCTCACCAGGACCGGGCAGCCCAATGCTGGTGCGCTAACAGGCACTGGGTGGGTGCTGGAGGACACCTGGTTCTGCCCGTGAGGGCTGAAGTCACCGGTCTGAGCTCCTGTCATCTTGGGCTGGTGGAGAGGACACTCAGGGCCCAGACCCAGATGGGCCACGCGTCAGGAGCATCACTGAGAATCCTGGGCTTAGGGAGGATGTGTCCTCATGGGAGACTCCCCCCAGGCTAGGGGACCCACATTCACGTTGGCAACACACCCCCAGCAGCCAGCACAGGGCCAGGAACAGAGTAGGGACTCTGTAAACGTTGGACGAATCCAACGGAGGTGGGGGTGCCATGCCGGGTTTGAGGGGCTCTGATGAAAAATAATAACAATAATACAACCTGCTTCCGTGTGTCCTCCTAACAACTATCTGAGAAAGGAGTGATCTTTAGCTCAACTTCCCATTTTAGGAAAGCTCAGGTTCTGCAAAGTTAAATGATGTGCCCAAGGTCACGCCCCTGGTGGCTGCCATCCAAACTGAGCTGTTGGATGAGGGCCTTTGTTTTGTTCTTAGAATCCTAGCCGGACTTCCTGGGCTGTATTTTCCAGGCTGTAGCATGATCAGACAGGAGACACCGCAGCACCCAGAGCTGGCCTCCTCACTTGTGAACACTACGTCAGGGCTCAATTGGTCCAGCAAGAACCCCAAGGAGGGACCGAAAATTAAAACTCAAGACAGCCTCTAAGTGCCACCTTGCGTTGAGAACCACTGTCCTGTGTCTAAATGTGGCGCTTCGACATCTAAGGACATACAGGCCATAGGAAAAGTGAGGGCTCCAGTGACCTCCACATGGCTGTGTCCCCAGAACCAGAAGCCCCATTTCCCAGGCCCAGAGAGTTCACCGGTTGTCCTTAATGGCCCAGAGCTGAGGCCCCAGGCACTGCCCAGGCATGGTGGGGTCAGTTGCCCACCTGGTGGTCCCTGATCCTGGGGATCCATGTCCTGAGCTTCTGCCAGAAGCACTTCTTCCCTCCCTGCCTCAGTTTCCCTCCTTCTCATCCCCCATGCCCATCAATTGCACCTGCTTCTGCACTGGAGATCTTCCCGGGGCTCCCCACCTTCCCATCCTACCCCTGTTACCGCACCTGAATATTATGGGCATCCCTCCATTTCTCTCTCCTTCCCACCACTGTTCTAGTCCAAGCCACTGCCGTCTCCGCCCTGGACAATTTCTAAGGCCTCCCCACCTCCACTCTTGACCACCCTTGCACTTGCACTCTGAACCTTGACCTGAGTCAGCCTTCTAGAAGGGAAATCTGAGCAATGGAAATGTCTCTGTAGAAAACCTCGGGGGGGGGGGGCAAAAGTAGGGGAAATGTACAAATGGATATATAAAGGATGGAAAAATTGATATGTAAAGAAGTTTTTAAAAAAGTTTTATTTGTTCATTTGACAGAGAGAGTGGGAGAGCACAAACAGGGGGCGTGTCAGGCTGAGGGATAGAGGGAAGCAGGGAGCCCGAGGCGGGGCTCGATCCCGAGACCCTGAGATCACGACCTGAGCCAAAGGCAGACGCTTAACCCACTGAGCCACCCAGGTGTCCCCACAAGTTATTTTTAACGGTACCCAGAGCTTGGCATGTATCCACTAAAACCCTTGCTTGCCAAAGTGCATCTGGGACCAGCCATGTCTTTTGTCAAAGATCTAAGTACAAGACATTAATGAAAGAAATTAAAGAAGGCACAAATAAATGGAAATATATTCTGAGCTCATGGATTGGAAGAATTAATATTATTAAAATGTCCACACTACCCAAAGCAGTCTACAGATTCAATTCAATCCCCATTGAAATTCCAGTGGCATTTTTTACAGAAATAAAAAATACAATCCTAAAATGTATATAGAACCACAAAAGACCCAGAATAGCCAAAGCAACTTTGAGAAAGAAGAACAAAGCTGGAGGCATGATGCTCCCTGATTTCAAACTGTATGGCGAAGCTATAGTAGTTAAAGTATTAGCAATAGTACTAGGATAAAAACAGACATGCAGATCAATGGGGCAGAACTGAGAGCCCCCCAAATAAACCCACACATATACAGTCAATTAACTTACAACAAAAGAGCCAAGAGTATACAACCAGGAAAGGGCAGTCTCTTCAGTGAGTGGTGTTGGGAAAAGTGCACAGCTACATGCAAAGAGTGAAACTGGACCCCTTTCTCACACCATGTGCAAAAATTAATTCAAAATGGATTAAAGACTTGCACATAAGACCCAAACCACAAAATTCTTAGAAGAAAACTTAGGCAGTAAACTCCTTGACATGGGTCCTAGAGATGGTTTTTGTAAAAACAAAAGCAACAAAAGTAAAAATAAACGAGTAAAATTACATCCAAGCTTCCACACAACAAAGGAAACGCTCAACAAAGGCAATCTACTGACTGGGAGAAAATATTTGCAAATCATATATACGATAAGGCAGTCATATATAAAATATATTAAAAGTTCATACAACTCAGCAGCAAAAAAACCCCAAGCAACCCAATTAAAAGATGGGCAGATCTGAATAGACATTTTTACAAAGAAGACCTCCAGATGGCCAGCAGGCACATGGAAAGAATCTCAATACCACTCATGGTCTGGGAAATGCAAATCAAAACCAATGTGAGGGAAAACAGTGTGGAGGTTCCTCAGAAAGTTAAAAATAGAAATGCCCTACGACCCAGCAAATGCACTTCTAGATATTTATCCAAAGGATACAAACAGAGTGATTCGACAGGGCGCCTGCACTCCAATGTTTATAGAAGCAATGTCCACAATATCCAGAATATGTAAAAAGCCCAGACATCCATTGACAGATGAAGGGGTAAAGAAATTGTGGTATATATATATATATTATTTATATATTATATAATATATAAACATAATATATTATGTTTATATATAATAAACAATATATAAACATAATAAACATAATATATAAAAATAAACATAAATATTATATATTATATATTATAATTATATATGGTTGATCTTCCGAACGGAAGAGTCCTAAGGTGGGTCTGATGGTACCGCTGAGTTTTCTCTGGCTGGTAAGCAGAAGAGAAGAGCAAAGACTAAGTTGACTCAGGCAGTTCAAGTTGTGCTTGCTTTTTTAAATATTATAATTATAATTATAATATATATTATGTAATATATAATATATTAATATATTATGTTTGTATATTATATATAATCGTGGAATATTATTCATCCATCAAAAAGAATGAAATCTAGAGAGTATTAAGCTAAGCAAAATAAGACAGTCAGAGAAAGGTAGTTATCCTATGATCTCATGCATATGGGGAATTTAAGAAACCAAACAGCCTTCCCGCCCTCTGCACAGTCCCCTGCCACACCCACGCACTCCTTCTCTGCTACTCTGTTCCTCTTGCCCCTTGCCGCTGATCGGCGCGAGTGAGCGCTTCCCACGCTGGGGCCCGAAGGCCCAGCCAGACCTGGGAGGCTTGGATATGGGCTCAAAGGAGTGACAAGTGGTGGGGGAAGAATGAGTGAACACTTGCCTTAATACTTACTTAAATGACTCCAGTCTGGGGGCTGGACACACGGGGGCACGAGGCAGCTAAGGGTCTGTCTCCTGGAGTCCGGGATAAAACCAATGATGGCAGAGTCCAGACTTCCCAGTTTAAGGCTCCCTGTGGAGCCAGACCAGGGTCCCTGCATGCTCCTCTCCTAGGAGGAGGAGGGGAAAGCCTGGTACATGCCTTCACCTGCTACTCTGTGCTGCCACCTTGTGGCCTCACAGAGAGAGCGTCTGTGATTTTTCATCCACAGGGCTAAGGCTTTAAAAGATTTGGGGTAAAACCGGCCTGAGGTGATTTAATCATAGTAAATTGACCTTCCCATCTCCCTAATAAAAGATCAAGTGCTAGTCCACTAGAGAGCACAAGTACACCCACACTGAGATACAATTCCAACCAAAACTACAATCCTTCACGCTCTTGGTAGCTTACGACTCCCTCCTATGGATAAGCATACAGTTTATATTATGTTTTCTGAGATTTTGGAGATGGCCCATTTTCCAGGTTGGAGAGAGTGTACAATAGCATATATTAAACAGCTCAGGCAGTGTAAGCTGTGCTTGCTTTGTCCCAGGGACTGTCCTCGGGCTGGGGACCCAGGGAGAGCAAAACAGAGCTGGCCTCTACCCTCAGGGGGCTGAGACTCTGTAGGCAGAGACAAGGCTTAGCCAAAAAATCACATAAATATGTGACCTCAAACCAAGATAAATGCACTGAAGAACATGTACACCGAGCCATCAAAGCAAAATTAGAGGAGCATCTGTCTAGTTCGGGGACTTGCAGGAAAGACTTCCCTGGGGATGTAACTTCCGAGCGACGTTCTCAAGAATGAGTAAGAACAGAGAGAGCAGTGCTGGGAGGGACCGGCTTGTCTCCCCAATTCATATGTTGGAGCCCTCACCCCCAGTGTGGCCACAGGGCCTTGAAAGACTTAATTAGGGCTAAATGATGTCCCGGTGTTGGGACCCTACTCCGACAGGACTGAGTCCTTGCGAGAAGAGAAGTGGACGTTAGAGATCTGTCTCTCTTCGTGGGAGGGGAGCACAGAGGAGAGGCCATCGGAGGGCAGAAAGAGAAGGTGTGGCCCCCCGCAAGCTGAGGAGAGAGGCTTCGCAGAGACCAGCCCTGCCGACTCCTTGAGATTAGCCTCCCAGGCTCCAGAATTGTGAGAAGATACACTTCTGTTTATGAGTATCTGTTTGTGAAATATCAGTTCTGCTTTGAAGGTGGGAATTCTAAAGATGCTCCCATCGTTGAATTCCTGGAACCTATGACCTGGAACCTATGAGGAGATATGGTTCCCGTGATTACGTTATGCTATGTATCATATGGCACGGTTGACCTTCCGAACGGAAGAGTCCTACGGTGGGTCTGATGTGACCGCTGAGTTTTCTCTGGCTGGTAAGCAGAAGAGAAGAGCAAAGACTAAGTTGACTCATCATTGCCAAAGATGGGGGTGCCAGGTGAGAAGGAATGTGGGTGCCTTGAGGAGTTGAGAGAGAGGCCACAGCTGGTAGTCACAAGGAGACATGGCCTTCCTTGATGCTACAGTCCTCAAGGAACCGAATTCTGCCAAAGACCAGCCTGGAAATGATCTCTTCCCCAGAGACTGCAGACAAGAGACCAGTCTGCCTACACCTTGACTTTGGCCTCTTGGACCGGAAGCCGAGAAACCAGGGGAGCCCTGCTGGACGTGTAGCCTATGAGAACTGTGATGTAACATGTCTGTCTGGCATGAAGCTGTTGCACATGGCGTTCCTTGTTAGGTAGCCACAGAAGGGTCGGAAAGCGTGGGTTCTGAAGGAGTGTTCACGAGAGCTTTCTCTGTGGACAGCTGCTGGCGTGCTGGGCTATTTCCTTCACCTCATTTCCGGAAAAGAGAACTTCTGGGGTCCTCTGAGGCACCTAGAGTTGTTCTCAAGCGACCTGGGGCCTGACTGCCGGCCGAAATGCTGAGGAGCCTGCGGTGGTGGGTAACAAGCAGCATCCGCCCTCCCAGGGCGGGGGGGCAGCTCCAAGGACCCCAGAGTGCTCCCGAGCATTCAATGGGCCATGCACAGTCGACCAGAGCTTTGGTGACTCTCGCAAGGGGGCCACCTCACAGCTGATCGGCTCCAACTGACAGTCTGGGGCCCTGACACGCGGGAAGACAGGGGCTGAGGCAGGAGAGCATCGGCTGGAGAAGCAGAACGCAGGAAGGAGAGCCCTCCCGCATCCCCATGCGGGCCTAGAGGTAAGAGCGTGCTTTGGGCCACCAAGAAGGCATAGGTCTGTCAGATCATGCCTTGTGCTCCCTTTCCCTTGATTTGCCCAAGATCCTACAGGGAGTAAGAGCAGCACTGAGGTCAAGCTCACCTCTGTCTAAACTCAGAATCCATGCTATCTTCACTACGTGTAAACCCTCTGGAAGGCGAGGGTGTGAAAGAGAAAGTGTGATGTAGGCGCTAAGTGCATGAAAGTACGAAGCTTTCTTCATCAGGAAGCACAATCAGGTAAGTTAGCTCATTTTGTCTTCGCAGAAGCCCCATGAATTCTTCCTTCCTGACTCTCTGTTAAGGACCCAAGGCCGGAGAGATTAGGCAGTCTGCCAGGGGCTCTGATGCCATGTTCTTTCCCCGGCCCTTTGCCTCTCACCCTCCGCTTGGATGGTACCAATGACAGAAGTTTCTAGAAGGTGGAGGGAGCCTAGCTACATTGGGGAGATGAAGCAGATCTGGAGATTGAGGGTGAGTGGAACATCCTGGTTAGAGGCGGCATGAACAGAGTTTCTAAAGACAGGAACACCAAGGCAAAATATTCTGAAGACAGAGCAAGGAGATCCATCCCAATACTCAGGGCTGCCCTCCCGGCCTAGTTCCTGGGTCTGGCCTCTGCACTCCTGCCTGGACGAAGACCCAGCTTCCTAGCAGACTTCCCTGGGCTCTCGGTCTCACACAGGATACCTGCTAAGAGCAGAGCCCAGGTTCAGACACCCCGGCTTGAACCCCCACTCTGCCAGTCACCAAGTAACTGTATTACTTCGTCGTCCTGTGCCTCTGTTTCCTCCTCTGTAAAATGCGGTGATCACAGCCTACATCTGGGCTACAGATAGCTGCTTTCACCCCTGCTGCCCCCCGACACCCCTGCTGGTCCTCTCCCGGAACCCCTTCTGCGGCTGGTACCCAGCACCCTGCTTCCTGCTGCCACTCAGAAGGGCCCTCCCCATGCTTTCTCACTCCCACTTGTCTTTCAAACACTGCTGTGGGGATGACCCCTCTCCAGGAGCCTCTCCCATGCCCCCAGAGTGCGTGCTGCCACTGCTATTGTACTTGTCACACTGGCCCACCACCTCACAGTACAGGTCTTGAGGACATGCTTCTTGAGGGCACAAACAAGGTCATACTAGACTCAGCATCCCAGTACCTGGCTCAGTCCCCTATGCGTGGCAGGCATTCAGGAAATGTGTGTTAGAGGAGGAGAGGGATGAGGGGGAGGGGGCCGGAGGGGAGGGAAGGGGGAGAGAGAAGGAAGAGAGAGGAAGGGAAAGATAGGGGAAAATACTGGGAAAGTTCCAACTCTTTGCTTTGGCGTTTGAGGCCCTGAAGAGCAGCTTCCTTGCGGGGCCCCTTCTGACGCCCTCCAGCTTGCTAACGCCCTGTGTGCCCAGAGCCCCGTGCGCTCATTTACGCGTTGGCACCTGCTGTGACTTCTGCCCGGAGTGTGGGAACCTCCCCCTCACCTTCTCGCCCTCTACATGGTGAATCCAGGCCCCTCTCCCTCACCTCCTTCCAAATATTAAAACTTCCTTCCCAGCTCTCCTTATGCTTCTTCCCAGCTTTATTTCTCTCTATCTGTCATATCACCTGTCCATCCATCCATCCATCCATCCATTCATCCGTCCATCCATCCGTCTGTCATTTGGCTACATCCACATGAATGTAAGTTCCACGAAGGGAGGGGTTTTGTCCGTTTTGTTCACTGCTGTATTCCCAGCACAGAGAACAGTCCTGGCAGGCAGGCGTCCAATAGTCATTACCGAATGAGTGAATTCTTCCTTCAAATCCCAGCCCGACTCTTCCTTCCTTAGTGGAGCTTACCTGCTTCAACTTCGTCCCCACCAGGAAAAGCTGGCCTTGCTTAGGCTACCTCTGTACCCTGCCCAGTCTTGTTTTCCACCTGTCACACTACAGCGATCGATGGCTCTCTTAGCCAGGTTTCCTACAAAGAGACCCTGAGGCAAAAGCTTTGGGACAGGGGACAGTTCCCAGGAAGCAAGAGGGAAGGGGCAGAGAAATGAGGCAGGAAAGGTGTGTGTGTGTGTGGGGGGTGGATACAAGGAGCTCCCTTGCAGAGTCAGGTGGATTGAATTGCGTCCCCACAGTTCACATATTGAAGCCCTTACCACCCAGGTGATGGAATTGGGAGGTGATTCCTTTGGGAGGGAGTTGGGTTTTGATGAAGTCATGACGGTGGGACCCCGCGATGAGATTCGTGCCCTTGTAAGAAGAGACACCAGAGCGCTGGCTGTTTGTCTCTGCCGTGTGAGGACGCAGCCAGAAGTCTGCCTCTACAAGCCGGCGAGAGAGCTCTTCCCAGAGACCTCCCCGGCTGGCACCTTGATCTCAGACCTCCTGTCTCTAGAACTGTGAGAGAGTCCATGTCCGCCGTGTCAGCCCCAGACCGCGGTGTTTTGTTACGGCAGCCAGAGCAGACTAACACGGACTCACTCTATTTCACAACCGTCCTGGAGTATGCAGGGCATGGGGCAAATGATTCATAGGCTGCATTATTCCCCTCTCGTTCTCTCTCTGGGCACAAACCCTGCACGGCCACATGGTGCTGCTTGGCCCCCCAGGGCAGCTGCCAGGGAATGTCGGGAACTCTGGTGGCTTGGTCTAGCCCAGCCAGTAGACAGGAGCAGCAGCTTCTCGTTGTTGGCTGGCACGGACATCAGAGCCCCTCACTTTGTGCCAACCCATCCAGGTTTGGAGGTGAGAGTCATCATCAAGGCCACTCTGGCCGGGTAGGGAGGCAGGGGGGCTCAGCAGGTGCAGGGGGCAATGATTTCCTGCCTCTGCTTTAAACAGCTCTGTAACTCTGGGCCGGGCTCGCACTTCATCTCCACAAGTAGATTAATAGCACCTATTCATAGAACTGCTGGGAGAAGCAGTGAGAAGATGCCTACTACGTGGCTGGCTCCCGGCGGCCAGGTATCCAGCATGTCCTGTTGTTTCAGTCTAGCATGGTGCCTGGCACTCAGTGCTCTGTTCAGTGTGTGCAAAGCTGCTCCCAGTGGCCTGTGTGATAACTTGCTTACAGACATAGAAAGAACACCCAGGGTTTAAATGAGGTGGGGCCGTCAAAGACGGCTTTGTCCGTAACTGAGCTTCCTTCAGGGAACAGGCAAGGTGTCCCTTAGTGCAGCTGGATGGGAAGAGAGAGTGGATTTATTGTCTCTTCTCTGCCTTATTTTTTACTTCAACCCCTGCACGGTTCATGCTGCAAGGGCCTAGCACAGAGCTGACTTGCAAAAAAGATGAGTTGAATCCATAAAAACAAGATGACTTTGTTTACGTCTTGCCCTCATCATCACTAAATTGCGTGTCTTTGAGAGCGGGAACCAAGCCTTCTTCACGCTCTATCCCCAGCGCAGTGTCTAACACATGGGGAGTGAGATTCGATTGCAAGCAATATAAACCAGCTCCAGATACTTAAACAGAGAAACAATGCATTCAAGGATCTTCAGCATCTCAGTGAGTCTCTGGGAGACCTGGAGAGCCAGCCTTGGAGGGGTACATTGACCTTAAATAAGGCCCCTCGGAGCTCCTGCTGAGGCCACAGAGCAGTGACCCTGGCCTGCCTGGCCCACACCATGAAACCCCACGTTATCTCGGGAAACCAAATGGAATTTCTGTGGCTGCTGTCACCCCTCTCACCACGACAGAACCCCACAGCCCCTGCCTCCTTGGCCCCTAGCCACTGGGACTGGGCTGGGGAGGCAGATGCCTCTGACCTCAAAGCCCCAACTGCACAGAAGGCTGGGAAGGGGAGGATCTGGCCTGCAGCCTCTGTGTATGGCCCCTGCCTCCCTCCAGAACTCAAAAGCTGGGGAAGCCTTCAGCGGTGAACGCTGCAAGGGAATTTTGGCGTGAGTACTCGGGCTGCACTCGTGCACCATGCAGGGGAGAAGAAGAGAAGAGGCCATCCCCCCAGGCTGGCCCTGAGCTCAAGAGGCACGTAGTCGTGGAGTAGATTAGAATAAAGACCGGAAAGGTGGGGTTGGGGCCCATTCAGAGGGCCTTGAACGCCAGGATAGGGAGGTGCTGCTTTAGTCTGTAGGCAGTGGGGCCATCGAAGGGTTTTGAGCTGCTGTGCGACGTGAGAGGTGTCAAGGAGCAGAGAGAGGCAGCATCCAATATGGGACGGAATGGGTTTGGGAGCCAGACAACTGTGTATGCCAAGGATGGGCTTCCCTGCCCCTCCCCCAAAATGAGATCCCCCTCATTCATTTCCTTCCCTAAAACCTCCCAGCCAAGTCACACCCCTAGGGACTGAGATGGAGACCCCCTCTCTCAAGGAGATGCATAATTTTCACCTTAGAGGACTATCTGAATATTACGTGAGTATCTGGATATTAAATGAGGTAAAGGACTTAAAACTCTCATCACATAATAGGCCTGTAATAAAAGGTAACTAATAACTACTGAGCCGTTAATATGTGCCAGGCTCCTCTCACCCCATCCCTGCGAGGCGAGGTGCTACCCCATTTCACAGATGAAATCTGGCCCCAACTTGCCCAAGACCACACCAGTAACAAGGGGCTGAAGAAGCACTGGAACCCAAACGGGTCTGTCTCCCGAAGCAGAGTTCTCAGGGGCTGAGCTCGCCCTTGGGGTGCACCCAGGCATGGGGAGTGAGCAGGATAGGTCGCAGAGGGGGAAACAGGAGGCCACGAGGCTATTTCAACGGCAGGGCGCCCTCCAAGCTTTTCGTGCCTGTGATTCTTTGGTCTCCCAGGCCCCTTATGAAATCTGAATTCCTGAGGTCAGAGCCTGCTTTCACTCGTCCCCGTAGCCCCAGCCCCTGGCCCAGGGCCCAGCGCTCGGTGACGGGAGGAGCAGGGACTGATAGAATGGACCATGTGCTTCCAAGAGGACTGCCCTGCCCCGACCATCCATCTCTGCAGCCCCAGTGCCTGCCGGGGTCTGGCACGTGAGGGGTCCTCATGTGGTCCTCCTGTCACCAGCCTCTTCATAAACCCATAACCTTCCCCGAGAAGCCTTTTAGGCTTCATCTCCACTGGAAAATCACCTCCTGGCTCTCTGGTCTTCATGTACAACAGAACCCTCCTAGTTCCCGTGTGCTTCTTGTGCTGGGTTAGGACCTCTGCTTAACCCCGGTTAACACGGCGTACCTGGCCACACTCCAAGCATGCTCCAAACACAGCGTCAGCCCTTTCCCTCCCTGACTTCTCACTCGAGCAACGACCCAGACATTCTTATCTCCATCTTCCCGAGTGGGCAATGGAGAGGAAGCCTCCCCGCTAAATGAAGAACCAGAATTAGAAGTCCTGTGGATTCTGCGACCTGGCTTCTCTTCCGTCCTCACCACCTGGAGGACGCCAAAAATGTCTTTTCAGTTCAGTCAGTGTATGTTTAATAAAAAGTCCAGCTTTATCCCTTCTCTGTGTGTGTGTGTCTGTGTGTGTGTCTGTGTGTGCGCGTGTGCACTTGTGCATGTGTGTGAGCATGCGCGTGTGTGCTTATGTGCACACACGTATGTGTGTGCGTGAGTGCATGTGCATACACATGCACGCGCAGACGCCAGCCTGGGTCCTTGCTATTGTGCACCTGGTGCTAACTCCCACAGATGCTAGAATCCCCACAATTACCTCCAGGAATTCAGAGGCTAGTGGGGATGTTCAGTTTATTTTTAATTGAATATATCATAGAGTATATTGGTCAAGGTCCAGCTATTTTTTTTTAAGATTTTATTTATTTATTTGACAGACAGAGATCACAAGTAGGCAGAGAGGCAGGCAGAGAGAGAGAAGAAGGGAAGCAGGCTCCCTGCTGAGCAGAGCCCGATGGGGGGCTCGATCCCAGGACCTTGGGATCATGACCTGAGCTGAAGGCAGAGGCTTTAACCCACTGAGCCACCCAGGCGCCCCAGGGTCCAGCTATTTTAACAGAGAATTTAGTATAAAGAAATGGAAGCTGGTTTAAAGTTGCTGACTCAGGGGGCACCTGGCTGGCTCCATCAGGGGAGCACGTGACTCTTGATCTTGGGGTTATGAGTTCAACCCCCACACTGGGTGTAGAGATTACTTAAAAATAAAATCTTTTTTTTTTTTTAAAGATGTATATATTTATTTATTTTAGGGAAAGAGAGAGAGAGAGCGAGAGCACACAAGCCCGGGGAGGAACAGAGGGAGAGGGAAGGACTGTCAAGCAGACTCCACGCTAAGTACAAAGGGAGAGGCAGGGCTCTGTCCAATGACCCTGAGATCATGACCTGAGCCAAAATCAACAGTAGGCCGCTTAGCCAACTGAGCCACTCAGGCACGCCCCGCCACCTTGCCAAAAATAAAATCTTAAAATAAAATAAAGTTGCTAATTTGGGAACTGAAAGACCAAAAAGAAAACACTGAGATATCATGGAGGGACTAAGGGCTAAAGCCGCCTCATTCCTAGGGCTGGGGGTGGGCGAAGGGAGGAGGCTGGAATTCTTAAACGTAAATCTTGGAGAAGGGCCCTGCAGGCTTAGGACCCACGCCCTGGGGAAGGGGTGCCCCAGAGGTAGAGGCATGGGAGTTCTTCAAAGACAGGCAAAACCACCAACAGGATCTGGCTGCCGCTGAGGGAAGGAGTGGTTAGGGCAGCAGAGGTATTGCAGGGGTGAGGCTCCCTGGAAGAGCAAAGTGCACAGATGTCCTCAGGAAGCATACCTGAGGAGCAAGTCCGTCCTCCTGACCCACCCCAGTGATGGCCAAGGAGGTCCTTCTTCTCTCTCTCTCCTGTCTCTTTTCCCCATTCCTCACTTGCCTGGGAGCATGTGCACAGACCCTAACCTGGGGCCAGCAGGCAAAGCAGAACAGTATGGTTTGCTTGGCCCAAGTCTAGCATCAAAGGGTGTGGAAATGTAGGGCTGGAGATGAGAGGCAGCAGCTTACTAACTGACACACCAGGTAGGGAAGGCTCTGGGCTAGAAGCCAGCTCCCCAGTCCTGCCCCTGCCCCCTCCACTGACTTCTCTAAGCCTCCATTTCTTCTGCCACAGAATGAGAGGGGAGTGCTAACCTCCCAGTTTTCAAGCTGTGCTTCTCAGACCAGAAGCATCGGAATCACTTAGGGACTGGTTGGAAATGAGGAGTCTCCGACTCCACTCCCAGTGTCCAGGATCAGACTGCGCATCTCAGCAAGATTCCCAGCACAAACTCAAGTTTGAGAAGAGCTGTGCTAAGTGTCCCTCCTTACCAGGTGCGCAGCAGGTGAGCATAGCAATGCAAGAGAAAGATGTGAGGTTTATGGTCAGACAGATTTGATTTAAATCCTTGTTCTCTCCTTGGCTTCTCTCGACTTCAGTTTCCTCACTTGAAAAAGCATGGGGGAGGAGGGGCATTCCCTGAAACTTATAGGATCATGTTAAAGATGAAATGAGGTGAGGTATGTAAATGTTCCCAACATGCGCAGGGCTCAAGATGACCTTGTAGAAGGTGTTATAGAATCAGTATGGGTCAGGACACCAGGGCAGGCTTCCCAGGAGTAACCCCGAAGCCAGGTCTCCAAGAATCTAGAGGCTATGAGCAGACAAAGAGATAGACACTGCCAAGACTGGAATTTGAAAGACCTTTAAAAAAAAAAAATCTGGAAACGTCAAATGTGTTCTCTTCTCTAGAACTGGCTCTATCTAGATAGTGAAGCAGGAAGGGAGGACTGCTTTGTATTGGTCATGTGACCTTGACGTCATGATGACTCCTCTTCTGGCCTCAGTCCCCATAACTGTAAAATGGAATCATTTCGTGATAGACATTACTTATATAATGAAAAGGTATTTGTGTAATGATTTATATTTTAAAGAATGCCTCCAATGCTTCCAGCTTGGGGAACTGATTGTGCCGTAATCCAGAATGGGACCGTTAGGAGGATAAAGTAGCTTACAGTCGGAACTGGGGCATGCAGGAATTTGAGGTTCTTGTAGCACTCCAAGTAGAGATGTCCTGTAGGACAGGCTGTATAGGATGAAAACAGGTTATGTTAATGTATGTGTGCTTGATTTGTCCCACTTCACTGATCAGTGTAAAAATATGGTCACATCTTTGTGCTTCAGATTTATTGCTCAAGCCCTCACCTGCCCTTCTCAACAGAAAGCTCGGTCTCTCTAAGACACCTGCCTCCTTCCCAACTAGCCAAGAATTCGGAAGGTTCAGAGGATTCCTCCCTTAACTGTTGCAATGACTCATCACTGTCAGAAGGTGTCGCTGTTCAACACCAGTCCTGTGGCAGCCCATAAAGGCCATCCTCTCCTCCCGTTCCCCAAACAGAATGGCATTGCTAGGCACGGCCCAGAACTGAGCCCTCAGCCTCCATCAGTGGATGCTCAGCCACCAGATCCCTGTGGTGTGCTGTCTTATGAGGCATTAGTGCCCCTCTACCAGCTCTAGGATCAGGGATAAGATCACCGTGTCCACCTGTTGGATGTCTGGAAGGGCAGACCTCAGGGACAAGGGCTTGGCGGGGGAGGGGTTTGGAGGTCTTGGGCCCTCTTCTCCCCAAGAGGGGCGGATTCCTATATAAATTGGCCCATGCTCCTTTTAGATTCTCTCCTGTGCCTATGACAGCCTCTCTTCCCAGAACAGTGTGATTACGCCTGAGCCTGAGTCCAGAGACCCTGCACAGATCCAAGGAGGTCACCACCAAGGCATTTTGCTTGAAAACTGCATTTCTGCCTTACCATTCTTCTGCTGTCTGGAAACGCTTGGGAGTCTCTTCATGGAGCCCATGAGCAAGGTTGCACCGGGATTGGGGTTACTGAACAGTGGGAGCTCAACGAAGCAAGGAGTGACCTGAGCCACACCAAGGCTGTGGAGCGCAAAGCGCAGGCAGAGCCAGGCATGAGACTAAGCACTGAGACTGGTGGAAGGAGGGTGCCGGGTCCCCGGTCTGGGATGATGAGGGGGCAGGGTCTCAAGGAGGGGGACGGAAAAGGGACCAGGCAATTCTAAATCAGGTGGTCTAATGCAAGCCTTCAGGAGAGGGCCACGGGAGCCAGCGTGAGGCTGCGGTGGGAATAGGTATGATGAAGTAGGGGCAGCTTTTGAATGAAAGAATGGCACAGCTGGAAGGAACATAAAGATTTATTGCTAATATCACTCATTTTAAGGACAAGGGTACTGACGCTCAGGAGGTTAAGGGAACTGAGACCACTTAGCTAGCAAGAAGCAGTTCATTCCATTTACCATGTGTTTCCTGAGCATCTGTATTTGAAGAGTTATTTGAAGCCTCTTGAGCGATACTACCTGGCGAAGACGAAGTCCTTGCTGTCAACCAATAGGGGATGGAAGTCACGTTATACGTGTCTGGGAGAAGGAAACGTGTCGGGACCTGGCTCCAAGCAGGGACCTCACATCTCCCAGGCTCCTTTCATTGGCACAGACACCACGTGAGCAGGACTTTACTATCTTTGATCATCAGATAAGGAACTTTAACCGCAGGGAGAGGATACTAATTAGAGGAAGATTCAGAGTCGAAACCCAGGTCTATCTGGTGGCAGGATCTAAGGTCTTTCCTAACACTCTTCTAATTGAGGAAATAAAGGCCAGGTGGGTTCAAAGGAAGAATCTCCCCGCATCTCTCTGGGCGTGTAGGAAAAATTTCCTGAGAGCAGTTGTACTGGATCGGTGAGAAGACACGAACGGAAAGCCACAGGGCAGGGGAGTGTCTGGTGGAGATGGCGGCCGTTGTGGATAGGAAGACAGCAGAGGAGTTTTGTGTGTAAGAAAGGCACAGAATTCAGCTCTGCTGGAACCGGAGTCCCTGTGGGGCAACAGTGGGGACAAAGAGGGAGTGAGAATGGAAGGCCATATGGTACCCAGACCCTTGAAAGCCTGGGAGAGAAACTTGAACTTAATTTGCAGATGCTGTTTCAGCAGGGAGATGACGCCTATCATCAGAGCTGGTCTGTAGGAAGCTGCACCTGTCCGCATCTGGAGGTTGGTGCAAAAGTGAGAAACTGGAGGCAGAGGACCAGTCAGGAAGTTGCTGAGATAGACCAGGGCTGGAAATAAGTGGGTGTTCTGTGGAGCTGAAAAGACGACCGTGATTTATATTACTATAATGTACAGGTGTCTCAATTTGACCCATCCATATCATAATTATATAATTGCTGAGTACATCTATTCAGTAATAACAGAGAGATTTACTGAGTCCTGACTATATACTGAGCCCTTTGCTAGTGCTTTGTAAGCACTAATTCATTTTCTATGCATAGCAGGCTTATGAAGGTAGAAACTATCATTACCCTCATTGTACAGACGGGGAAATAAAGGCTTTGAGCAAATAGGAAACACACCGAAGGTCATGTAATTGGCATCTGCAGAAAACGGAACTCAGCCCCGATTTGTTTGACTCCAGAGTGTGTGCTGTTCCCCACATGTTACATTCCCAGGCCTCAGGGCTCTCTCCTCCTGGCTCAGCCTCCCCTAAATTAACAAGCTTTTGAGGAAAGCTTCAGCGTGGCAGTGCATGGAATATTCCTAGGCAGTACACGACACTTTGGATGGAGATATTCAGGAAGTGCTGGTTGTTAATAGTAAAAGGGACTTTGGATGAGGGCATCCAGGCTGAGGAAAGGACTAGAGATGACGTCATGTGAGGACCAGTAAAGAGCCCTGGCTGTTTCTACCTGGAGGACAGCCACGGCGAGAGTCACCTTCCAATGTACGGAAGACTCGTTCTGTGTGACTGGGGGAACCAGGACCAAGGAGGCTATTTGCAGGGTTTCTAACCACCTGAGGTGACTTACATTGAGAAAGGCTCCTTTGAGGCAGTGGGATCGTGTTCCTAGAGGGTTTCCAGAGAAAACATGTGCAATCCGTTTAGAAGGGAGGTTTAAGATGGAAGCTCTTCCACATGGGTGTGTAAGAATTACTCTGACCGCTTGCTAAAACACAGATTGATGGGCCTGCTTCCAGAACTTCTGCCTCATAAGACCTGGAGTGGGCTGGAGACTTTAATCTGTAACCAGTCCCCAGGGGATACCGCCACGGATCCCAGTGTATGTTTTGAGGAACACTACTCCTTCAAGAAAGCTGTTCCTACATCCCAGGCCTCTTTGCCTGGTTCATAACAATGCTTCCAGAAGTCAGAGAGATTGTGAAACACATCAAGCATTTCACAGTGTTAAATGTGTTCGGTTCAAAGGACTGTTCTCCATTCTGAGACTATGACCTTCTGGCTTTTTCTGGTATTGAAATTTTTTTCTTTTGTGTGAGAAGGACAAGAGGTGGTGGTTCTTCAGTTTCCTTTTTTAAGATTTTATTTATGGGGCACCTGGGTGGCTCCAGTGGGTTAAAGCCTCTGCCTTCGGCTCAGGTCATGATCCCAGGGTCCTGGGATCGAGCCCCGCATCAGGCTCTCTGCTCTGCAGGGAGCCTGCTTCCTCCTCTCTCTCTGCCTGCCTCTCTGCCTACTTGTGATTTCTCTCTCTCTCTCTCAAATAAATAAAATCTTGGAAAAAAAAAAGATTTTATTTATGTATTTATTTTGAGGGAGAGAGAGAAAAAGAGCAAGCAGGAGGGGAGGGACAGAGAGAGAAGCGGGCACTCCATTGAACGGGAGTGCAATGCAGGACTTGATCCCAGGACCCCGGAATCATGACTTGAGCTGAAGGCAGACACCCAACTGGCTGAGCCACCTGGGTGCCCGGTTCATTGGTTTCTTCACAGGACAGAATACCAGTTGGCAACTTGGGGGATGGTTCTCAGTTTTTTAAACAATCTTTTGGGCCATTACTTCTAAAATCGAGGACACGCTACCCCTGGGTGAGTAAGAGTTTAGATGAAGTGTTTTCTCAAAGAGATCCCTTCCAAACTGAAACTCCAGTGTCTTTTAAAAGGCGTTACAGGGGCGCCTGGGTGGCTCAGTGGGTTGAGCCTCTGCCTTCGGCTCAGGTGGTGATCCAAGGGTCCTGGGATCAAGCTCCACATTGGGCTCTCTGCTCAGCGAGAAGCCTGCTTCCTCCTCTCTCTCTCTCTGCCTACCTCTCTGCCTATTTGTCATCTCTGTCAAATAAATAAATAAAATCTTAAAAAAAATAAACCAATAAAAGGCATTACACACCGCTTTGTCCAGCTGAATAGCTTTGCTCAGAATATATTTGACCTTTTATTGACGCTTCCAGTGATCATTAAGCACATCTATTACCATAAAGATCTGTCAGACCCACAACCATGCCCTCAGGAAAGCTACTTAGAGAGGACTGTTTGTCCCTCATTAAACTGCCCAGCCTCCTTTTTCTGTTCGCGTGTAACAATCCCAACACCTCTGCAATTTGCTTCCACCGCACAGCTGTCCCTTCGTGTATCAGCTTGCTCTTCTGCCCATCGTCCAAAGAACGTCAGGGTACCAAATTTATTAAATCAGTGGTTTCACTTTACACATCAATTTAAGTCAACAGCCTGTGACTTTGAAACCATTAATCTCTTATAAGGGATAAGGGCACAGACTCCGTAAAAGATCAAAGAGAGTTGCCCTTACCCGCTGGAAAATGGTAATGACAGATAATTCTCCCTGGAAACTCACAACATGCTAGCACTTAGCTAGAGCGGTGAAGTAACTTTACCCAGGGTTAATATATGGGAGTCAGGATTCAAATAGGACTGTTGGAATAAAATGGCACTGCTAACCTTGACTCTGTTTGGTCCGCTGGTGTTGCCAACAGTGAGGTGCTAAAGCCTGGCCACTGAATAGAGAAGAGATATGGGTGTTACTGTCTGTAGGCAGTGCTTATCTGCTGATGGTTTTCGTCTAAGGGGTGTTTTGACATTCGAAGAAATCAAAATTATTCTCTTTCAAGGATCGAGCTGGGAATCAGATGACGGGGACATTGACCTTGTGCGGGCACTGAGCACACGGAGATTAGGAGGGCTGCCCTTGGGGATGAGGGTAAAGTGTGGGAGTGATCCGGGCTGCTAGTGCCAAGGATCGAAATGGCAATGCTCTCAGTTCTGTGAAAGGTCGGTCAGCCTGAGGCACTGGCCTCAGTCCTTCCTAGCTAGGAAGCACTGAGAACTGGTCATGACAGAAAGCTGGCAAAGGAGCCCGGTGGCTCAATGTCCGTTGTAGTGGGCTGGTCTTAAGCAAAGTGCTTGGATGTGTGCTATGGGAGACATGGGACAGGCCAAATGGTGCGACCAGCCACATGGTCTGCAATTATTATAGTCAAAATAACCATGACGGGGCACCTGGCTGGCTCATACAGTAGAGAGTGAGACTCTTGATCTTGGGGTGGTGGGTTCAAGCCTCACGTTGCAGAGATTATAAATAAATAAAATTTTTTAAAGTAACCATGACATTTCATGATGTTAGTAAAGGCGTGGGGAAAATGCTATTCTTATACTCTGTGGATAGCATTTTTGGAGCACAATTTGTTAGTTTTAAAATATAAAAAGAAAGTTAAGATTTCATGAGTTTGAAAATGTGTGATAATGAAAAATTACTGGAACTTTGCCCATCATAACAAAACTTTGGAAACAATTTAAATGTCCTTTAATAGCATTCTGATTGGATAAATTAAGCACTACCCATGCATGTGCACACATGCGTGCATGCACACATACACCTATGTAGGCACACACACATAGGCATTGGAATACACAGAAGCCATTAAAAAGGTCTATAGCATGTGGTTAAGTTTATAAAAAGCAAATTATGAGGCTCGTGTTGAGTTGATTTTGTTTTGTAAAGTCATTTCAGTATATGTGCATGGGCCTAAAGATACTTCTAGAAGTAAGGCCATAAATATGTGGACTTTAGTTTCTCTGGACAGCATTCCTCTCCTGAACATTGCTCATTCCTTTGGACACAACTCACCTGGCTGACTCTTATTCATCCTCTTCATCACACAGTGTGTCTACATAGTCATCAATTTCTCCCAGAAGCCCTCCTGAACCGTGTATATAAATGACTCTCTGCGTGCTCCCTAATACCCAGTAACACCTTATTGTGGTACTTACAGTGGCTTATAATTGCTTCTTGATTGGTCTAGATCTCCCACAATGGTCTGTCAGAGTGTGGATGGCGTCTAGTTCACTACTATATTCCTAGTACTTTTCACAGATCCTACACATCAGTAATCACTGAATGAACGGCTATAGATAGCGTTGATCTCCACCTATAGTGATTCTCCTTCTGCTGGATGTTGCTGTCTCTGCCGGAACCGGAACCACCGACACTCTGACCATCAACACAGAAGCTAACTTGAGAATGACAGGGTCATTCTCAGACTCTTTCTGAGAACATAGGAAGGGCTGGGTCTTTCGAGATATCATTGAGCCAGTGAATTAGCCAACTCTGGGTCAATCTACATTCAGACTTCCTGCGGCATGAGAATGTAAGCACCCCTTTTGTTGCAGCATTTGAGCTATATGCAGCCAAAAGCATCACCATTGAGAGACCGAGTGAATGAATGAATAGCTCCAGCTCCATCCACTAGCCTAAGAAAGCCAACTCCCCTACAATCAAGTTTAGGTCTTGTCTCGGAAACTTGAAAAACTGCTTACTGTTAAGAAAGTCAAGGTAATAAGACCATAAAATCTTGACTATCTGGAAGTTAGCTTATAGTTTTATGGATAAACTTTTAGGTGAAAATGGCACTTTGCAAGGGAAAAGAACCTCTTAAGAGGTTAAAAAAAGAATATTCTTAGAGAAGTTTCAGAGTCAATATAAATTCAGTCCAATGTCCTAAATGTTAGGAAGCATGTATTTTTTTTTCTTCTTTTTTTTTTAAATTTTTCATTTTTTATAAACATATATTTTTATCCCCAGGGGTACAGGTCTGTGAATCACCAGGTTTACACACTTCACAGCACTCACCAAAGCACATACCCTCCCCAATGTCCATAATCCCACCCCCTTCTCCCAAACCCCCTCCCCCCAGCAACCCTCAGTTTGTTTTGTGAGATTAAGAGTCACTTGTGGTTTGTCTCCCTCCCAATTAATGAAACAAGGAAGCATGTATTTAATACCACTGAACTGTACACTTAAAAATAGTTAAAATGATCATTGTTATGTGTATTTCACCGCTATGAGAAATCCATTAAAAATGATAAATGGGCCCAAGATAACAAACTGCATGACTCCATTCCTATGACCTCGACCTCTGAAAAAGAAAAACTATCCTACTGAGAACAGAGCAGTGGTCTCCAGCGGCTAAAGGTTGGGGGAGGATGAGACTTCAAAGGAGGGAGTTTTGGGGATGATGGAACTATTCTAGATCCTCATTGTGTTGGTGGTTATGAGAATGCTTATGCATGCTAAAATTCCTAAAATGTATGCAAACGATAAGCACCTTCACTATATGTTAACTTAAAAGATAAAATTAATTAATTGGCCCAACCTGAGATTACTATTTTACTTACCTCAACAATAGTAGCCCAAAAGGTTGAGGTTTATGGAGACACAAAAGAAGAATCAAAGATGCAGGTGGATAGGCAAGAAGAGAGATTGAGAATGTGCAAGCTGGATTAACAACTGTTCTGACAACTTTTTCACGGATTTTCTTTTTTGAGAGTTGTCCCCTAAAGCTCAGTCTTATTTACTTATTGAGGTGTCCTCCTCCTCTTCCCAAGGGTAAAACTACTCTAATTACCAGTAATTTCATGGTTGCTCCTACAAGGCATTGAACACTTTAGTCCAAAGTTGGTTTTTAGGTGGAACTTAACTTTCCAGATTACCTCATAGCCCAATAATACTCAGAAAGGTTAAACTTTTTAAGCTTTTTTATTTTTTTTAAGGTTTATTCATATATTTGAGAGAGAGATTTATTTGAGAAAGAGAGAGAGTGAGAGCGCGCAAGCACTCGTGCCTGCAAGGGAGCATGTGCCTGGGGGTGGAGGGGAGGGGCAGAAGGAGAGAATCTCAAGCAGACTTCCTGCTCAGCAGGAATCTGAACTCATAACCCATGAGATCATGACCCATGAGATCATGACTCGTGAGATCATGACCTGAGCCAAACCCAAGAGGGCGAGTGAGAGAGAGAGAGGGTAGTGGGCAGGGGGTGGGGGGTTGCAGAAGGAGAGGGAGAAGCTGACTCCCTGCTAAGCAGTGAGCCAGATGGGTGGCTTGGTCCCAAGACCCTGAGATCATGATCTGACCCGAAGGCAGACGCTTAACTGACTGAGCCACCCAGGGCCCCCAGAATGGTTAAGCTTTTAAAGCAAAGTCCTCTCTCAAATGTTCCAACATTTGAATTCAGACAGAACCCAGGGGAAAGGCATCTTCCAGAGTGGCTCTCCTCTTTACATTCCAATTGCCCCCTCTTGATTGGAACTGCTAGAGATATAACTTGAGACAGATCTATAACTTTAAATTTTTTAGTAGCTACCTTTAAGAAGTAAACACAGCAAGTGAAATCAACTTTAATATTTTATTTAATCCAATACATCAAAACACCATCATTTTCAACATATAATCAATATAAAAATTATTAATGAAATAGTTTGCCTTCTCTTCTCTGTACTGCCTTTGAAATCCAGTGTGTTTTACACTTAAAAGTACAACTCAATTTAGATTAGTCACATACCAGCAGCTAGTGGCTGTTGCGTAAGACAACACAGATCTAAGACTATTCATTTTTAAAACTCAATCCAAACAGCCCCATGCCATCTGGACTTTCATCGTTAACAAATATTTGAGCCTCTGCTGACATTGTTCATCCATTCGTTGGTCAACAAACCCTGGGGTGTCTACTGGCACCAAGCACTGTGCTAGAAACTGGAAACAAAAAAGCGAACAAACGGGGAGATATCCTGTGCCCTAAAGCTCCGTCGGCCAGGGTGACACATAAAGAGACAATTACAAAATAAGGTGTGAGAATCATGATGGATGCACTTGATTTTATGAGCACCTGAAAGGGGGAGGGAGTGCCATAAATGCAGTTCTAGAGGTAGCCCTGAGCAGGCTTTGAGGATGTTTAAGTTCAGCTCTGTGAAGGGGATGGGTAAGGACATTCTCGGAGTGCCAGCTGGAGCAAAGGCACTGAGAAAAATGAGGGATCATGGGGCCTAGGGAACCTCCTAACAGTGCATGTTCCAGCAGAGATGAAAGAGAGAAAATGGTTCTGTAAGCAAAGCCAGTGTAGGACCTAATTAGTCAGGTTTAGCTCTTAAAATAAAAACCTCCTACACTTTCTAAAATTTCAGAAGAGGTGAGGGTCTAAGAATGGAGGTGAAACGCAATGACTCAATTTAACCTTTTGCTGTTAAGTCACTGCTCCGTGGTCCTGGCTGCCCTGGAGCCACCTACCCTACCCCTACCCGACCCCTCCCACCCCCACCCCGCCACACTGTCCGGCACAGTGTCCTGCCAGAGCCAGCTGGGGGTCCTTACTTCCTTCTTTCCCCTGGTCCTCCCTATCTGCCTCAGCCAAGTGGAAAAGAGGGGAGGGGGCCCACCGTCCAGAACTGCCGTAGAACTCAAAGGAATCTACAGAGAGCGCCTCGAGAAAGGGAAAAGGTGCACCCAGTGGTTTTGCGGGTACAGAGCGACCTGACTGCCGCGGTCAGGCCAAGTTTGCACTCTCCCGGGTCGGGTCAGGAGTCCTCCGCCAAGCTGCAGGGTGACTGACCCGGCCCCTGGGGCGCCCCCAGCGCATCCTTTCGGAGTTAACCAACCCAACGCGTGACCGCACGACGCGCCACCCGAGGAGGAGGTGCTGCAGCACGCGGCCCCTCCACTGCGGCCGCCGGCGCCCCCGCAGCCTCCCTAGCCGCAGGGCGCAGTTGACCCCACCAGCGCGCGTGTTCCCCAACCAGCCCTCCCCGCGCGTCGGCGAGGAGAGGGTGGAGCGGCCTGACTCCCGCAGCCAATAAAAGCAGCGGCTTCCTGGTCCGATCCCCGGCGCGGCTCGCCATTGGTCGCGGGCCGGGTCTCGGCCCACCGAACCTTTGCGACCCGAGCCAATCGCGAGGCGGCGAGGCGACCCCCCGACTCCCCGGGAACGGGCGGCGGGCGGCGCGGGCGCAGGCGGGCGGGGAGCGGGTGGCGGTGACAGGCGGCGCGAGCCGGCATCCCCCTCCCCCGCGCGGCGCGCCGCCGGTGCCACCATGGAGCCCGCCGTGTCGCTGGCTGTGTGCGCGCTGCTCTTCCTGCTCTGGGTCCGCGTGAAGGGGCTGGAGTTCGTGCTCATCCACCAGCGCTGGGTGTTCGTGTGCCTCTTCCTCCTGCCGCTCTCGCTTATCTTCGACATCTACTACTACGTGCGCGCCTGGGTGGTGTTCAAGCTCAGCAGCGCGCCTCGGCTGCACGGGCAGCGCGTGCGGGACATCCAGAAGCAGGTGAGCGGCGCCGGGCGGGGCGGGAGCGGCGCGGCGGGACTCGGGCGGCCGTGTGCGCGGGGTGGCGTGCGGCGCTCCGGGAGCCCAGACTTCGCCGAGGCGGCGGCGGCGTTCGAGGGGGTTTGAACTCAGAGCGTGATGATGGGGGCTTCCCGGGGAGGGAACGGAGTGAGCGAAGGCATTCAGGGCACGAAACGTTGCTGGGTGTTTTCGGAGTGTCTACTCTGGGGCACGTGCGGCTTGCCCAGAGGGATATAAAGGATCAGGAGATCGGGGAGGGTGAGCCCTGCACAGGTGGCTGCCTGCGGGCCCAAGCGATCTGGGAGGCGGCAGGGCTTCAGGGAGGTGGCGCAGGCACTAGAGACTGGGAAGTAGGGGAATTGATAGGAGGGAGGTGTGTCAGGTGAAGGGTTGGGTGTGAGCCAAGGCCCAGAGGGCGAAGAGGTTGGAAAGTCCCTTCGGAACTGGGGGTCATGAGTTTAGAGTTGACTCTGTAGCAGCGAGGAGGAGCGCTTGACTCATTTGGAAGGAAGGACTAAAAAGTGAGAAGCTAACCCCGAGCCTGGGTGAAGAGCCTCGCAGCCCTGGGCCCCCGCTCCCCCTCAGTCCTTGAGGAGGCATCCCCATTAACTCCGTACACCCTCCCCCGGGGGCCCCGCCCACAGAGCCTGGGCCCTGCTGCCGCTCACAGTGGGGCCTCCTGTTCCGCTCTCAGGGTTGGCCTGGGGCTTCGGGCTTGGGCATTTCTTGGCTCCCTCTGCCCCTCCTTAGGTTCCTTTTAGGAGTGTCAGGTTGCAAAGGGCTTCTGTTTCCTGCCAAGGCTCTCAGCTCCCGTGTAGCCGCCTCCATGTTCTGTGGGCGCTTTGGTGGGTGCTGCAAGCAAGAGGGGGAAGATGGATGCTGCCGGCCACCCCTAGGAAGGGTGGCTCCAAGGAGGGCTAAGACCTTGGGCTGGTGGCAGAACGCAACGTGTGGAAGTGCTTTTGCACGGGCTGCCCTGGGTTCAGCTGGTCACAGTCACAGCTCCAGAGCCCTGCCTACCCTCCCTCCCCTGCTGCATCCTCTCTCCTAACTCTTTCTACGGGTTGAGATTCTCCCATTTACTTGTGTGTCGTTCCTCCATCCCCCTCCAGTCCAAGCAAGAGCTTCTGGAAGGCAGGGACCGTTGTCTAACTCACCTCTGGCCTCTGGGGTATAGGCCAGAGCAGCCCGGGGACTTTGTACAACATTGCCTCCCAGCCCAAATTCTTGCGGCCCCACATCTTGCTCGGTTCCCATCAGGATCCAGCACGACGGGTAGTTCAGGCTTTAAGGGTTCCACACGGCCTTCATGCGGCCCACCCAGCAGCCTGGAATGCAGCCCCCTCAATCCATTCCCCACACTACTGAGTGGGTAGGGAACCCTTACCTAAACTAAGCCAAACGTTCTCACTGGACGGGAAGATGGACCTGTTTCACGGATGGGAAAAATTGAGGCTGAAGCGGTAGTCCCATGTTCAAGGTGATCCCAGCTAGTAAATGGGGCTGGAACCCAGGTCAGCCTGGTTTTGGAACCTGAATTCTGACCTTTCTCCTTTCCCATCCCTTCCCATTCCACCCAGCAGATTGGGTTCTGTTGTCTCACACCTGGCATGTGCTAATAGCCCCTGACTTGTTATCCTTCTTCTTGGCTCTCCCTGTCTCTCTCTGGCTTGCATGTACTCACAAGAGGGACTTTGTCCAACCTTGCCTCCTGGCCCAAATTCTTGCTCAGTTCCCATCAGGATCCGGTCCAACCGGTGGTTCAGGCTTTAAGGCTTCCATACTGCCTTCACGCGGCCCACCCAACAGCTGGAATGCAGCACCCACAATCCATTTCCCACACCACTGAGGACGTATGAAGCCCTGGGATCGCAGAGACAGGCGAGGGCCGGATGATCATGGAACCTGCCTTCTGGTCCCTTCACAGGAATCTTCCTCAGTCACCCTCCTCTGCTTGTACACCTCTATCCACAGGGCACCCTGGCCTCTGAAGGTTAGGAAAGCTGTCCCCCATGTTGACCTATTTGTCCTGTCAGCTTCAACACATTCTCCTCCACGACTCTTGGTTGCATGTGATAGGAACTCAACTCAGACTGGCCCAAGCAGAGAAGGATTATATTGACTCAGGTCCTAAAAAGCCCAGGTATAAAACTGGCTCAGGTATGATTGGATCCAGGAGCCCCTGTCCCCCATCTCTAGTTTTCCATCTGTCTACCCTCTGTTGGCTTGGCTTTCCTCTGGGTTGACTTCATTCTCAGGGAAACCCATCTCCCCGTGGAAACCCCAGCAGTTTCATCCAACCAGCTCAGCGATCCCAGTAAAAAGAAACTGCCTCTCCTAGAACTGGCCTTATTGTCTTGACTTGGCCCTTAGGCCCATCCTTTATGGCCAGAAGGATGAAATCAGACCTTAGTCATGGGCCCACCTTCTGGGGCAGGAGGAGACTCAGCTTCCCCTGGACCAGAGGAGGATGGGACTATTAGAAGCATATGAAGAGGAGACGGATGGTCAGAGGCCACAGCAACAGATGTCCATCTCTGCAGGAAGGGAACACTTTCTCCTGTGTTCCTGACGGGCTTGGCGTTGTTCCTAGGCCATTTGTTCTCTGCGTTATATGTCCCGGGCACTTACGGTGGAGGTTTTGCAAAAAAGCTCTTCCTTCCATTGGCTTGGTGGGCCTTTCCTGCCCCTTCTATCCCCTTCCAAGAGACATAGGAATTATTAACACATACACATGCTTGGAACAGGGCTTGGCACCTAGGCCCAGTAAGTGGTAACTGTTACTCTGTTCTTGACTATTAACACAAGCCCGTCTGTCTTCCCAGGCCTGGAGTCAGGCAGTCCAGGTTATGAATCCGGGCCCCTCCCTTCACTTGTTGAGTGACCAAGTTCCTTTGCTTCTCAGCTTTCTCCCCTACAGGAGGGGGCTGGCCATCCCCTGCACCTGGGGTTGTTGTGAGAAGTAAAGAGACAGTGTACAGTGGGGGGCACCTAGGAGATAGTTATCTCGGGTAGAGCGCTATCATTACCGCCACAAAGCCTTTCCTGAGCTTCCCAGTTATGTTGTTTACATAAGCACTTTGATCCTGGATTTTCACTTCTTTTCCATCCTGCTCGCTGGTGGGGCAGCCCGTCAGCCCTTCTGTTGGCCTCCCTAGAGGGAAAGGGCTGTGGGTCTTCCACAGGGCCGGCAAGATGCAGGGGCTCACTAAATGTTTGTTGACGTGTGAGGGCATCCCTCCAAGCTCCCTCCCCTTAAAGCTGGGCTGCAGGCTGCCCTGGGGCTCCCCCACCCCACCCCCGGGGCCAGCTAAGCCTCTGTCCCTCCGTTGCAGGTGCGGGAATGGAAGGAGCAGGGCAGCAAGACCTTCATGTGCACGGGACGCCCTGGCTGGCTCACGGTCTCGCTGCGGGTTGGGAAGTACAAGAAGACACACAAAAACATCATGATCAACCTGATGGACATTCTGGAGGTGGACACCAAGAAACAGGTGAGAGGGGCCCAATTCCTGGGCTCTGGGAGCAGGTGGCCACTATCCCTGGCAGGGGTGACTCACAGGGAGACAACTGTAACCAAGAGGACCCCGGGCCTCACAGAAGGCTCTGCCCTCCTTCAAAACCTTATAACTTTGGAAGAGATCAGTCAGAGCCCCATCCCCCAGGTGGGCACACTGGCCTCAGGGAGACTCGTTGGTTGTCAGCAGTTCCCCAGGAAGAAGGGATGGGGAAATCATGGGCAAAGACGAGAGACAAAATGGAACCTATTTATCCCTTCCCAGTAAGGAAGTGTGCTATGGGCTATGGAGGTGACAGGGAGGGTGGGCCTTCTCCCAGGCTGCCTGGGGACCCACTTGTTAATAGCCTTACACATGTGTCTAGTCTTTGGCCTATCCAGTGATTTTTCTTGACACCTGGCACGAGGAAAAAGGAGATGAATTTAAGTCAAGGACAACACAGAGGGATTGTGTCTCTCCTTCCTTCCTTCCTTCCTTCTTCCTTCTACTTAACTTTCCTTCCTCCCTCCCCCTTCTTCTCCCTCCCTCCCCCCACTCCTTCCTACCCCACCTTTATTTCTAACGGAAGAC
The DNA here is from genome assembly GCF_011764305.1 of Mustela putorius furo. NCBI lineage: Eukaryota > Metazoa > Chordata > Mammalia > Carnivora > Mustelidae > Mustela > Mustela putorius. The sequence goes on along the minus strand of NW_025422005.1, from coordinate 43,832,875 downwards.
AGCACAATATCCTAATGGTAAGGAGTTATTAGATACGATATATCCGCATGCTGGCATTTTGATGTGAGGCCTTGGCCATGTTGCTTAATGTCCCTGTGTCTTTCCTTTTTATCCAAGCAGCGTTATTGACATACACTTGGTATGCAATTCTGCACAGGTGTCTGGCGGTAATAAACTTTGGCGTATGTCAAAAGTCTGGCAGCTGTGAGGACATGACACCAGCAAGACAGTGAACATACCCGTTGCCCCCAAAAGTTTCCTTGTGGCCCTTGCTAATCCCTGTTGGGCCCCTTCCCTGTCTCTTCCCTGCCGCGCCCACATTCCTAGGTGAATAAGGACCTGCTTTGCATCACTAGTTTTGTATTTAAAGTTTTATGTAAGTGGAGTCATTATGTACCCTTTTTTAATTTTGTCTGGTGTCTTTGACTCAGCATAATTACTCTGAGGAAGCGTGGATCAGAAGTACCTGCTGCCTTACTGAAAGTGATGTTCCGGTTTATGCAGAGATCACAGTTTGTTTATCCATTACCTTAATGATGGACGTTTGGGCTGTTTCCAGTTCAGGGCTGTGACAAGCAAAGGGGCGGGGAGCATTTATGTACGTTCTTTGTATGGACATAGGCTTTTCCCTTTTGGGGGTAAAAAACTGGAAGTGAAGTAGCTAGATCATATGACAGGTGTGCAGTTAACTTTTTAAGAAACTGTTCAGTCGTTTTCCAAAGTGCCTGTAGCATTTTACATTCCCATGGGTGTTCCCATGGCTCCACGTGATCGTAGACTTGGTATGGTCGGTCTTCTTAATTTGAGTCGTTCTAATAGGTGTGTAATGGTAACTCATCGTGGTTTTAACTTCCATTTTTCTAATGACTAATGATGTTGGGCATCTTTTCATGTGCTTATTTGCAACTTGTAGATCTTTTTTTGGTGAAGTACCTGTTGAAATCTTAAGCTAAAATTTTTTCTTGGGTTTGTTTTCTTACTATATTTCTAGAAACAAGTCCTTCATCAGATACACAGTTTGCAAATATTTTCTCCCAGTTTTTGACTTCTCTCTTGAAAACCATAAATTTTTAATTTTGGTGGAGTGCAGTATAGTAATTTCTTCCATAGATCATGTTTGTGATGTCTTCTTTAAGATGTCTTGCCCTAATTCTGTTGTGTTCTTGAAGTATTATGCTTTTCTGTTTTGTGTTTAGGACCATGATCCATTTTGAGTTAATTTTTGCATATGGTATGAAATAGGGGCAACAAAAATTTTTTTGCCTGTAGATTTCCTACTGTCCCCTTTTGTTGAAGAGATAATCTTCTTTACCAAATTGCTTCTGCTCCTCTGTTAAAAATCAGTTGTCCATATCTATAGGTCTATTTCTGGACTCTTTTGTTCTGTTGATGTATTTGCCCACCTGTATGCCGATGCCATACTGTCTTGATTACTGTAGATTCATAAATCCCTAAGAATGAGTTGGAAAGTATTCCTTCCTTTTCATTTTTCTGAAGGAGTTTATATAAAATTGGTTTCATTACTTCCTGCAGTATTTAGCAGAATTACCCAGTGAAACCGTCTGTGCCTGGAGTTTTCTTTGTGAGCAAGTTTTTATTAATTAATTAATTCATTTATAAATTAATTTATAAGTTATAATTAATTAATTTATAAATTAATTTCTTAAATAGCCCTGTGGCTCTTCAGTTGTTTCATCTCAGTGAGCTTTGGCATTTTATGTCTCTACAGGTGTTTGTCTGTTTCAGGTTGTGTAATGAATTGATATTAGGTCATTCATAATATTCCTAGTCTTTTGAATACCTGTAAAGCCCGCAGTGATGTCCCATATTTCATTCCTGATATTGGTTATTTGTGACTACTCTCTTTTCTTCCTGACCAGTCTGGCTAGAGGTTAATCAACTGTACTGATCTTCTCAAAGAAGTAGCTTTGGGTTTCATTGGTTTTTCTCTATTTTTACTTTGTTTATTTTCTATTTCATTGACTTCTGCTTTTATCTTTGTTAATTCCTTTCTTTTACTGATTTGCATTTAATTTACTCTTCTTGGTCTAGTTCTTTAAGTGAAAGCTAAGGTCATTGACTTAGGCCTTTCTTTTTTTCTAATATAGGTGTTTAGTGCTATAAATTTCCCCCTAAGCACTGTTTTTAAAACTATCCCACACATTTTGAACATTTTCGTTTCCATTCAGTTCATAATTCTTTCTGGTTTCCCTTTTGACATTGTTTTCACCCATGGGTTATTTGTTATTCAGTTTCCAAATATTCGGGAATTTTCCAGAGATCTTTCTGTTGCCGATTTCTAATTTAATTCAGTTATTGTTAGAAAACATACTTACTGAGACTTATTTTATGGCCCAGAATATGGTCTGTCTTGGTAAATGTTCCATGTGCATTTTTTAAAAAATGCATATTCTGCTGTTTTGGGATGGTGTGTACTGTAAATGTCCGCTATGGTCAAGGTGGTTGATAATAGATTTTCTCTCTGTTCTGTCAATGATTGAAAGAGGTATTGAGGGGTGTCTGGGTGGCTCGGTCATTAAACATCTGCCTTCCACTCAGGTCATGATCCCAGGGTCCTGAGATCGAGCCCTGCATGAGGCCCCCTACTCCCTGCTCAGCGGGGAGCCAGCTTCTCCCTCTCCTACTCTCCCTGCTTGTGTTCCCTCTCTCACTGTATGTCTCTCTGTCAAATAAATAAGTAAAATATATTAAAAATATATTTTAGGGGCACCTGGGTGGCTCATTGGGTTAAAGCTTCTGCCTTCAGCTCAGGTCATGATCCTAGGGTCCTGGGATCGAGCCCCACATCAGGCTCTCTGCTCAGCGGGGAGCCTGCTTCCTCCTCTCTCTCTCTCTCTCTCTGCCTGCCTCTCTGCCTACTTGTGATCTCTGTCTGTCAAATAAATAAATAAAGTCTTTAAAAAAAAAAAAGACAACAGATTTAAATATATATATGTATATATACATACACACACACATATATATATATACTTTTTTTTTTTTTTTAAGAAAGAGGTATTGAAATCTCTGCCTGTGATTGTGGATTGATTTCTTTTGTAGCGCCATGTGATTTTGCTGCATGTCTTTTGTGGCTCTGTTAAGAGGTATATAAATGTTTAGGATTTTTATGTCCTCTTGATGAATCCCTTTACCATTATGAAATGACTGGTTTCATTCCTAGTTTTCTTCTTCGCTATGAAATCTGCTTTGTCTGATATTATTAATAAAGCCACTCTAGCTATCTTTCGACTAGTGGTGGTATGGTGTACCTTTACATTGTTTCTTGTAGGCAGCATATGCTTAGGTATTGCTTTTTAATACAATCTGACAATCTCTGCCTTTTACTCAAGATGTTAAAACCATTTCCAGGGGCAGCTGGGTGGCTCAGTTGGTTGAGCATCCAGTTCTTGATTTTGGCTCAGGTTCTGATCTCAGGGCCATGAGACCCAGCCCCATGTCGGGCTCCACGCTCAGTGCTGGAGAGTCTCTCCTTCTCTTTCTGCACCCCTGCTCGTGTTCACACTCTCTCTAAAAACAAACAAACAAAAAAAACACACACATTTACATTTAATGTTGTTATCAAAAAAGTTTGGCTCAAATCTGTCACCTTGTTCTGTTTTTCTTGGGCGCCACACCCAGTTGGGAGCCCAGCATGCCAGACCCTGAGATTAAGACCTGAGCAGAGATCAAGAGCTGGATGCTTGGGGCGCCTGGGTGGCTCAGTGGGTTAATCCTCTGCCTTTGGCTCAGGTCATGATCTCAGGGTCCTGGGATCCTGGACCCCACATCGGGCTTTCTGCTTAGCAGAGAGTCTCCTTGTCCCTCCTCCCTTCCTCAAATAAAATCTTTTTTTAAAAAAGGAGTTGGATGCCTAATCAATGGAGCCACCCAGGCACCCCTGCCCTTTGTTTTCTATTTGCCCCTTTGTGCTTTGTTCCCTTTTTCTTTTTTTCTGTCTTCTTTTGGATTACTAAATAATTTTCAAAATCCTATTTTAGCTCTTTGGTGGCTGGTTAGCTGGGACTTTGTTTTGTTCTTTTAGCAGTTGTTTTAGGATTTCTAGTTTGCATTTCACTTATCACAGTCTACCTTCAAGTGGTAGCATCCTATGTCATGTATATTTTAAGAATCTTACATTAATATACTTCCTGTTCTTTCCTCCCGACCTTTGTCCTATTTTTGTCACAGTTTTATATGTTGTAAACCACACAGTGCATTATTATTTGATAGTCCAATATCTTTTAAGGATATATAAATAATTAAAAATCTATGTACTTACCTATGTAGTTACCATTTCTTCATTCTCTTGTGTGGATTTGTATTTCCATCTGGTTTTGTTTTCCTTCTGCCTGAAGGGACTCTTTTGACATTTCTTGTATGGCGATTTTGCTAGGGTTGAATCTTTTAGCTATTAAATGTCTGAAAACATTTATTTTTTTGCCTCCATATCTTTTCCAACTTTTATTTTGAGAGACTACATGTAACATGAAATTTCTCATCTTAACCTTTTCTTTAAAGTAGGCTCCACGCCCAGCATGGGATTTGAACTCATGACCCCGAGATCAAAGTAACATGCTCCAGCAACCGAGCCAGCCAGGCTTCCCAATCATCTTAACCATTTTTAAGTGCACATTTCTTTTTTTTTATTTTTTATTTATTTTTTTTTTATTTTATTTTTTTTTTTTAAGATTATTTATTTATTTATTTGTCAGTGATGGAGAGAGAGCAACAAGCACAGGCAGACAGAGAGGTAGGCAGAGGCAGAGGGAGAAGCAGGCTCCCTGCCAAGCAAGGAGCCCGATGTGGGACTCGATCCCAGGACGCTGGGATCATGACCTGAGCCAAAGGCAGCTGCTTAACCAACTGAGCCACCCAGGCGTCCCTAAGTGCACATTTCTTAAGTGGTATTAAATACATTCACAGTGCTGTGCAGCCTTCCCCACCATCTGTTCCCATAGCTCTTTTCATTTTGTAAAACTGAAACTCCGTATCTATTAAACTATAATTCTCCATTCTCCTCTCTTCCCCATCCTGGGCGACCACCATTACAGATTCTGTCTTTATGATTCTGAACACCCTAAGTATTCTCTAAGTAGAATCCTACAGTATTTGGTTTTTTGTGCCTATCTTACTTTGCTTAATAACTTCAGAGTTCATCCATGTGATAGCATATTACAGAATTTCCTTCCTTTTTAAGGTGAAACAGTATTCCATTGTGTATATGTACCACATTTTGCTTATCCATTCATCTATGGGCAGACATTGAGTTGTTCCCATGTTTTAGCTGTTGTGAATAGTGCTCCTGGGAAGTTGGATGTATGAATACCTTTTCGAGCCCTGCCTTCAGTTCTTTGAGGTATATACGCCCGAGTGGAATTGCTGGACCATGTGGTAGTTCTTTGTGTAATCAATCTTGAGGATCCACCACACCATTTTCCACAGCAGGTGGACCATTTTATACTCCCACCAACAGGACACGGGGGTTTTAATTTCTCCACATCTTCACTTCCACTTGTTATTTTCTGGGTTTTTGTCTGTTTGGATTTTTGATAACCTATCCTAACGCATTTGAGCTTGCCTTCGTTTTTGAGAACTGTGTTCACTGGGTATGAAATTCCAGGTTGACGGGGTTTTCCCCCTGAACTTTAAAGATGCTTCACTGTCTTCTTTCCTGCGTTGTTTCCATAAAGAAGCCTCTCATCCTTATCTTTGTTCCTCTGTATGTAACGTGTCTTCTGTCCCTTTGGCTGCTTCTAAGATTTTATCATTAGTTTTGAGCAATTTTATCATGATGTGCCTTGGTATCATTTTTTTCCTAATTCTTGTGCTTGGGATTCATTATACTTTGCATCGCATTTGGAAAATGTGGGGTCATTATTTCTTCAAGTATTTTTTTGCCCCTTGCTCTCTCTCCTTTGAGGACTGTCGCACACATATGAGACCTCTTGGAATTGTTCCACAGCTCAGATCATGGATAGCCTGTAAAAATTGTAAACATTTTTTTCTTTCTCTGTGTGTCTCCTTTAGGAGAGTTTCAATTGCTATGTGCTTGGGTGCACTGCTCTTTCCTCCTGCAAGGTCGATCCCAGCTAGTGTGTCTTTCATCTCAGACGCTGTTTTTATTTCTGGAAGTTTAATTAGGATCTTTTTACTATCCTTTTTTTTTAGATTTTTATTTATTTAATTGACAGACAGAGATCACAAGTAGGCAGAGAGGCAGGCAGACAGAGAGAGCGGGGAAGCAGGCTCTTTGCTGGGTGGAGAGCCCAATGTGGGGCTCAATCCCAGGACCCTGAGATCATGACCTGAGCTGAAGGCAGAGGCTTTAACCCACTGAGCCACCCAGGCACCCCTCTTTTTACTATCTTAATGATGCTTTTTACTATCTTACTTTAATGTCTCCACTTACCTTTTTGAATATGGGGAATGTAGTCATATAACTATGGGTTTATAATGATTATTTTAATGTTCTTGTTGGCTAATTTTAATATCTCTGTCAAATTTGGGCCTGTTTTATCAAAATAAATTAAAAAAATTTTACCAAAACAGATTGATTTTCCTCCTTGTTAAGAGTCAACTGTTCCTGCCTTGCATTCCTGGGAAACTTTGATTGGATTCTAGACATTGTGAATTTTATCTTGTTGGTGCTGGATATTTTTGTATTCTATAAATCATCTTGAGCTTTGTTCTGGGACACAGCTCTGTTACTGGAAAATAGTCTGATCCTGTTGGGTCTTGATTTTTCAGGTGAGGTCAGAGGAGTGTCTAATCTAGGGGTAGTTATTACCCGTTGCTGAGGCAAAATCATACTCTACCAATTGCCTTGTGAACCAAGAGGTTTTCCAGTCTGGCATGTGAGAATAGATAGTTTTTCCTTCCCTGGGTAAGCCCCTGACCCTGTTCCTTGTGACCCTTCCCCTGGCCTTGGCTTCAGTGTGCACTCCAGCTGGTGTTCCATTGAATGCTCGGTGGGCATCCTTTGCAGTGTTTCAGAGTTCTCTCTGTTCAGGTCTCTCCTCCCCAGTGTTCTGTCCTGCAAACTGTTCACCGTGGTCTGCTGCTGCACTCCTCCCAGAGCCCTCTGGGCTCCCCTGCCTTTCCAAGATCCCTGCACTGCCTGACTCCAGGGAATCAGCCCAGGCGCTCACAGAGCTCCCCTCGTTTGTTTCCTGTCTCTCAGCGGTTATTAACTTCATTGCCTGATGCCCGCTATGTTGAAAACTCTTGTTTCATTTTGTCAGTTTCTTGCTTTCGGGCAGCAAGAGGAATGGAGTCCCTGTTGCTCCGTGTTAGCTAGCAGTGGAAGTCCACGTGTTGGCACATGGAAGTGTCCATTAAAAGCTGTGACTTCCAAGAACATTCCGTGGTAAGGGATATGGTCATGGGGTTAAATTTTATAAAGCAAAGCAGAAAAAAGTATGTATATGTGTGCTTGAATTTATGTGTGTGTGTATGTATGTGTGTGTTATATTACAACATACAAAATAACAATTTAGGCATGGATGGAAAGAGCCTGAACGTAAGGACACTCCAGCATTAACACTGATCGCTAAGATGACAGGAAGAAGTAGGATGATAACTTCATATATGTCAACAATAAGAGAGTATTTCTTCAATAGTCTGGAAGAGACATAAACTAAGTATTAAGTGTAAAGATACTTGAAAGAACAAGGTCAAACACTAGCAGACTCAGCACCAGAAACCGCATTCACTATAATGAAAGGCAGTGTCGTGTTCTAGCAAGAGGCTGCAAGGAGCACATAGGAATCCTGCGTGATCATGTGGGAAGATCTGGGGTTACTCCTCTGAAGAGGCCCCCTGTAGCCCCGGCTGCCTCCCAGTGACCCAGGGTCTCTCTTCTTGTGTCAACAGATTGTCCGTGTGGAGCCCTTGGTGACCATGGGTCAGGTGACTGCCCTGCTGACCTCCATTGGCTGGACACTGCCCGTGTTGCCCGAGCTCGATGACCTCACAGTGGGTGAGGACTCAAGATGGGCTGAGGGTCAGAGCTGAGGCACTAGGGCCCCCTCCTGTCGGTGGGAGGGCCGCCGCTGTTCCCTCTGTGACAGAAGTTACTGTCTCTGCTCACCCATCTCCAAAGATGGCGTAGGCTGCCTGCCTTTCTGACCTCAGGCAGCACCTCTCTGGTGCGAATCTGCATCCAGTGACATATGTCCATTACTCCCATTTCTGCCTTAAGAGACACACAGAGTAAGTCTAGTCTGTCTCTCTTTCCACAGGATTCATGGTCCCCAGTGCCTTTCCTTCTCTAGGGGGAACACTTCCAGTTCCTGGAACTGTTCCCACAGGACACAGCTTCCTGCCCCCCCAACCCCATTTCATCAAGGTCTGTGTTAAGATGAATGCACGCAGGCATTGAGGCAGGTTCTGGCCAGAGGTGAGGGTGTGAGTACCCTTGACATGCTCTCTCACCGGCCCTCCTACCTCAGGGAAGCCACCAGGCTCCTGTCTGAGCGCCTCTTTCCCTCTCTTGCTCTCCAGATCTATAGAGATGGAAATCTGCCCCAAGTGACCGGCCCTGTCACACATTCCTCATGCTGTGAGCAATCCCAGCTCCTTTACCCGACCCCCCCCCCGACCTTGTACCCCATGGCTCTGCCTGGCTAACATGCATATCTCTGCAGGGGGCTTGATCATGGGCACAGGCATCGAGTCATCATCCCACAAATACGGCCTGTTCCAACACATCTGCACGGCCTATGAGCTGGTCCTGGCTGATGGAAGCTTTGTGCGATGCACACCGGTGAGTTCAGAGATAGGGGACAACTCCACCAGCCTGCCTTGGACATCAAGGATCCTGGGGCTGGGGAGGTAGGGACCTTGGGGATGTTTCCTTTCAAACACACCTGTTTGGTTGGGGTCTGTATCCATAATAACACAAAGATTGATACAGCCCCTTATATGTGCTCGGATACTGTTGTAAATGCTTCCTATATGTTAAGCTATTTAATCCTTGAATAACTTTATGAGGTTCTATTATTTTAGAGATAGGAAGTTAAAACACAGAGACGTTAATAAACCTGCCCAAGATCACACAGCTACGAAATCCACATAGCTGGGATTCAAACCCAAATTATTAGGCTTCCAGATCAGTGCCCTTAGACATTTATTACAGCAGTCTGCCTCTCTCGGGCACATCAGGTGTGAGCCACAGAGTTCTATGCCAAGTATTGGGAAATGTAACTCAAAGCAGGAAGAGGGGCTATTTTGGAGAAACAAATGATAATTCTGCTCCCCAAAGGGGGATGCAAACATGTAAGGCATTTTACCCTAATGAGTGGGACAGGATAGAAACAAACTCAGATTTCTGAGCATAGCTAAAGGGCTCCTAAGGAGGGTGGCAGGGACAGAGTCACTCTTTGCAAGAAGATGTTTTAGAGAGCCACCAGGGTGGTTGGTCTCACAGAAGAGAGCCCAGGGCAGGCTTGAGAGCCTGGGTCTCAGACAAGAGAGACCCCCATTCAGGATTCACAGGGATTCAGCACGTTTTCCTAAACCCTTGCCTGGGCCCTGCCTTCTGACCTGTTTATTCCCAGCAGAGAAAGGAGACGACATTCATGTGTGACGTCCCTTCCCTGAGGCCCATTTTCCTCATCTGACAAACGCACTCTCAGGGAGAAAGGAGATGCCAAATGCCCCTAACACAGAGCTGGGCACCTGGCAGTCACCCACTTATTACTCCTCTCCGGCAGTGTGGACGGGCAGGGGGGCCCAGGTGGTCCGCGTCTGCTGTTCCGGAGACTTCTGCCAGCCTGCTGCAGAGCTTCCTGGCTCCAGTCCCCCACCCCCACCCCTACACTCCACTGCAGCCACACCAAGGTGTGCAGCCTGAACAGAAACCACAGCAGACTGTCCTCTTGGGGAAAGGCCAGGGGAGGCTGGACTTTTCCAAAAGGAGCTTTGTTAGACCTACAGAACTTAAATGAGAATGGCCAGATGAAAAGTTGGCTGTCTGTCTCTAAGACAAATAACAGAACAAGAAACGATAAGGTTAGAAACAGATTGTGGAATCAGATGAGGTCTTGCAGGAAGAATGCTGGGTCGGGAGTTAGGTGACCTTGCCTGAGCCTTGGCCTCTCTGTGCAGACTTGTGGGATGCTTAGGGGGAGCCATGTCACCTCTTAGAGCCTCACTTCCTTACTGTTCACGTGGAAATATTAGTGCTCTCCCTGGGCTTAGGGGACAGGGGGAGGATGCCACAGCTAATGAACTGTAAAAGGCTTATAAGTTTTAGTAATGGCCCATCTAATGTCCCCAACTGACCTTGACCCTCAGGAAGCTCTTTTCTTAGCCCAGCCTGGGACCCTTGGCCCTTCATCCCCCGTTTTTGGCTCTTGGGGCAGTGCTGGTCCTAGCCTTTTCCTGGGTGGCCTGGGGTCCGGGGACTGTACCTGGGTGGAGGGGAGAGCCTGCCCTTTCCGTGAGCATCCCTGGTCCAGAGGACAGTTGAAGCTGCAGAGGGAACACAGGCCCAGAAAGTCCTGTTTCTGAAGTTCCTTGCTAGGGTTTACACAAGCCAGTGACAGGGCAGGAAGTAAGCTGGGGCCCTTGGGGTCTCTGCAGCTCTGTTGACTGTGTGTCCCACCGCGGGGCCCAGAGGTGCAGGCTCTCAGCATGTGTTGGCTCTGCTTCCTAGTCAGAGAACTCGGACCTGTTCTACGCCGTGCCGTGGTCCTGTGGGACCCTGGGCTTCCTGGTGGCCGCCGAGATCCGCATCATCCCCGCCAAGAAGTACGTCAGGCTGCGGTTTGAGCCGGTGCGGGGCCTGGAGGCTATCTGCGACAAGTTCACCCAGGAATCCCAGCGGCAGGAGAATCACTTCGTGGAAGGGCTGCTCTATTCCCTGGATGAGGCTGTCATCATGACCGGGGTCATGACAGACGAGGCAGAGCCCAGCAAGGTAGGCCAGGGCGTCTCCAGCCAAGGGCCAAGGCCTGGGGAGGAGGAAGGCCCGGGGGGTGCTGGGGCTGAACCTGATCCCCCACCCTGCCCCTGCCTGGAAGCCATGTTCTTTAAGGTGGTGGGCTCAGTCAGCCCATCCGGGGTTGGGGCCCAGAATCTACAGTCAGAGCTGTCTTAGACGGGGATGGAAGTATCCATTGACTCTGCACTGAAGGTCTGCCAGATAGGTGTGTGCTTCTTAGTGGGTGTAAACTTTGATCCTTGAGGCAACCCCATTTTATAGATGAGGAAACTGAGGCCCTGAGAGGTGCTGTATACTTCCACGAGATGACAGGACCAAGGTTTGCATAATGGATTTGAGGCCTCAGAATCTAGGTGGACACTTCTTTGTTGGGTATAATTTTCAGTAGCAGCTTTTTCCTCTCATGTGAAAGGATTTGTGTTTATGCGGGACTTGGCAAGTATACCTGAGTCAAAGGAGAGAAGACTGTACCGGCAAACATGACCCAAGGCCGGCTCTTGGGTGTATTTATTTCCTCTCTTTTCAGGGCATACGTGGAAGTTTTTAAATGATGAAAGTAGTGTCACAACCTTGAAATACATAAGGGAAAAGTTAAAGTGGGTCCCTTCCCACAGGCTCACCCCCAGAGTAGTCACCTGTAATGGCACATTCCTCAGGGTGTGTGTGTGCACGCGTGGGCACACCCTCTTCTCCCCGTCTCGTGTTGGCCTTTGTATAACTGACCTAACCCGCTGCTTCCTGACAATCATTGATCTTGCCTCAGATGTTTCACTCTTACAAATAAGATTGCATTGAAGATTCTCTGACATCCATCATTGGCCTCTTGGGCAAGCACATCTGTAGGACTGAGTGCAAAAATTGGAATTCCTGTCTTAAGGATCGGAGCATGGTGTGCACCCAAGAGTGACCCCCAAACAGCCCTTCAGAACAGTGGTGCTTCTGCCCATGGCCCGCGACGGCATGGGAGAGTGCGTTTCTCCCACATTCTTGCCAGTGCTGGATACGATCACTCCTTCATTTTTGCCAATCTGATAGGGTTAAAAATAGCATCGTGTTTTCTTTGCGGTTCTCAGGTCACCTTTGAGGTTTGAGCATCTCTTTACATGCTTTTTTTCCATTTGTTTGTCTTCGGCTGTGACCGTCTGTTCAAATTTGCATTTTCCGGTTGAGGGTGGTCCGTGTCTCCCCACAGGTTTACGTGGTCTTCAAAATTGTCAGTAAATGACTGCAGAGCACTGTGTTGAGCGAATGCCCTAGCATTTACGAAACCATGGCTCTGTAGTTGGAAATACAAGTTGCTTCTAGTCTTTCCTTTTTCTTTTCTTTATATTTATAGAGAGACCAAATGGCAAGGTGGAGTCAGAGGGAGAGAGAGAGGGAGAATCTTGAGCAGGCTCCATGCCCAGCACAGAGCCCAGTGCAGGGCTGAATCTCATGACATCAGGATCATGACCTCCGCCAAAACCAAGAGTCGGAAGCTTAACCGACTGAGCCACCCAGGCACCCCGGTCTTTCCTTGTTTTAATTAAGGTGGCCATGGACATCTTTTGCCTATAATTGGAGTAATATCTTAAAGTACGTCAAAGACTAGGTACTCTTAAGGCTCTTGATCTATACCTGTATTCTTAAAACCTTCTACAGTTGTAAAGGACTTGAAAATCGTCTGGTACCGTGCCATCTCTAAATAAGAAAACAAGGCCAGGACGGGGAGGAGACTTCCCTGAGCACTCAACGGCTAGCAGGGGACAGGTCTGTGACCCCTAGGTCAGTGTTAGTTCCCTGGCACATCACCTTCTATAACCCAGCTGCGGTCACAGGCACTGACTGAGGACCTGTCCTGGTGGGGCACTGTGGTGGGGGCTGGAGGGTGGGGATCCTGGAGCGGGAACAGAAACACTGGACATGGATACAGAGCTCCTGTGCCGAGTCACACCCCAGGCCCTGGCTCTGCCTGACCCAGGCTGAGACGTCAGTGCGGGTCACCTAGCACCTGGTTGCCTGGGAAGGACATCTAGTATAGATGTCTTTCCACCTTCTCCCAGGCAGTCCCTTAGAGGGGCCGCTCCCTGTACTCCTCCCACACTGTACTGGCTCTTTGGGGACCTCTTGGCTCTATTAGATGCTGCCTAAGGTTATAGTTGGGCAGCAGGCTTTCTATAACTTGTTAAACGTTGGAACACCGTAACCAATTCCCTTATTGCCCTAAAAGACCAAGGTCTCACTCCAAGGTTCACCTGGTATCAGTGGGAGAGGGGCTGGGTGCCCAGGCTGCAGACTTGAACAAAGTGTCCTGACACCCATCAGGAACAGGGCTGGGGGAAGAGAGTGGCAGATGCATTAGACGTATGGACAGCTCATTTGAGGAGCATGTCTTCCAAACAGCCCTCTTGGGGGGGCTGCTCAGAAATTGTCCAGTGTGTCCGGCCCTGGGATGGGCCCTCTGCAGGCCCAGAGGAGCTGCTGGGGGAGGCAGCCCACTCCCATGTACAGGGGAGGCCCAGAGCTAAGGAGTGGCATGCTCAGGCTGGACCTGCAGCTCACGGGGCCACCTGGCTGCCATAGCGGACCTGAGCCCTGAGGGAGACACACAATCTGGGTTCTTTAGCATCTCCTGGGCTTGTCGGTATGAAGGTTCCTACTGAGTCCGAGGAGCACGGGGAGCGCCTGAACCCAGGTACGCCCCAGCCTCGATTCTGTTATGCAGCTGGTGCCACAGCCAGGTGTGCACAGGTTAGATCAGGTGGCTCTGCTCCTGCTGGGTTTCACTGTCCTTGTGCCAGCGGGCAGAGGCCAGCACACAATGTCCTTTGCTCTGCCAAGCTAGCCACGCTCAAACAGACTTGCACCAACAGGCTCTTTAGCCCAGCTTCCTGGCACCTCATGGCCCCACATTCCTGCCAGCGTAGTGGCCTGCTGCACGAGGGGACACCCAGAGGGGCTGGATTGTTGTTCCCTGAGATGGGGCCAAAGGCTCCTGGAAGAGGGTACGGGGAGAGGGCTGGGAACTAACCGCTGTGTCCAGGGGGTAGGCGTCATGGTGGGCCCTTCCTCGTCAACTTTTCTGGTCTCTGCAGCCACTCCAGGGCTGGGAATAGCTCCATTTTGCCAGTACTGAAAGCAGGGCTCAGAGTGGCCTGCCCAGCACCAGCCCCATGTGTTGTAAGACAAGCGAGTCCGCAAACTGCGCAGGACAATCCCATGTTTATAAAACCATGTGAACACACAGAGAAGAAAACCTGGGTACACATCGGTGTTAGTAGTTTCGCTGGAGCATGAGACTGCAAGGTCTCTCCTGCCAAGTTGCATGTTTCTGCAGCATTTGAAGTTCCGACGAGGCGTTTACTTTGTTTTTGGAATCGGGAGAAAATAGTGATTGTTCTTTGTTTTTTTGTTTTAATAATGCTCACATTCCAGAGCGCATGGTTCAACTTCCCCGCTGCCCAGCCCTGGCCTCGTTGTGCAGCGTGGAACAGGCTCGAGTCCTTGCCCTGCCCCTTGGCAGCCGTGTGGCCTCGGGCGCTCTGTTCAACCCTAATGGTTCTCCGCCTCCTCCTCCTTGGGGAGACAAGGACAGTTCTGACTTGCAAGGTTATGAAAGGGACACAGTGCCCAGTGCCGGCCGTGAAGGAGCATGTTGGTGTGATTAGTCTCCACCATGAGCTACTCTGGGAAAGCTCATCTTGTCTCTGCCCTGCCTTTACCTCCCCAGTGGTTCCGTGGCAGCATCTGGCCTCTGCCACGTGGCCGCTGCTCTCGGCTCCCCCTTCACCCTGTGCTGCTGCCCAGCTGAGTGTGATCTCACCTGCCCCATCAAACTCGGGAGCCTCTCCCACCCCCAGGAAGGTGGTCTGATGTGGGGCCTAAGTGTCTGCAGCGTGTGTGTGTGAGTTCTGATAGGCACAGAATCTCTCCCCCGAAGTCTATAGTTTTATTGCCATTTTCTATGTGAAACGAGAGGCTGAGAGAGTGACCGGCCCCAGATCACAGAGCCAGTGGGTCACAGGGGCCAGTGTCTGGCCCCAGCTTTGGAGCTCTGCCTCTCTCTTCAAAGGCACCTGCCCTGAATTCATTCCATGCAGAGGACCCTGAGCCCCAGAGAGGCTAAGTCAGGCCGGGGCCCCCAGCAGGTGAAGTCCTAAACCGTTTGGGACTGAAGGCTGTCTCATTATCAGATTTAGGCATTGGAAGCCGGGGGGCCTGGTGCCAGGAAGCATTAGCTTCCTCTGCGGGTTGGGGAGCTGCCTGCCCGGAGACGGCACCCAGAGGGTCGTGGGGTTTGGTCTCGGCAGGGGAAGTGCCATGTCAGTTAGTGTTGCTGGCCACGGGACCTGGTGAGGGTGGTGGGAGGGGAGGCGTCCCTCTGGGTTCTGTCCCTGAGGGGGAGGGATGGCTTTGCTCTCTAGACCTTTGGCAGCTGCCAGCCCTGGGCACACCTCTCTCTGTCTGTGAGAGAGTGCCCGTGGTGCCCAGCCTCCCCGGGCTCTCAGGACTCCCAAGGGTGGTGACAGACACAAGAGCTTTGGAAAGGCCAGGGGTGCTGAACCAAAGCCAGGTATCACCGTTCCGGCCCGACAGCGTCCGGCCCTCGTCTGTGGGCTGACACCACGCCCTCTGTTATTTCAGCTGAACAGCATTGGCAACTACTACAAGCCCTGGTTCTTCAAGCACGTGGAGAACTACCTGAAGACGAACCGGGAGGGCCTGGAGTACATTCCCTTGAGACACTACTACCACCGCCACACGCGCAGCATCTTCTGGGAGCTCCAGGTGAGGCTTGGGTTTCCCAGCCGGCTGGGCAGGGAACCAGGGCAGCTGGCACGGTGGCCGCACTCCCTCCCTGAGGGCAAGATCAGCCGTGTCCCGAGGACCGGGAGTGCCCGTGGACATGACACCACAGTCCTCTCCTTCTAAGGGGAGCAGACCGCTTTCACTTGGACACAGCAGCCTGTCCCAGAGTGGCTGCTACATGCTGGGGCACGGGTCAGGTGCTTGGGCGCACACACATGTGCTCTGCCCTTGAGGTGCAGTAGCCTGACGAAGCCGACACGCCCTGACACAGTGATGGGCCACAGGAACCAGAAGGGGAGGTGGCTCGTTCTGTCTAAGGTCAGAGGTGGCCATCGAGCTTGGCCTTGAAAGGTGAGCAAGAATTTGCTGTTATGCGTAGAGGGGTGAGGTGCAGTGACATTTTAAAGAGGGGCGACAGAGAAGGCCTCTCTGGGGGTGACTTGTGCACAGGGACCTGAACATGGTGGGGGCGGGGGTGGGGGATGAGCCAGGCAGAGGAAGAGCCAGAGCATGGGTCCTCAACGAGGCTACCTGCGTTCTTTTTTTTCCATGTCCTGTAACCTAGAAGTAACCTTTTAAAGTGTACCATTTAGTGGTATTTAGTGCATTGGTCATGTTGTGCAACTTGCACCAAAGTTGCTGAGGAGAGGAACAGCAAGCCGGAAGCAGCGAGGAGGTAGCAGGAGCCGCTGCCCCGCCCCCCGCCTCCACCCACCCCAGACGGTCATGGGAGAGGAAATGATGGCCGTGAGACTTGCAGGGCCCAGCCAGGGCCCAGCTAAGAGCAGGCAGACGGAGACAACGTCAAGCGAAGAGACTGAGGATAGAGGGGCTTTGCTGATTCACACCACGAGGACATAGAAGACAGCTTAGGAGATAAGGGGACAGGGCCGGGTGGAGTCAGAGTAAGACGTGTTGCATCATGGTAGGTCACTGGGCACCTGGAACCTGTGACGACCAGGTTAGACAGGGCTGACGGGCATGAAGGAGTTAGAGCTGGCCGTCTCCTAGGAGAAGATGATCTGTCCTAACTCTGGGCCACGTCTCACAGGCCGAAGTGGTGGGGCTGTGGGGAGGGGTTGGAGGAGTGGGGGGTGGAGGGCTCATCAGCACCTGGGAGCATGGGACCCGCCCCCCCCAGGTGAGCTCCCTTGGCCACTGTCAGTGGTGGGCATTTTGCCAAATGCCAAAGACCTGGTTCCCTCTCTGTGCTTGCTAAGAGCAGTGCTAGGATTGTGGGAGGTGTGCTTTTGTCAGGAGCAAGAAGATGATTTAGGGGACAGGAAAAGAAAGAGGACCAGCAAGGGACCCCGAGAAGAACATGGGAAAGGTAACGATAGGACAGAGTCTTCGCTTTACATGTTAGCTGTTACGCCAAACATACACCATTATCTCAAACTTCCTAACAGCCCCAGGAGGGTCGGTCCTTGTTCTTTTCCATTTTACAGATGGGGAAAACTGAGGCTTAGGTTGTCCAAAGTAACACAACTCAGAAAGAGATCAAGTGTAATTATAACTTGCTGCATAATGAACTATCCCAAAGTTAGAGGATTGAAACAACTGTTTCTTTTTATTATTTTCTGTTATCTCACAGTTTTCTGATTGTCAGGGATTGGGCGGGTGGTGGCGGGTGTGGGTGGCTCCAGCTCAGGGCTGTAGTCCAGTGTCATCCGGAGGCTTGCGAGGGGATGATCTATTTTCCAGAAGGTTCTCTCACACGGTTGTTAACAAGAGGCCTCTGTTCCTCGCCATGTGGGCTGCTCAAGTGTCCTCAGGACTGGGCAGCGGAAGCTGTCCAGGAGAGAGACCGAGGAGGAGCCCCAATGCCTTACAGGGCCCGTCTCCTCACATTCCGCCAGCCCTGCCACCCGCCGCTTGTTAGAGCAGGTACAGCCCACATCAGGGCGAGGCAAATCACGCTGCACCTCTTTGAAGAAAGGAGTAGCAAAGCATTTGTGAGTGTTTTGTTGTTTTTTTCTAATTCAAGTTAGTTAACATTATAGTGTAGTATTGGTTTCAGGAGTAAGAATTGGTGTTGTTGTTTTTTTTAACCACAGAGCTAGGATTCATAATGAGGTTTGTCTTCTATTTATGTGCCGTGAAGCACTGGCTGTCCTGCCCGAGGTGAAAGGAAGAATCTGGTAGGATGGGTGTCTTACACCTGAGATTTGCACACAGGGCATCCGGGCGGAGCACCACAGCATCCACCACAGTAGAGTTGCAGAAGCCCAGACTTCTACAAAGAAGGCGATGTCAAGTACATGCCTTTACCTCCTCCCCAGGGGTGAACTCCTCCTCCCTCAGGCAGCCCTCCACCTTGGTTCCTCCGTGTTGAATCCACCCTTTAATCAGCCACAGGTGCTGAACCTCTCGTCCAATCCTGTCACTCCGGGGCCAGGCCTGCCTTCACCCAGTTCAGTTAATCAGCAATATGTGGGTGTCAAGGCCAGCCACGTGATCTGCAGGGCCCAGTGCAAAAAGCAGGGAAAGAGTACTGTCAAAGATACTACCAGGGTCCCTCTTAAATTTGCTATTTAATGTTCTAAGTAAAGAAAATAATTTTTTTAAAAGATTTTATTTATTTATTTGACAGAGATCACAGGTAGGCAGAGAGGCAGGCAGAGAGAGGGCAGGGGGTGGGGGAAGCAGGCTCCCTGCTGAGCAGAAAGACGGATGCGGGGCTCTATCCCAGGACCCTGGGATCATTGCCTGACCTAAAGGCAGAGGCTCAACCCACTGAGCCACCCAGGTGACCCCCAAGAAACTAATTTAAATTATTGGAACGAATTTACTGTTCATCCCTTCAGAAATAGAAATATAGGGAGTATTGAGCTCTTCACATGACTGTGTTTCATTCCTAGTGGCCCAGTGGAGATACCGCACGAAACTACCTCAGTTGTGTTTATCTCCCTTCCTGGTAACATTCCCATTCTACCAACACTCTAGTGTGGCTTACTGGTGGGTAAGGAAGGACTGAAGAGAAAGAGAACTCTGGGCAGCCCCCTCTTTCCCTTCCCTATTACATCCTCCTTTCCAGCCAGCATGAGTGGTTGGCTAATACAGGGAAGTCGCACCAGGAGGAAGTGTTAGATAGGGTTCTTGGTGGTTCAGGTTTCTTCGACTGCCATGGGGCCTGCCTTTGGGGCGTGGGGTCCCGGCTCGGGCCAGGCCCCCTGGATCTGTCATGGGATCCCACAGAGCAGAGCAGGCTGGACACAGGTAAACGGCAAAGGCAGATGAGAGCAAGAGACTGGAACTGAAGCCAGGGACACAGGGCCTGAGGTCACTCAGAGGCAGAGGGATGAATCATGGGGCGGACAGGAGCGAAAGGAGGAGGGCGGGGCTCACTGTTAAACACATGAACTTTTCTGAGTTGAGATTCTGGAAAAGGAATGGTTCTAGCTGATACTTCTGGCTAACAACTGTTTTAAAGAGAAAAATATAAATGGCTTTTAAACGTGAGAGAGATGACTGTTCTCACTCTATTAAAGCCAGGCCAAACAAAACTGCCAGAGTCCCAGCTTTCACCTGCAGGGTGGCCACGAGGCAGAAGTTTGACAACCCTGCTTGGCCTGGGCGTGGGGAAACAGCGCCCCCTGGTGTCGTATGGGAGCATGTGCCCTGTAACCCGTTCTTGAGATAACCTATTAAAATGGCATACAGGGTTTGAACCAGAATTTTCCACTTCTAGGAATTTAGGCTAAGACACATGTAGAAAGGATACTCACTGGAATGGTCTGGAAATCCTCTAAATGCTCATCCGTACAGAACTGCTTAAATCAGCGGGGTCCATCCACACAGGAGGGCAATGATCAGCACACTGGAAAGGGCCAAATGACCATTAGGGATTTGTGGTCCATGAGGTCTCTCCAGAGGCCACTCTGCCCTTACAGCCTGGAAGCAGCCACAGACAGCATGGAAATGCAGGGGCATGGCTGTGTCCTAGCAGGACTTTATTCGTGGACCAGGTTTGTCCCAGGAGCTGTGGTGTGAGGGTCCCCGCAGAGCAGGGGTGGCACCCACAACCAAGCATGTCCTGGCTGGCTGTGCACCGAGGCACAGGAGGAGGGAAGAAGCACAAGGCTGTGAGATGCCGCCGCTTGTGAGCTGTCGGTCTCTACGCCCACCCGCGCGTCAACACAGCGAGTGTCTCTAGGAAGGGACACAGATCATTCCTAACAACGGCTGCCTCTGGGGGACAGAAGTTGAGTTGGGGAAGAATGAAGTGGGGTCAGGACTAGGGGGTACACGGGGAGGATGTGAGAGGCGGCCTGACCTTTGGATGGCTGGGATTTCTACTGTGGGTGTGTGTGGCTATTCCAAAAACAAGCAAGGAAACAATAAAAGCCGAGCTACACAGTGTCCTCAGGTCATGTGCCAGCGTCCGTGCAGGTGCCTGGATCGCAGAGCCAGGCAGGGCCAGGCGCAGAGGGGTCCCTCCCTCGTAGGAGTGTGCTGCCAGTCGGAGAGCTCGTCCCAGGGGAGAGGAGGGAGGGTCACTCGGCTTGCAAAGCTTAGCACCTGGGTTCCTTTGGGAAGCTACCCCGACCCCTAGTCTGCTGTGGGCCCTGCGTCTGTTTGTCCTAGCTCTTCCCCCACTGTAGTCCTGTGTGTGGCCTGTCTCTTCAACTCCTCAGGAGTAGGGACCATGTCTCGGTTATTTTGGTATCCCCAGCACTCAGCATGGAACCTCATACCAGACCTCATAGGCACCTCGTAATTATTTAATGAATAAAGGAATGTCCTCGGGGGCACCTGGGTGGTTCAGTCGGCAGAGCATCTGACCCTCGATTTCAGCCCGGGTCCTGGTCTCCAGGTCGTCAGATGGAGCCTCACATCTGGCCCTGCACTCAGCACAGAATCTGCTCCTCTCTCTCCCTCTGCTCCTTCCCCAGCTCATACGCAGGTGCTCGCTCTCTCTGTCTGAAATAAATAAATGAAATCTTAAAACAAAAAAAGGTCACTCCTCTTTAAGAAAAAAAAAAAAAAAAAGAATGGGGTAGCCCTCTTGAAGCCAAGAGCATTCCTTTATATTCCCAAAGACAAGCTTGGAGCAAGGGAGGAGGATAGTGACTGAAGGGACCCGAAGTCTGCGCTGTCGGGGCAGGGTGGCCAGCTGGTAGGTGGCACGGGGCAATGTCGGAAGCAGTGCTGAGGGAGGGGGCTCCTTCCCGGTGGTGGGTTGAGCACAGAAGAGGAAGACAGCCTCTGCTTAGCAGGGTCTCCCGGGAAGCTGAGTTGGAGGAGGCAGGCAGGCTGTGAAGAGCCACAGGCATGGGAGAGAAGTGGGTTGTTCTGCCCGGAGTTGGAGGCCAGCCGTCAAGCTTGCCCTTGAAAGATGACAGAGAGTTTGTTTTTGCGCATGGAGGGGTGGGGAGCCGTCACATTTTACACAGGAGTCGAGGGGGCCCCTCGGGAGATACTGTGAACCAGTGGGCCCGTGGCTGACCCTGAGCCAGACCTCCTCCCCCACCCTGCCCCCGCCAATAAGAGCAGCCCTTGGCTGTGACTTTAGGGGAATTGCTTAAGCTCTCCCATAATTGCTCTTCTCGTTCAGTAACATTTATTTCTCAGCCACTGACCAAGTGCCTTCTGTGTGCCAGTCATCCTGACCTCCATAGCACAATTACAGTGATCTTATTCTGCTCCTAGCTCTGGGCTACAGGCCTTCTAGGCAGTATTTCGTTATTTCCTCCAGTCCCATTTTACAGATCAGGAAACTAAGCCCAAAGAGATTAATAAGTCACTAGCCCAAGGTCATCGCAGCAGGTACAGGCCAGAGCTGAGACTCAAACCCAGACCCAGCTGGGCCAGTCCTGGGCACCACTGTTCCCCTCCACACAGGAGTGCACATGGAGCCCTGAGCGAGGACCTGAGCCCTGGCCCATGGGACCCTCCGCCCTGCTGGCCCTTCTCTCCATCGCCAACCTTTGTCTTTCAGGACATCATCCCCTTTGGCAACAATCCCGTCTTCCGCTACCTCTTTGGATGGATGGTGCCTCCCAAGATCTCGCTCCTGAAGCTGACTCAAGGCGAGACCCTGCGCAAGCTGTATGAGCAGCACCACGTGGTCCAGGACATGCTGGTGCCCATGAAATGCCTGTCGCAGGCAGTGCACACCTTCCACAGTGACATCCATGTAAGCGGGGGCAGGACGCCCTGGACCTCAATGTTCCTGGCTGTAAAATGGGCCTGTCCCGTGATGGCCCTGAAAGGAGAGAAGGCATGGGGGGCTGCTGCTGTCAGCCATAGCCTCAGGGATTGGGAGTGAAGCAGTGGGCAGACAAAGGGAGGGGTCCCTGGGTAAGGGTGGAATGGGCCTGCCCTGACCCTGGCCCCTGTTGCAGGAAAAGCACCAACGCCCCTCTCTCTGGTCCACCCAGGTCTACCCCATCTGGCTGTGCCCGTTCATCCTGCCCAGCCAGCCGGGCCTGGTGCACCCCAAGGGAGATGAGGCCGAGCTCTATGTTGACATTGGAGCCTACGGGGAACCACG
Organism: Mustela putorius furo; assembly: GCF_011764305.1. Classification (NCBI taxonomy): domain Eukaryota; kingdom Metazoa; phylum Chordata; class Mammalia; order Carnivora; family Mustelidae; genus Mustela; species Mustela putorius. Next base: position 43,810,646 of record NW_025422005.1, on the reverse strand, counting down.
TGTGAAGCACTTTGAAGCCAGGTCCTGCATGCGGCAGTTAGAGAAGTTCGTCCGAAGCGTGCATGGGTGAGTGGCCCCGAGCGTGGCATGCTTCCCAGGCCGCCAGCACCAGGGCTCTCCTGCCGGGGTGTAGAGGAAGGTCAAGGCAGGCACCCCTGGAGCCAGGCCTGCTGATTGCCAAGGGAGTGTTGGAGCCCCAGTCACCCTCTGGTTTGGAAAGCACCCTATGGAAGTCTGCAAGTGGGATTTCTCACCCCTTTCCTTGCACCCCTCCCATGAAGACGCCAGCATCCCCCAGGTGCTTGGCACAGAGCCCCAGGACCACTGCTCCGTGCCCCAGGGTACATGGTGATGTGGTTTTAGATAGGTTCTGGGCTGTTGCTCGGAGTTGGAAGAGCACAGTGGAGGAGGGAGGGAGCGGTGACTGAAAGCCACACACACACAGAGGCCCAGGACAGCATAGCTCCGAAACCAGCCTGGAACAAACCCCTGATGGACTTAAGGTGGACACATCTCAGAATAGTTATGCGGACTGAAAAAACCAGGAGAAAGGAGTACTGTATGATTCCAGGTCTGTGAAATCCCCAAGTCCACGGTGACCGAATGCCGAGACTCCTGAGCAGTGGAGGGCAACGGACTACACAGAGCTTTGATCAAAGTTTGGGGGTGATGGATGTGGGGGAAAGCACTCCTGCCCGCCCCCACCCCACCTGGGCAGCAGAGGGTAAACAGGAAATCCTCCATGAGCTCTTCCTGCAGCCCGTCAGGGACCCAGCGGGGGCCTCTCGGACCCCTTCCCCTCCAGGCAGCCTCACCCTCCTGTGTTTCCCAGGTTCCAGATGCTGTATGCCGACTGCTACATGAGCCGGGAGGAGTTCTGGGAGATGTTCGACGGCTCCCTCTACCACAGGCTGCGGGAGCGCCTCGGCTGCCAGGACGCCTTCCCCGAGGTGTACGACAAGATCTGCAAGGCCGCCAGGCACTGAGCAGGGGCCCGCCCGGAAATAGACATGTTGGGGGGCCCTGTCCCCAGGTCCAGGAGGCATCTTCTCTTCACTCAAGCTTGGCTACTCTCCCAGATCCATGCTTCCAGAAAGAACCCCTTCCAGAAATCCCACCCGGACTGCCCCGATGGCTAGCTCCAGCTCCCAGGGGCAGCCGAGTGGAGGGCAAAGGACGTGGGCTCTGGAGTCAGATGTTGCTAAGTCCAGTTTCCATTTCAGCCCCTTGTGAGCTGTGTGACTCTGGCCGGGTCACCCAGCCCCTCCGAACCCAGCTGCCCATCTGTTGAAACGGGGTCACAGTGCCTGCCTGCTGGCTGGCCGTAAACATCCAGGACTGGTGGCCGTCTCACCGGGGACCCTGAGGATTCCACTGTGCCAGCTGTGGCCTCCTACTCAGCACCATGTCTGCCTGGCGAGCTGTGGGTTCAGCGTCAAGTCCAGGAGGGCCCCGTATGAGGTCACCTGGGCCCAGATTTGGTTGGCAGGGTGAATGGGACGGTCCAGAGTCACCCCCGCTGTTGCTTCAGCCGGTCAGGAGCACCCCTCACAGAGAGAAGGAAGGAAGGTGCCTCTCTCTCTCCCCCGGGTCTCCAGAGGGCAACAGACAGGGCAGGCAGGCCCACAGTGTGCTGTGCCAAAGCCAGGTCCCTGTCCAAAGTTCGCTCTGCCGTCCTTGGTGACACCCTGCCCCTTCTCCTTCCGGCTCAGGCTTACACACCCACCCCAGCCGTCACCCACGTCTCCGCGAGGACCATGTCCTCGGAGAAGACGTTTCAGGGCTGGCTCCTGTCCCAGACCAGGTGGAGTGGCTCCTGCTCTGAACTGGGGCCGGAGCACCTGCGCCCGTCCTTGGCTCCCCAACCCTCCGTGCCTCTTCCAGTCCCCAGAGCCTGCCTAGTTACGGGGGCGAGGGGGGTGCCTCTACGCTGCTCTGCGGCATGCAGTGGGGGGTGGCGGGCGGACCCCACCAAGCAAGTAGATGGGAGACTTGGTGCAGATTCTCACTGTGGGGCCCAGAGAAAAGACCAGCAGCTTGATTTCTCCAACCACTCCTCCCTTGGTTCTCCCCCGCCCTCAGCTGTAGTTAATTTCAGTGCCTTACAAATCCTAAGCTCAGAGAAAATTAGCCCCGTTTCCTTCTAGAAGGAAGGGAGTCTCCCTAGGTCCTCCCCGACTTATGAAAGCCTATTTGGTTCTGCGAGTCCCATCTGAAGAACAGCCCGGCCTCCGCGGAGGACCCACACCTGAGAAGTTCGAGTAGGGAGCGAGGATGGAGTGAACTCTGCCTGGCAGGACATGCTGAGAGAGAGCGCACACGTGAGCTGTGCACGGGGAGGCTCTGTCCCCGCTGTCTTGTCAGCAAGCCGGGCGACTGTGGGCGAGTCATCTCCGAGCTGCAGCCCCTCACCCACCCTCCACGTGGACATGGGGGTTGTGTCTCACGTGAGGTCCTTCCTTCAGTCCAAGGCCAGCTCTCCCAACACTCTGGGAGAAGCACACCCGTGGCTCTCAGGAAAGGGTCCGTCCTGTCACTGCCGGTTGCCAGAATCCCGATGGAGCCAGGCTTTCCCCGACGTTGCTTGGCCATATCCCCGTGGGCCCAGCACCCTGCCAGGCGTCCCTGTGTGGTCCTGTGAGTGCTGGGCACATTCGTGGCACTCAGAAGGCAAAGGAACCCCCCTCCCTCCTCCCCTTACCCATTTGGCCTCTGGAGGGGGCATGAGAAAAACAAATAAGAAACCTCATTCTCCAGCTTGTCTGCAGAGCGTGTGAATTCTGGCCTTTGCCCTCCTGGTGGGCTCCTGCGCTTCTCACTCGACGCTAAACTGATGATCCTGCTTCTTGTGGAGGAATGGTTAGCCCGAGCAGAGGGGCCCAGCCCGGAAGGCCCTGGCTTTCTGCCAGAGGGCCCCCTCCTTAAGCCACTGGGAGGGTAGCCAGAGCTGCTAACAGCCTCTATCGCCCTTAGTCCTAGAAAAACCAAAATCCTGCTCTTCACAGACCTCACCCGGAAACTGGGGCTTGGAAGGGAAGGTCTCGGGATCACAGCAGCCTCAGGTTTATGTTCTGTTCCCGTCATCAGGTGCCCCGATGGGCCGACCCCCAAGCATGGTGGGCCACACGACAGACTTCATCCTGTAGCCGGCCCTATCCCTGTCCATCCATGCGGTGGTTTCATGGGGAGTGACACTTGGCTCCGGGGTGAGTGTGTGTGCGAAGTAAAGGAATAGGCCTTTCCCCTCCAGAGCCCCGAGTTCCTCTGGCTGCACGCGGGTTTTCTGAAGAACCCGAATTGCAGTCAGTCTCTTCTGCCGGAAGGATGCATCCTTTCCTTAGCTATTATGGAAGGGGAAGGGGTGGGGGATGCGTGCGGCAGTGCATGGTGTGTGGCTTTTATGTTTCCCATGACCCTGGGGACCAAGGAGAAGGGCCCGAGCATCCCCTGGCAGGCTCTTGGCAGCGCAGGAGCCGTGCCTGCTGTCCAGAACACCACATGTCCCCATGGCTGCGCGGCTGCTGCTTCTGTATAAATAAAAGTGTGACCTGGAAACCAGCCTTCGTCATTTCCTGTTTGGGGGACCACAGCATGAAGTCAGGCATGGACTTCACTGCCAGTGGGTTCCCCCCTCTGGATCTGCATGCCAATGGTCAAGGGCTGAAGGGTGGCATGGGGGAGGGCCAGCTTTGGTGGGGCCGGGAGATTATGGCCAATCTTCCCCGTTTTGGGACTTCCGCTGCTGGTCCATGTGACCTGGTGTAGGTGGAAGTAGGATCCCACTAGAAGCCAGGGGACCCATGAGAAGGGCCCAGGTGAGGGGTGGTTGTAGCTCAGGAAGAGGACAGCTTCTTAGGGCATTGGTTGTGGTCATCAGGAGCTGTCGCCCTGGCTTGTCCACGTGGTCACTAAACCCCCTCCTTCAAGCTGCCAGAACGGCATTCCCCAGCCTCCCCTGCACTCAGGAGTCTCCTGTCTTCAGGAGACGTGAACAGAATTGGGAAAGACCTCCCACAAGGTTTGGGCACTTGCCCTCAGCTGGATGTCAGTGACAACCGGGCCATAGGCTTTGGTAGGGTCACTCGTTGGAAGGAGTAAAGCTGCTCATCACCTGACCCCTGGCCCGGTCTGTTCCAGGAGCAAGAAATACGAGCTTCGTAGCTGAGTGACTACCGCTTGGGAGTGTTTGCTAGGACCCTTAAAGTCACCCGAGTTGGTTGTCAGGCCTAAAAGCCGAGATAGAAGAGCTAAGGTTCGTACACGTGGATACACATGACAGACATTTTCCTAAAACACGTGTGACAAGAGAGTCCCATCCTAAGTTTAGAAGAACACTTCAGGATATTTCTGGTCATTCGGGCTCACAAATTGGGATTTTTGTGAACTCTCCTTGAAAGGGGGGAAAAAACCTTTAACGTTCCTTGAAATAAAATTAGTATCTTAAGCCTTACATATCACACGACACACCATCTTGTATTGAATCTTCATCCTCTACCAGAAGCAGGTTGGCTTACACCCCCATTTTACGAGCGACAAAGTGAAGCTCTAGGAAGGTCAAGTGATTCGCCTGAAGGTCACGTGGATGCTATTATGGAATTCAACAAGGGCACAGAGCTGTATCTCACCTCGCAGCACAGAAGTCTGGAATGAGCCTTAGCCAGCCCCAGCTGAGACAGTGGCTCCAGCTCTGGGCATGGTGCAATGAGCCCCCACGGCTGGGCCTCACCTGTAGCGGGAGGTCAGGGTTCACGACATGATCTGCTGAGAAGGGAGGCACGGAGTGTTGGGCTCTGACTCAAGGCCTCTCCCTCCACCAGAGCCCCTCTTGCCTAAACAGACCCACAGCCCACACACACGGTGTCCACACACACACATTCACGCCAGAGTAGTGACCATTGGTTTTCCACACTTGACTTAGTAGTGTGAAAACTCACACTATGCAAGGGAAATGTAGATTGATTTTTAAACTAGGTTTCCTAATTCTGTCCTGATGATTAAATGGTCTACAGGTTTCATCTTGCTTGACTACTCAAATCATTCAGGGGCCTGCCTGGGCTCTGAGAAAGCAGTGAGGCTCTGTGGAGTTCTAGGGATCTAGGGAGGGGCATTTCGGTGGTGCTAGAGGCATGTGTGCGGAAGCCCTGATGTCATGGTATTGGCAGGTGGAACCTTCTGGAAGTAAGCAGGTCATGAGAGTGGACTCCCTGTGATGGAATCAGTGTCCTCAGAAGAAGAGACTCGGAGACGTAGGCCTCTCTTTGATTGTTGCCATGTGAGGATAGAAGATGTCCATCCCCAAACCAGGAGGAGGGCTCCTACCAGACACGGGATCCACCTGCACCTTGATCTTAAACTTGCCAGGTTCGGACTATGACATGTAAATAGTTTAATTCACCCAGTCTATGGTAAGTTGTTCTAGCAGCTTGAACAGCTGAAGACAGGTAGTGTGAAGATCGTTGACCCAACGGACCCCAAAATAGCTGAATCCCGCTCTGTCCATCACCTCTCCTCCCCTACGAGGTTTCCTAGGGAGCAGTCCCAGGGAATGAGTTTCTTAGTGGGACACTGCAAGATAATAGAAAAAACATATAATGGTCTCTATCCCTAGTTCTTGGCAGGGGGCTCCTGAAAAAAATCCTTTGTAATCTCCTAAGTGATAAGAGCACGAGGAACAACTATGATTCTAATATTTGGCCTTTGACCTTGATTCCCGACTCTGAGCTCCTAAATTCCTTGGAATTTCCTGGGTGATAGGAGCATCTTTATGTCCCAATGAGGCAACTCTGGGTGGGCTCCTAGTGGGTTCAGGGATGGAGTGCCAAGGGTCAAGTTAGAGAAGGTGAAACCCTTTAGGGCCAAAGGACCATGGCAGGGCCAACAGCAAGGGCCAGGCTTGCTGAGCCCCAGGGCAGGCAGTGAGGAGCCCGTTATCACAAGGATTCAGGATGTGAGCTCTGAACATGAGAGGCTTCCCCTCTCATCTGGCCTGGCTGCTGTGCCTGGGGTCACTGTGAACTCGAGGTACAAGGCACTGGATAGGATTCCTGATGGAATCCTATCACCCTCACTCTCGGTTACAGAGAGCCTAACAAAGCCAAGAAAATCCTCCTCCTATGAACTCTGCTAGCTAAAGCGAACATGCTGTGCAACCTGGGGAAACTCGTCCCTTCTCTGAGCCTGTTTTCTCTTGCAAAAAGCCAGCTGGGCTTGATCCTGCAGGGGTGTTAGACGACCAGCTACCTAGCTGCAACGAGACTGCCCAGGGGAGATGCCCACTCACTGTTATGTCACCTGAGATCCAGGTTGCAGGATGGGGCTGGAGTCCCAGGTCTGGTAACATGGCTTAGGAAAGGCAGTTTTTGCCCTGCTCAGGGCCAGTTGCTGGGACTTCATATTCAACTGGAAGAAACTGCTACCCTCCTAAGCAACCAGGGAGATGTCAGGTCCTGAGGTGACTTTTATAAGATGTACGTGTCAGAGGGCTTACCCCAGTCTCTTGGGGACTGCTGCAAGAGTTGGAACTGGAATTGAAGGTGGGCAAACCTTTCCCCTGCTGTGGACCTCTCTTTCTCCCAAGTTTTTAGTCTGACATAGCAAACAGGGTTTGCACTTTGGTTCAAGAAGGACAAAGCTAAGAGCCCCGACCTCCTGTCCCCCTTCCCCAGAGGTTCCTCAGCGAGCAAACCTCAGCTCTCTGTCTCTTATAGCCCTGCCCAGACAAAAGGGCAAAGGTCACAGGGAAACCGGATTTCAGCTGGGAGTCATCCCTAGGACCCTTCTGCAGGCATGGCCGCCCTGGGCTGGACGGGGCTGTCTTGCATGTGTGTAAGAAGCTGGACAGACAGGAGGAAAGCAGTAGTCTCTGAAGTGAGATGCCCAAGCCAGTGGTCTGGCAAGGTGACACAGTGAGATGCTGGAAAAATACATTAGTTAGTGCTTGTATGGGTCCGGGTCAGAAGCAGACCCCGAGACGAGGACTGGAGCGCAAGCTGTTCGTTTGAGTGGTGAAGAAAACAAAACAGTAGGTGGAGAAAAGGGGACAGCCAAGAAAGTGTGTGCTGTCACCGGGTTACCATTGTGGGCCGCGGGAATTAAATCGTGTGGGAGAAACTCTCAAAGCCAAAGTAAAACATACACATCAGAGTTCTGGCCTGCAAGGAGCGAGTTTGCCAACGCCACTGGTCAGATTGAGGACAGGTCCTGGGGGTGTTCAGTGCCACAGGAATGTGGCACTTCCAACCTTCCCTAGAAAGGAAGCCTTCCATGGCAGCCAGAGAAACTTCCACTCCGTTATGGCTGGGCGCCCCTTCTTAGCATGCCTGACTTTTGTAACTCAGAGGAGGGCATGGGTATCTCAAGACAAAGGACTTAAAGGAATTGCCTCATTTAAAGTCACACAGGTTTCTCTTCCCAAAAGGCAAGCATTCCAAAATTGCTAACCTGCTCTATGCTGACAGTGATTGTCAATAATGGGACAGCTCACAATTGTATTTGAAAAAATGTATTTATTCTATAAGGTTAAGCAATCTTTTTCTTTCTTCTCTTTTCTTTTTTTTTTTTGTTGAGAGAGAGAGAGAGTGCACATGTGTGGATGCCTGCAGGCAGGGGATGGAGAGGGGCAGGAGGAGATGGGAAGAGAGAGAATCTTAAGCCGGTTCCACACCCAATGCAGAGCCTGACATGGGGCTCAATTCCACGACCCGGAGATCAAGACCTGAGCTGAAATCAGGAGTCGGATGCTTAACCCACTGAGCCACCCAGGTGCCCCAAAGGTAAAGCAATCTTTTAAAAAGGTTTTATTATGTATATTTTTCTTCACTATTTTAAAATTTTGAATTACAGACTTACGGAAAAGTTGCAATGACCAAATAGAGTTCCTGTGCCCGCCTCACCCATCTCCCACCAACATTAGCATTTTCCACATAACCACAGCAGAATATTCAAAACCAAGAAACTAACATCAGCACCCTGTTATTAACTAAACCACAGACCTTATTTGGATCTCACCTGTTTTTACACAAATGTTCCTTTTCTTTCCAGAATCCCATCTAGGATTCTGTATTGCACTTAATTGTTAATTATTTTCTTCCAAACTCTAATCTGGTCAACGGCACATAGTTCCACTGCAGAATTTGGTCAGGCTCGAAATTTGCGTGGACACATCACCATTGTTCATTCGTTCTCCTGTTGTTGGACATTTGGGCTCTTTCTAGTTTGCGGCCAAAACAAATAAAGTGGTTGGGAACATTTCAGTCTTTGTATGGATTTACACGCTTGTTTCTCTGGGGTAAATACCCAGGAGAGGAGGGACTGGATTAGGTGGCAGGTGTGCAGTTAGTTTTTTGCCGAACTCTTTTCCAAAGTAGTTGGATCACTTTACATTTTCCACCAGCAACGTATGAGAGTTCCAGGTTCTCCACATCCTCACCAACACAGGGCATGGTCAGTCTTTTTAATTTTAGCTTTTTAAATAGGCGGGTAGTGGTATCTCATTGTGGTTTTAATTTGCATTTCCTTAATGACTAATATATGTAGCCTGGAGATAAGTCCTGTATCAGATCTATGATTTGCAAATATTTCCTCCCAGCCTATGGCTTGTCTTTCCATTCTTTTAATAGTGTCTTTGAAAAAAACAGGACTTTTCCATTGTAATTAAGTCCAATTTAAGAATTTAACGAAAAATGAAAAAGAATTTAATGATTTGTTCATACCATACCGAAGCATGATCTATAGAATATAGCAAATAGTTATATTGATATCTAAGAAATTGCTGCCTGATCCAAAGTCCAAAGATTTTCCTCCTAAGCTTTCTTAATTTAGGTTTTATGTTTTGGGTTATGGCTCATTTTGAGTTAATTTTTGTATGATTTGAGTCATTGGTCACAGTTCATTTTTTTGCATACTAATGTTCAATAATTCTAGCACTATCTGTTGAAGGATTATTCTTTTTCCAATGAAACTTTGTTGAAAATCAGTTTCTGATTTTCTGTGCGTCTGTTTCTACCGTTTCTATTCTCTTCCTCTAATCTGCGGCTCTTGACATCAGTTTCATGCTGTGGAATAAAGTAATGCTATTCCTCCAGCTTTGTTCCTGTTTTGGCTATTTTATGTCTTTTATATTTCCTTGTGTTTTAGGATCAGTTTGTTGACTTAAAAACAATTACTGGCTGGGGCGCCTGGGTGGCTCAGTGGGTAAAGCCTCTGCCTTCCGCTCGGGTCATGATCTCAGGGTCCTGGGATTGAGTCCTGCATTGGGCTCTCTGCTCAGCAGGGAGCCTGCTTCCTCCTCTCTCTCTGCCTGCTTCTCTGTCTACTTGTGATCTCTGTCTGTCAGATAGATAAATAAATAAATAAATAAATAAAATCTTTTTAAAAAAAACACAATTATGGGGGTTTTGATTGATATTGCACTGAGTTTACAGATTTGGGGGGAACTGATATCTTAGCAACACTGAGTCTTTTGATACTGGGCGTGGTATACCTCTCCTTCAAGTTTTCTTTAATGTATCTCTGCAGTATTTTGTAGTTTTCAGTGTAAACATCTTGTACATCTTTTTTCAAATTTACACCTAAATAAGGGGCACCTGGGTGGCTCAGTGGGTTAAGCCTCTGCCTTCAGCTCAGGTCATGATCCCAGGGTCCTGGGATCAAGCCCCACATCAGTCTCTCTGCTCAGCAGGGAGTCTGCTTCCCTCTCTCTCTCTCTCCTGCCTCTCAGCCTACTTGTGATCTCTGTCTGCCAAATAAATAAATAAAAATATTTAATTAAAAAAATTTACACCTAAATATTTCCTAGTTTTGCTATCATAAGTGGTATTTTAGATTTTCAATTTTTATTATCACCAATATATAGAAACATTTGATTTTGATATGTTGATCTTATTTCCTGAAAATTTGCTAAGCTGATTTATTAGATCTAGTTTGGACCTGTTTTGGCTTATCAGCTTTTTTGAGGATTCACAGGAGTTTTTTTCACATAAGCGACATGTCTGACAATAAAGACAGTTTTACTTCCTCTAAAACAGTCATTTTGCCATGAGTGAGAAAGTAACGCTTTTCATAAGGCACGCACGCTCTGAAGAGTATTTTTCACCATTATTGGAGTTTTGGGGCTGAGGCTGTGGTGTCCCAGCCTCCTTTATGTCTAGGGACAACACAATCCTGCCACCTTACACAATCTCTTACCAACAAAAAACAGTGAAGGAAGTAGCTCGGGACATTGTGACCAACCCCACAGACCCATCTTTTTGGGCTAGACCTGTGTGCCCACAAGCCCCAACTCCAAGGATGAAACTGATTGCATCCAATGGCTGCACATGGCCTGGGGGCCAGTAACCTCCTCATAATAGTGTTAGGCCCTGCTGGGCTTCCAGAAGCATCCTGGATGGAGATGGGGCCTACAGCTGTCTTCTGACATATGTTACACTTTTCTGCCTCTTTTTGGATTTTAATGATCAGGGAGTCAAGCAATTTGGCTTTAGAATAGAAGAAGTTCCATTAGTCCATCTGCTCCCATGTTTGTGCCACTGGCGAATCTGAATTCTAAAGATAGTTGATCTTCCTTATCAAAAGATAAGTGGCCCCAGCTGTCCTAGCAGACATCATGACCTCCAGGTGGATGTCGCCAGCAAAAGTGATCCCACCGTATCCCTCCCCTCTCCCAGGCATTCCCATGGGTCCTTTCTCTAAGACCTTCCCCACCCTCCTGATTCCCACTTCTACCTCCCATCCCAAATTTGTCTTCAGGCCTTCGGGCCCTCTGGTCACCACAGGCTGTCCTTCATATGCAGCTTTAAGGAGTAGGATCTGAATTGTAATCCACTGTTGGAGGGCACCTCCCCTTAGTAAAAGGTGTGATCCTTTCCCTTTAAAAAAGACAGAAAGAGAAAATGAAACTGGTCCCTTGGAAGGACTGAGACCCCATCCCTGGAGAGGCACTCGGGGTTGGGGGGTGCGAGGAACAGGTACCTGCTGGCTGTGCTTCCCAAGAGATCCTCTATGGGTAAGAGGACAAAATGGCTGACCTCCGGCAACAAAACAGCCTGATTCTAAAAAAGGAGATTTCCTTTCCTTTGCACCTACTTTGGTTCATCAGAGCCTCTAATTTGGTTTATAAGAACTTCAAGTACAAAATTCTAGCACTTGAAAGATCATCTAGGGGCACCTGGGTGGCTCAGTAGGTTAAGCATCTGCCTTCGGTTCAGGCCATGATCCCAGGATCTTGGGATCAAGCCCCACATCAGGCTCCCAACTCAGCAGAGACCTGCTTCTCCCTCTCCCTCTCCCTCTGCCTGCCTCTCCCCATGCTTGTGCTTTCTCTCTGTCAAGTAAATAAATAAAATCTTAAAAAAAAAAAAAAAAAAAAAAAGAAAGAAAGAAAGATCGTCTAGCTCACCCTGAGAGGGAGACTGAGGGAAACTGAGGATCTGAGAGAGGCAAGAACTGGCCTGAGGTTACCATGGTGGCCAGAATCAGGGCCAGAATTCCAGCCCAGAGCCCCTAACCTCAGTCTAGTGTCCCTTGCACTGTTCTGATTCTTTCCTCCAAAGGGAACCCCTGGAGACTCTGGCTCCATCCCAAGAGCCATCTGGAAGATGGCATTTCAAGAACCCTTTGCTTTGTTTCTGACTGCATTTAGCAGCCATTGCGTGATATACATTTGTGTGTTTGTTTATTGTCTGACTTCCATGTAAACTGACAAGGGTATAAAGCAAAGAGAGCCCACACACACGGCTGACAGGGGTACAGAAGAGTACAGCCACTTCGGGAAACAGTTTATCAGTTTCTTATAAAGTTATACATACCACCTAACCTTGACACACTATGGTAGATATTTGCCAAAAAGAAACCAAAGCAGGTGTCTACACAAAGACCAGCATGTGACTGTTTGGAGCAGTTTCATTCAAAATGGCCCAAACTAGAAATAATCCAGATGGCCCTCACCTTGGAAATGTATTAACAAAACAAAACAAAACACCTGCGGTACGTCCATACAGTGGAACACAACTCCGCATTCAAAGGGAACTACTGCTACACGCAACTACACGGGTGAACTCCAAGAGCGCCACATAAAACAAAAGAAAAGATACACAAGTGTGAACCTATGGCACAATTCCACTTACACAACATTCTGGAAAAGGCAAAACTCCAGGAAAGGAGTCCTGGTAGTAGTTGCCAGAGGCTGGGGTTGGGGAGGAGATTGACTACGAATGGCACAAGGAAGCCCTTCGGGGCGACGGTAATATTCTACATCTCGCCCACCTTGGTCATTACATGATCACAGGCATTTGTCAAAACTCACGGAATTATATTCCTATAAAGGGTGAATTTTACTGTACGCGGTTATACTATTGTAAATCTGACTTTTAAAGAAATCCTCCTGTGGCTCTTTGCAGGCAGGATAAAGTCCAAGCAGCTTAGCTGTACATTCCAAGTCCCTGAGGACTGACCTAGCCAGTCCCATCTGCCCTCTTCTCGGCTGTTCTGCCTGTACACACTCCACGCATCATCCAAAATGAACCATCTCGTCTTTTCCAGATGTCCTGAGCTTTTTTGCTTCCTGTCCTTTGCTCCGGCTCTTCTCTCTGTCCTAAACATGTTCTCCTCCCTGGAAAAAGTGAGCCCTCCTGGAAAGAACACGGCCGGGACCAGCTGGGCTGGAGATGCAGTCCTGTTCGGCTCCTGGCGTAGACAGAAGGCGAAAGGGATCCCAGTCTCCACTTCTCTATGTATCGTAGCCCTTTGCATTGTGACTCAGCAGTTTCCCCAACCAGAGGTAGAGTCAGCTTCCCCTTGCCCTTGAATCTGGGCTGGACTTACAGCTTGCCTAGGCCAACAGAATATGGAAGAAGTCAGGATGTGTTACTCTGAGCCTAGGCTGCCACAGGCCTTGAACACGTCCTCTCTCAAAACTCTGCCTCTTCAGCGAGAACCAGCCCGGGCTAGACTGCTGAGGGGTGAGTCCCTGTGGAAGAGCATCTAGTTGTCCCATCCAAGACCATCCCAGACCAGCCAGCCCCAGCCAACCAACAGACCCATCTCCTCCCCTGACCCAGAGCCCATTTTTTTAGGGTCTACCACAAAGTATCATCACCCCTTAAGGTCCCTTCATTTCAGACACGAAGAAGCAAAGCCTAGTCCCACCCCAATATTACATCTTCCCAGTGGCCCTTTCCAAAGACCTCCTTCTATGTGGACAGCACTCTGAGGACGGCTTGTGGGCTGCTTGAATCACAGGTATCTCTTTGCAAACTCCTGCATTAGAACGCCGCAATCCCGCTGTGCCTATCCATCTCGTTCCATCTCTTGCCATAGCCTCTGCTGTGCCCCACCCTCCCACTGCTCAGCCACCCCCAGCTGGCCAGGCTTGTCATCTGTCCATGCCCAGGGGACATGGGACACCGCCATCTTCCCATGCAGACTGTGGCTCCTCTCTCTGCACACCATGCTCGCACAGCATCTTATCGAGCCCTCTGTCATGGACCTGATTCTAAATCAATTCCTCCCCTCTGCCCCATGTGCCTAGGACTTTCTGAGCAAAAACCCCTGCCTCCTAGAAATTGTTGGCTTACTTTTAACCAGCTCATCCACCTCTATGCCTTTCCCACCTCCTGCCTTCATCCAAGGTCAACCTTTTTCTGCACTTAGGAAACTGCCCCTCCGGCCTGAACAAGAGGTGGGTTCCACTACCTCTGAACAAGAGGTGGGTTCCACTACCTTGCAACTGAAACACCTGCTTCTTCCTTGCCCATCAGCCTGGAAGTAAGCTAAAGCCTCTATCCCCAACCACTTCTGCCAAAAATAAGGGAGGACGGAAGGAAGGAGGAAAGACAGATGGAAGATGGAAGGGTAAAAATATGACCTCCTCTCTTCTCTGCCTTCCTTTGGAGCTTAAGACCCCATATTTCCTTTGTGCCATGTTGTGTCTACAGCATCACCATCCTTCCACAGTAAATGTGTGGTGGAATTGTGGAGGGAGGGGAGTCTGTGCTGAGCTTCCTAAGGGTTTCCTCTTCCAGTCCAAACTCCTAAATCTCCCACCAAAGCAGCATGTACAAAGGCCCGGGAAATCAAAGGAAACTGACCTGTTGGGGGGCAGATGGGATGACAGGGAGACAGTAAAGGCATTCTCTGGCTTAGCCTTCCTGGGTCAGAAGAGCGCCCCCCCCCCCTCATCTCATCCTCCAGAAGACCATGGGGAAAGAGCAAGGGAAGTATCTGGGTTTGGAGACGGAAGTCCTGGGTCCTCTTGCCCCATCCTCCTTCTCAACTGCCCTATCACTATAGGAAGGGGGAGTGTCTTCTGCATGAAGCTGAGCACCATTGTGGGGCAGAGCTGCTGCCTGGTTCTCTTCTGCCCTGTCCCAGCAGTCAGGATGGGGCTGGCATCCAGCAACTGCGCAGTGAGCCTCTGAGGACAGCGTGCATGAACGCCATTGACTGGCAGCGACTTTTTAGGAACTCTCGCTCCAAATTTCAGTCATCTCAACTGGAAAACATTGAGAGTGAGATCTCCCTTTTAAAGTCATCCTATGTAGCAAATGCCTATGAAATCACTTTGTATGTCATAAACATGCTCCAAGAATAATTATCATTATTATTATTACAAAGAATGGATATTTAGGATTTCAACTTCAGATTTCTGAGCAAGGACTATGGCTTTAGTTTAAAATCCTAAAAAGGTAGTATGCATGCTGAAGTATTTAGGAGGAAATGTATTGATGTCTGCCGTCTACTTGACATGTTATCAAATTATAAAGTGACTGACAGATGGACAGAAGGACAGATAGGCAGAAAGAGAGGTCATAAAGCAAGAAAAGCAAAACGTTAGTGATATAATCTAAGTGGTAGGTATGTAGATATACATGGGAAAAGTCCTTTGCATTTTTTTCTGTATGTTTGAAGTTTTTCATGATAAAAAAAAATGTCAGGCAAAAAAGCTTAAAAAGGAAAAATAATCTACTGCCAAATCAAACTGGAAATTTCCCACATGTTCCTTTCATGGAGTCAACCAGACTCCGGACCATCTCCCCAGTTAATGCCCCGACTCCCCCTTTTACAAATACTCCTTGAGCACCTTCTGTGCAGGCCAGTGAGACACTAGAGCCCCAGAATCAAGAAGCTGAATCTGGAAGCTATATCCGGTAGGAACCACAGCATGCGAGTAAGTAATTACAGCATAATGGGGAAAAGCCCCTCAACCTGGGGATCACAGGAGATTGAGGATAGTCACTAACCAGACAAATCAGGAAAGGCTTTGTACTTAAGCAGAGTTGTAGAGGATGAATAGGGGTTGAGGATGAATAGACGGCAGAGGGTGAGAGGTGACACAGATTAGCTGTCACTCCACATCCCAGGAAGAGATTTCGCAACTCTCTCTCACACACACACACCCTTCCTCGCCTGGAAGTGTGTTTGAGGACGTGTTCTGCCATCGGTGGCCTCCTTCAAAAACCAGGCCCAGGAGGAGAGGCTGAAGCCCAGGGTCAGAGTCGGGGCACTGCTTCTTCCCTGCCTATCCATGGTGGTCACTTCCTCTCCAAGCCTCACTAACTCATGCATACAGCAGGGAAGATGGCACTGACATTGACCCTTTGTCTTCTATGGCTCCACAGCCCATGGACTTTGCATGCTCTTCTCCACTTAGAGCTCATCACAACCAGCACGCAGGGGCCACAGGTAGGGGTAGGGGTAGGGGTCAATAAGAGCAAGTCAGCACTCGACTTAGTGAGGATCCAGTGAGAATGCCTCCATTCTCCCCGTCTCCCTTCCTTCTCGCTCATTCTTGACTCTGGCTTTATTTTTATGTGTTTTGATTTTTTTTTAAACTTCTAGAGTCAAATGACTTCTTTTGCTTCTTTTGCTCTCAATCTTTCTTGTTCAATATCACAAGCAAAGTTTAAATTTTGCTCCAACTGGATATAGGGTTTTAATTATAATTAATTTCTAAAGGGTGTGTAATTCCTTTTTTTATTTTTAAAAAAGATTTGACAGAGATATCACAAGTAGGCAGAGAGGCAGGCAGAGAGAGAGAGAGAGAGAGTGGAGGGGAAGCAGGCTCCCCACCGAGGGGCTCAATGTGGGGCTCAATCCCAGGATCCTGAGATCATGATCTGAGCTGAAAGCAGAGACTTAACCAACTAAGCCACCCAGGAGCCCCAAGAGTGTGTAATTTCAAACTTGACTCTCTCTTAGACCCGAGAGCTATTGAGAAGTGTACTTCCTAATTTCCAAATACTTGGTTTGGGGGACTATCCTTTTATTGTTAACATCTTGTTTTATTGTACTATGTTTAGAAAAAGTGACCTCAAATTTTCTATGTAGGATGTTTTAAACTTAGACATTTTTAACAAGATTTTCTTAGACGATTGACTTTTATACATATTCCATGAGTATCTGAAAATTAGATGGAGTAAAATTAGATTTCAAATCCTCCAAATAATTATTTATATAGCCTATCTGTCAAATCCTCAAACAAGTCTCTTCAGAACTCTCATTAAGATTGTGGGAGTCTGTCACTGTTATTTTGGGGTTGTAAAGGTTCAGTTATTATAACTTCTTCTTGGCTTTCATGGTTTATAATGATGAAATACCCAGTTTTGTCCCATTTAATATTTCTGCCTTGAATTCTACTTTGCTTGGTATTTGTATTACCACTTTTTCTTTCTTTATGGGTTACATTTATCTGCTATCTCATAACCAGATCTATTCTTACATATTTTGTCTTCCCCTTTCTTTGAGCTCTCCATGCTAATTCCTTTGCCATTTGTATATTTCCTAAATCCTTGTGCATCTCTATTTGCCTTACACATGAATGACAGTTTGCTTATATAGAGAACTCCATGCACAGTGTTTTCTATCCATGTGTCAGAAGAGAAGCCCAAAACATGTCTGGTTGTCTTTTATTTAAGTTGTAGGTTATTTGTCTTTTTAGAGGTGATACAAAACTTTTCTTTTAAAGACTTTTATTTTATCTTTGAAACTCAGAAGTTCTACCACTCTTTAAGTGAGCTGAATGCATACATTAACTTATCTCCCTTGTGAAATCCCACTAAAACAAGAGTAAAGGAATAAAAGCTTTTAAAGTACATACTCACAGGGACAAAAACAATAGAAGAAACAGGTGGTAAAAAAAAAAAAATTGGAAGTTAAAAAACTGATGGAAGAGCGATAACTAAGCTAGCAGACCCAGGAAAGCTAAACTCTAAGCCAATAGAAGATAAATTTAGGAATTCCCTCACTCCAGAGGCTGACGAATTGGCAGCACCAGGTACCTCTGGAAGTAAGAGAGAAAGCAGAACCAAACCCAAGCTACTCATAGAGAGTCTGTGGAGTACTAGTTTCTCTCCCCACTCTCTGCAGCCAGATGAGTGCTTTCCATGAATGAAGATTGGAGAATTGATTATTTGGAGACAGAGATGTTCTTTGTACAGGATGACACCAGGCACAGGTGATCTCATAGGTACCATATTTAAAATGGAAACAAATGGAAGTTCAGTCCCTAAATATGACCTCTAGGCTCTTCTCCACTTAGAGCTCTGGTAGCCAAGACCTCCAGAAGAGTTTTCTTCCACCAAAGTAAAAGACAAAACATCTCACAAAACTGACATTGAAAACAGTGAAAACACTCAGTTTGGTCATCCCATGTGCAGTCCATAATCAACCAGAGCTTTCAGTTGGATTTTTAGTTAGATGTGAATGCACAGCCAAGAAATACCAGACATTTGAGAAAAACCTCTGATATGGAATATTGAGGCCAAAATAAATATACAGGTAGGGAAAAAAAGCACTTGGTAAAAGGAGACAATAGTCAGGCAAACTTGTCTTAATCAACAATATCTTGAGAGTACGAGCACTGTATCCATGAAATAAGAGAATGACATTACTAAAACATTCAGAAAACAAAAAAGAGCAATTAGAAATTAAAATATGAAATTAGAGAATGAAAAAGTCAGTGAGTGAATGAGAGAACATTTCTAGTCACCTGAAAACAATCAGCAGCTCAGACATACCCAGGATGGAACTAAGCACAGAGCAGGCTTTTCAAATGAATCCGTGAAAGAGCTTATCCGGGAATCATTTTCCCACCTATGACCTCCCTACTATGCCTTGTGACACAGTTCTCCTGACCCAGGAAAGAGCCCAAGTGGATCAGGGTTACAGGGACAATGTCAAACCAGAGCCCCAAGGCAAATCATGTCCCAGCCTGACAATTAGACACCCACAGGGATCTGCTGGTTGACTTCCCTTCAGTAACATTCATAGACTTTGACTATGTCCCTGTCAGGTATAAATCATTCCCATTTTACAGATGGGAAAACTGAGATCTGAAAAACAAAGGGTGACTCTCGGCTGGAGTTGGGTCTAAATGGAGAACATACAATGTGTGTAATCTGTCTCAAGAGCACTTGTCCTCTATTTGCCTTATTTTTTTTCTGATTATAAAAATGTTATATGTTTTTCCTGAAAAATCCAAACATCTCAGAAATAAAACAAACAAAGTAGAATGCAAAAGACCCTAATAACACTCCAGAGGTAACCATGAGCAACAGTTTGGGGTCTAGTTCTCCAGAGCGTGTTGTCTATGCATATGGAAATATATTTTAATAGGTTCATTATACTTCTATTTTTAATATTCATATGTATTTCATCTTTCAGATAAAGTTTATAATAAATGTATCAAGTTCCATCTACTAGCCCCTCGAAATATGCTAAAATAACATTAAATAAGTACATCAGTGGGAGAATTACTATTTTTTCCAATATCGAATCTTTCCATCCATGAACATGGTATTCCTTCCAGTTATTCAAGCCTTTTCTGACATCTTTTAGCAAAGGTTTATATTTTTCTTCATGTATGCCTTAACTACACCTTATTAAATTTATCCCAATGCATTTTATCAATGGTGCTGCTACAAAGAATGAGATCCTTCCCTTTTTCTCAATTATGTTTTCTATTAGTTATGGCCACAGTATCAGAGGAAATTCTTCACCTTTACAGTTTTAAAATGAACCCTCCTGGATTGTTTTAGGTAAGCACATTATAAATTGTGATGATTTGCTCTTCCTTAAGAGTTTTATTTCCTATTTGTTTTTCTTGTCTTACTGCATTTCCTGGAACCTCCACACCAGTGTTGAACAATGCTGGTGACATAAGCATCCCTGTTTCGTTCTTGACTTCATGAGAAGCCTTTAGCATTTTACTATCATATTTAGTAGTTTGGCCTCATCTTTAAAAGCCCCCAACTTCCCTCAGGACCCAAGTGCCCTCCCATATCTCCCCCATCCCTGTCAAATTTCCTTCTTAATACTTTTCCTTCTTTGACAGCAGAGGGTGAGTTAAATTGCTGTCGTTTCTTCTCCTGGTTGATGTGCGCTCTAAGGCTCTCTAAAGAACTCAACCCTTATATAACTAAAACATAGAATTCTGCCCAGTCATAGCAGCTGCTAAGGGACAAGGAAGCTAGGACTTGCCACACACCTGCCAACCAGAATCCCCAGGCAGAAGACCTTTTCAAGCGTCATCTCCTTCTGTCCTCAAAGCAGACTCTATGAAGTGGGTTGTTTCATTCACTCTCATTTTTCAGAGCAAAGTCTGTCTCCATGTAACATTTCCTAGGTCACACAGCTAAGCAGCAGACAGAATTCTAAACCAGGTTACAAAGGAAGTCCTATAACCTCACAAGACTGAGTCCTGGATATGATCACAGTGGTGAAAGGGAAGTTCAGACCCACAAGGAAGGCAGATGTTCAGGGAAGAAAGCTGAGGGTCTAATGGGGATGGGGCCTCCTTCGCTTCCCTGCAGGCGTTTGCTGAACAAACAGTATATAGACTGGAGCTTTGCTGACAGGGTGGCCAGGGAGGAGGGGCCCTGCAGGAACCCCCAAATCTTCACATGGGCATGTGTGATGGGAAGGGCCCTGCCCTGAAAAAAAAGATAAGATACGGGTACCCACTCTATAGTTCACCAGCTGTGTGACCTTGGGCAAGATATTTCCCTCTCTGGTCCTGATTGAACACCCATAAAATAGACCCAACCACATTGGCTAGAAAGAGGAAGAAAGTGCTTTTGCACACTCACAGTGTTCCATTTGATTTTCAAGTAAACAAGGCAGATGAATACATGCATTTATCTCTACTCCCTCTGCTCCTTCTTCAGTCTCCTGAAAGGACTAGAAAGGAGTGTTTTAAAGATAGACAAATGAGAAAAGGAGACTAATATCAGGGGACCAGGAGTGTGACATGTTTTTTTTGGAAAATGGAGCAAGCTGCTTAGAAGAGGGGGAGCCGGTGAGAAACCTGCCAGTTCCTACCACAAACTCCAGAGAGACCCAGGAATCGGAGGCACCAAAAAGCAAGACCAATGGCTGAAAACATAGGGAAAGTTAGACACACACATACACCATTCCTCGCCCACCCAGTAGAAGACTGGAGGTTTGGTATGCATAGTGACTCCAGAGGGGGAGGCTGGGCACAGTGGAAGCTAGGCAGACAGGCACTGTCATCAGAATAGAGGAAGGAGGTAGAAATCCATACCCTGCTTCAGATCCCCCTGCCTCCTCCCTTAAATACCAGCAACCACATTTACCCTCCCCAGGATGTAGGATCCTTTTCTAGAGAAGCTGAACTGTCCCACAGAAAGCACCTAGGAACACCGACATGGAGGGTCTTCCAAAAGAAGGATCAGACCCCTGTCATCTACTCACTCCAGGTGAAGCCACCAACTGACAAGCCCCGCCAGCCCTGGTTAGTGCTCTTCAACAGTGCTCTCCTGGTTAGTCTTCTTCAACACGAACAACATAGATCAAAGAAATAAGGAACTTGAAAGAACCACAGGGCATGTGGGGGACAAAAGTAAACTGAAGGGAAATTGTCATTGTTATCTTCAGATAAAAGAACATATGGCATATAAGACAATGCTCTGGGGGGCTAGGAAAAGAAAAGAGAAAAGAAAAGAAAGCAATCTACAACAGTCTGCTCTTGCAGACTATAAAATATGAAGCCAAAATTTCAAAAGGCAATAGCAGGGTTCAAAGATAAGGACAAGGGAAATTTACCAAAGAGTAGGATGGAAAAGGCAGAGATGGGAAATAAGAGGAAAAAATAAAAGATAAGAAAGCTAAAACATCAAACCAGGATAATTAACCTTCATCTAAAAGAAGGGAGACAAAGCAGAGGGGAGGAAATCACCAAAGACACAAATGCAAGTGATTTTCCCAGAAAATTGTCCCAGATGGAAGGAACCCACTAAGTACCCACAACTGTAGGTGAAAACAAACTCACATTAGGATTATTTAAGACTAAATTTCAGCACACAAAGGACAAAGAGAAGATCCTAAAAGCTTCTAGAGAGGAAGACACATTCAAAGGACAGAAAACCAGAATGGCAAAGGAATTTTCACCACGCTTGAATTCTCAAAGGCAATGGAACAAAGTCTTCAAAATTCTGGAGGAAAAATATTTCCAACCTAACATCTTGTTTCCAAGCAAACTGTTAATCAGTTGTACAGGTAGGAAATTTTTTTTCTTAAAAAGCTCTCCCCGCCCCTCCGCAAAACAAGGGCATAAATCAAGAACAAACACACAACAACACTACTGCTAAAAATAAGCGGTTAAAAGCTGGGCTTTCCCCAAGCAATCCGGTCCTCATGCCCTCACGGATTTTCCAACAGCAGAATGATCTAGAGTGCATGTTTATTCACACTTGAACATTCTGAAATGGAGATTACATTGAACCTGATGGCCTCTTGGGTCAATAAAATATGGAGCAGCTCGCATTTACAAGCTGCTTTGTACTTAGCCGTGGCATCTCAGGCACCTTTTCTCCTTAGGCTTCACAACAGCTCCCTGAAACCAGTTTTAGCAACCCCATCACGAACACCAAGAAACTGAGATTCTGCGTGGGGAAGCCAGCCAAGGCCGCACTGAGACGGTGGGGGTTGTGGGTGGAGGCGTTAGCATTGAGCCTCTTTTCCTTAGCAGGAGCTCTAGACAGAGCCTCTCATTTGGGGGCCCCACAGTCCTCTGCTCATCACAGTTGAAGGAAAGGAGGCTCAGAGAGGTCAATGGATGGGCCCCACCTCACACAGCCAGTAGGCAGCACAGGCGGCGGTCTGAACCCTCTCCACTTCTTCGCTGTCGGGCGGGCCCCAGGGGCTGTATAGTTGTGTTCCCATGGGAAGCAAGCACAAGCTGGTGGTAGGGAGAGAAGAGGGGAACCCCAGCCCGCCCCAGAGTAAGCCCTTGCCCCTCTGCCAGAGCTCCAGGAGCACTCACTGTAGGAGCCTGTCCCTGGCTGGGTCTGAGAGGTAGCGCTTGGATCCATCCAGGAATAGGGATCGATATCGCTGTCGATGGTCCTTGGTCTCTGCCAGCCAGATGTTGAGGTAGCGACCCACACCGACAGGGTTCTGCACGGAGGGAGAGAATGGCAGGACATTAGCAAGCCCAAGGCCTGGCCTGGAGACTTGAACTCAGCCCCTCCCCCCCACCACCACACTGCTCCCTATTCCACCTGTTAGGGCTTGAACTGTGTCTTCCAAAGAGATGTGCAGAAGTCCTAACCCCTCGTATCTCAGCATGTGACCTCACTTGGGAACAGTCGCTGATATAATCAAGAGGCGCCAATAAAGACTTTCAGAGAGAAGCCACCTACCCAGAGTCACCAGGAAGGGCGGGACAATGGCGGACCAGGAACCCCAGCACCTGCGGAGCCACTGTGCCAACAGGAGCCAGACAGGGTCTGAGGTGCTACCCGCAGGGGACAGGCCAGTCTGGTTGGCAGCAAGGTCCCAGTGGCATGCCTCCCGCCTCAGATGGTGCATCTCACCTTACCCCTCCCACTCTGGAGTGGCCAGCCCCACGGTAGCAGCATCTGGCTCTTATCTAAATACCTTTTCTTGGGTCCCCAAGCAAAGACCCTCTCCTCTGCAGGAGGTGCCAGCTTGGGGTGAGAAAACAGAAGCTTGCAGAGAGCTGACTAGCGGGTCCTCCTGAGAATCAAGCAGGGCGACAGGGTGTGGGCACAGTGGCGGCCAAGCCAGCACTCCAGCGGGGTGAGCAGGTGGGATGGAGTCGGGGTGCGAGGGGAGGCAGCGGGAGCATCATGGGAAGGTGGGTGTAGGGGTATAGGGGTGCGAGGGGAGGTGGTGGAAGGCATCATGGAAAGAGACAGGTGAGTCCGTTCTGTGGCTGTTCATGGAGCCGTTCATGGAGCCGTTCACTTAGGATTCATGCCCCTCTCTGTGTGACTATTAGAACCCAATTAAAGGTACACTTAAAGACTGAAGGGCAGGAGTAAGAAACAGAATGAGCTCAATGCCCAGTGCCATTTGTGTAAATGAAGAAGGCACGTACACGCAACCCGAGAGCTTAGCCGTTTTTACAAGAACACTAACAAAAGGTTACATCACACACGTGGGGATGGCTGCCTCTGGGGAGGGGGTCGGCGACCGAAGGGGACCTTGTTTCACCAAGCATGAGAAGGGAGCTAACTGCCCCAGAGGCCCCGAGACAAATACAAAGAGAACGGAGGGAGCAGTTCCCTGAGAAAATCAGAGAATGGGATGGCTGTGGGGTGATGTCCCTTAGGGCAACAGTTCTCAAAGTGTGATCCCGGGAGCAGCAGCGGCAGCAGCATCACCTGGGAACGTGTTAGAAATGCAGACACCCAGGCTCTACTACAGGCTACCAAGTTAGACTCTCTGGCGGGACACCCAGCAATCTGAGTTTTAACAAGCCCTCCAAGGGGATGCTAATACCCACTCAAGTCTGGAAACCATTGCCTTAGAGAAGTAAGACAGTGGGAATCGGTGTTGGTCCCTTCGGGAGAAAGAAGTGCGTTTGGGCTCACATAGAGCCTGTGTTCCTAAAAGCAAGGAGGGCTTGGGGCTGCCTGTAGAGACAGGAGGGAGTTCCCTGCCCATCACCATGTAACTCCCACTCCTGACCCACTCACCCAGCTTCCCAAAACCATCTGGCAGGCCTTTATGCCCATCCGCTTGGAAGAGAACAGGAACGGTGGCTGGTTGACCCGTTTACATTCTGTCTTTGGAGGAAGCCATGAACCGGGACCAGACGTGGCCTAGGGGTAAGGAATGGGGGCAGAAAGCTGGAGGGGTCTGGCGGTGTCAGCCTGGGGCCGGGGCAGGTGAGGGCTCTGGGTGGCTGACCTCATGCTGACCTGGCAGCCCTGGGCCTTGAGCCAAAAACAGGGGTGGGAGGGGTTTATCCAACCACCTTCCAACTCACTCATCCTCTGTGAGGATGCCCTGTGGAGGATGTCCACTGGAGCCCTGTGGAGCCCTCATAACCCATGCCACCCACTCTAACCCCACCCTCAGCCTGACCCCTCTTTCAGGGTTCCCAAGGGCCCACAGGCCTGGGAGGGCCCCAGGTGTTTCCAGCCTGGGAAGTGAAATCCACACAGATTTGGAGTTAGAGGAGCTGGCTTCTTCTCATACTTGCTGGGGGAGCCTGGGCAAATCCCTCCCCATCTCTGGGGCCTCAGTTTCCTTTTCCGAAATGCAAATGCTAACTCCTACTTTGGGGTGCTGGAAGATGCCTGGCCCAGAGCAGGCATTCAGGAAATGGTGGCACCCTTTTTATTCCTCTGGGCCCTACTCCTTCTCTCTGGGGGACAGGTCCTGCCTGGGGGGCCTATCCAGGTCACCGGCCACCCCACCCCCAGAAAGGAGTGCCCCATTCCCTTGGAGGGAGCAGGGGGGCAGTCCCCTGTCAGGGTAGACCCCTTATTCACACTATGCTCTGCACCATGTTCCCTCAGCTTCTTTCCAGGGGCACTTTGGGGGGGGTCCAAGCCCAACGCCGCCAGCTCCAGGCCTTCACCTCTCTCAACCCACCTGGGTATGCTCAGAGGACAAGCGAGTAAACTGAGCCTCAGAGAGTAGGGGGTTCTTACTCAGAGTGACAAGACAGGCAAGACCAGGACTGGAAACAACATGGGTCTGATACCCAAGGCTAACCCTTCCCCTGAAATAGCCAGCCCCATCCCATGCTGGCCCCGCAGGAGAGCCCCCTCCCAAGAGAAGAAGGAAGTAAGGTCATGCGGGGGGGACACTGACTAGTTTTCGGGGGCACTGGCTAAGGGTGGCCCAGTAAATCCTTTCTGTAGGGGTTTCCGGGTTGCGAGAAATTTTCGAAAAAACCCCATGCTTCTTATTGTGAGGTGAGTTAAGTTCTTCCACGAAGCTCGTAAAATTCATCAGTTCCCTGGGCTTTCTTTTCTGGGAAACAGAAAGAAAAAGAAAAAAAAAAAAAGGTGTCTGTTAGGCCAGGAAAATCTGAGCCCTCTCTCTGGACCCTCAGCAGCAGAAAAAAGCAAGTGGCCACACAAGGAGGCATCACTGTCTATCCTGCCTCCCCATGTCCCCAAGCTGGGGGTGGGGCAGAGATGCAGCCCTGGCCAGGGGCCAAGTGAGTCTCACAACCTCCATATCCGTGCACCCCGGACAACGTAACCAGCATCTGTTTGCACATTTCTTCACTTTTGTGCTCAGTTCAATGGCTTTACGGCCGGCATCTTGTTCTCAGCAGGAGCAGTGGTCCAAATATCTAAAAACCAGCATGATGGGGTAACACAGCAGGTTTTTCAGGCTGTGATCTACTCTGTAGGACACTACCATGATGGACACTTTTCTCCAAACCTGTAGAAAACACAATCCTCAGACTGACTCCTCAGGAGGACTATGGGCTTCGGGTGATAAAATGTCAGTATATCGTACCACATCTGTCACCCTGGGGCGGGAGGTGGCCAGTGTAGGAGGCCGGGCAGGGAGGGGACACCAAGGAGGTATAGGAACTCTGGGTTTGCTGCTCAAGTAGGCTGTGCACCTAAAAATGCTCCGAAAATTAAAGTTTATTATTCTTTAGATAATAAAACATATTCTTTCCCACGACCGCTGCTGTGCTGGAGGGGACCATGTCGGTAGCTTGCCGTGGGGGCATGCGGGGGGCCCTGGCGAGGAGCCGAGTGTGGAGGGCTTATTCTGTGGCAAGTCGCCCATCAGTCCAAAGCGTGTCAATGTTTCACCACCAGCAACCCCTCGTCACCACCTGCCAACGCTCTGTGAGGTGTTTACTCATGATTGTGTGTCCTTTTCCACTTGAAGTGCCACAGCAGCGGTCACGCCCGTGACTCTGACCTGCCCCTAAACTCGCACAGCGAGTGGAGACAAAATGAGTGGGCCGGGGGACAGAGACTGAACTCCAGTCGCCACGAACAGGAAGAAAGCAAAACGCCATGCCAAGGATCACACGACCAGCGTGATGGGGGCGGGAAAGATGGGCTTCGAGTTAAAATCCGACCTCAGTTTCCCGGCCTTCCCGGTCCAGGTCTCTGGCTCGTTAGCAGCACTGCTGGGAGCTGGGCCTGTGACACCTGGAAAATGCTTCCAAAATAGCCAGGCACCCACACCTGTGCCGTCGGGGGCCCTGTGGCATCCAGCCCTGGCACTGTGACCCTCTGTGCCTCCTCTGCGGTCCATGCAGGTAAGCCAGACAGACGTGCTGGCATTCAGACCCCAGCTCTTCTCCTTCCCAGAGGCACGGACACCCCACTTCCTCACCCAACACAGGGTGCCCCGGTGCACCCCACAGGGTGGGGAGCGCATAGACTGGTCGTGCTCCCAGTGTGGGGAGTGAAGCTGGCCACACCGGCGGGGAACACCTGCTCCACGCCTCACCTGGGTACACACCTGCACCGAGAAATGCCCGTAAGGCTGCGGCTTGCTGCGGTCACCGGAGAATATGTCGTAGAAGCCTCGGGTGCCCACAGATTTTGCCAGGTACGCCTCAATGCCACTTTTGAAAGAGTAGGTGCCTGGTGCCAGACCACTCCCCTAGAACAGAGCACAGATGGCAGTCCCCCAGGAGAACCACTGAAGCAGGCCCTTCCCACCCCCTCCTCCACGGGGGCTCAGTTTCCCCATCTGCCCTAGGAGTCCTCTCTGTGCCCCCTCTGGTCCAGGACTGTGCAGAAAGGCAGGCCAGGCCAGGCCAGGTGAGGGGGGGGTACCTGTTGAGCCATGGGGGGTATCCTGTGGGTCATCCGGCACGGGTGGGCCTCAGAGTGAGAGCGGCTGCAGGACTTCTCCTCCAGCTTTGTGTATGGGTTACCCTTCACCCCATAATTTCCGGGGCCTGGATAGTAGTTCTGTCAGGGGGGAGGGAGGGACAGAAAGGTCATCCGTCCCTCTGCTCATGCGGAGTATGTCTGAGGAAGGGAAGCCCCTCGGAGGGGAACGGGATGTTCAGGGCCTCTGTGTGTTAACCACACCCCAACACACAGCGTGCTCGGTCTCAACAGTTCCACCACTGCTCGAACCTTCAGTCCCAAGTTCAAGCTCTTCCCGGAGGCCCCACTGGCCTGGTCAACTCGTTTCATGCCGCTGCCTTCCTCCATCACACACTCCTGCCAGAGGGGCTCTTTGCGGCTCACCAAATACCATTCTGCCAACCTCCTTGCCTGTGTTCGCTTGTGCTGTTACCACCCCCCCAAAATGCCCTCCCTGCCTTCTTGGCCTCAGAAAATTCTAATTCTGGAGCACCTGGGCAGCTCAGTCAGTTGAGTGTCCAACTCTTGGCTTTGGCTCAGGTCATGATCTCCCTCTGCTAGGAGATTGAGCCCTAGGGTAGGGCTCCTCGCTCAGCGGGGAGTCTGCTTCCCCTCTCCCACTCCCTCTGCGCCCCCCATCCCGCTCACAGGTGTGCCGGATCTCTCTCCTTCTCTCAGATAAATAAATCTTAAAAAAAGAAAAGAAAAGAAAAGTCTAATTCTGCAAACCCAGCTCAAATGTCTTCTCTCCTGGGAATGAAGCCTTCCTTCCCTATCACCCCAGACAGTCGCCGGCTTCGGTGGTCTTAGAAATACCATCTGTTACACCCATTTTATAGCCCTGCATTTGCATGAATGGGGTTCTCACTGTGCTATGAACGATGCCGTGACCTGGAAGGGTCTGGGGTCCTGGGTTTGAATCCTGGTTCTGCTGCTCCACAGCTGAATGACCTTGGACATACCCCTTCGTCCTTCTAAGCTTCAGGGTCCACCATTGTATCATGGAGATAGTAATGTTTTTCTTCCAGGACAATGAGGAGGAAATTTTAAATGATGTCTATAAAATCTCCTGCACAGCGCTCAGCCCATACTGGGCATCAAAACCTAAGTCAGGGTGGGATGCCTGTCTTGGGGGTCAGGAGGAGAGTTTGAGGGGAAAGGAGAGACGGAGAATTGCGGCTGGAGTGAGTATTTGGAGCTTCCACTGCCAGGGTTGGAACTATGGTTTCTGTAGGTGGGGTGAGGGGAGGTCCCCTGCAGTGCAGGTGGGTGGGTGGGTTGGTGTGGGGAGGTGGTCCTTGTAGAGAGACCTGGAACGTTTGCTGCTGCGCTGCTTCTCTCAGCCACACGAGGTCGCTGCCGCCCCACAGATGGCTCAGCCCTGTCGACTGCCCACCGGAACCAGCCTGGGGAAGCAACCCCACAGGACAGGATGGAGGAGGCAGGGAGCCCTGCTGGGGATCTGTTTGCCCTCAGAGGACAGGACAACACGTTGCCTCCTTCCAGGGCCCGGGGTTTGCAGGTGTGCTTCCTTCCAGCCAGGGAGGAAGCTGGGTCCTTGCGTGGTGTGTGAGCTGCCTCAGAAGTCTCAGCACGTTGGGCCTGGAGGTGACCCAATGAGAGCAAATCAGCACCATCCGCAATTAACAGATGGAGAAACAGTTCAGAGAGTCAGACCTCAAGTCCAAGGTCCTACCTCCAGAAAGGAGCAGTGGCTAAGCTTCCAGCTGCAAAATCTAATCTCTTCCTGAGCTGATTCCCAAGGCCCTGTGTAAGCTCCAGGGTCAGGAGCGCCACAAGCCCGGGGGCACCTTCGAGGTGACCTTAGAAGCGCCTGTTACAATAGGGGTGCCTGGGTAGCTCAGTCATCTGCCTTTGTCTCAGGTCATGATCCCAGGGATTGAGTCCTGCGTTGTGGGGTGGGAAGTCAGCTTCTCCCTCTGCTTATACCCCTCTTCCCTGCTTCTGTGCTCTTTTTCTCTCAGATGAATAAATAACATCTTAAAAAAGAAGCAGCAGCAGCAGTTACAACAGAGAGTGACTGCTGTGCTTGGAGTCCATGGACAGCGCCCAGCCCAGAGCCCTGGGCTCATCTCTATTTCAACCCTTCAGGTTTCAAGGTGGAGTAACACACCTGAGCTGATGTGAAAGTCCATGATTTTCTTTTTCTTTTTTTTTTTTTTAAGATTTTATTATTTATTTGACAGAGAGAGAAAGAAAGATAGAACACAAGCAGGGGGAGAGGCAGAGGGAGAAGTAGGCTCCCCACTGAGCAGGGAGCCCGATGTGGGGTTCGTCCCAACACCCTAGGATCATGACCTGAGCTGAAGGCAGACACTTAACCAGCTGGGCCACCCAGACACCCTGAAAGTCCACAATTTTGACTGGAATGTTTGGTTGTCAGCACTTTGGGGACCCAGGAAGGAGTGATTAATTCTGGGGGAGGTGTGTGGGAATGTAGGAATTGGCACAGCTTTTTTTTTTTTTTTTTTTTTCCAGCTGGACCCATGGAGGGCTCAGCATTCTGGACAGGGGACAGCTGTAACCCAGAGGAGGCCACCAGGCTCCCAGCCCAGGTCTCACAGCAAGAAGACAGAAAATGGGCCTTGGACATGAGCTTCCCAAGGGATTGCCTTCTGTACCCACCAGAGCAGGGCCACCCCCTTGAGCTTGCTGTCCAGCCCTGAGCCCAGGAGAGTGGCTCAGAGAAATCCCACAGGGCCAGGGAGAGGTTACTGCAGGAGCAGATAGGGTGACAAAGTAGGAGAAGAACCAGCTGGAAGCGAGGGCCAGGCAGTGGGACATTTCACCCTCACTCAGCCAACACTCACAGATGCCCCGGGGTTGGGGGCTGGAGACACAGGTAGGAAGCATCAGGCTTATTTCTCTGTCACCATCTGGGCAGGGCTCTGGCCAAGACTGTCACCAAGGGGCCACCAAGGAACAAAATCCCAGTGAACCCACCT
The DNA here is from genome assembly GCF_011764305.1 of Mustela putorius furo. Taxonomy (NCBI): domain Eukaryota; kingdom Metazoa; phylum Chordata; class Mammalia; order Carnivora; family Mustelidae; genus Mustela; species Mustela putorius. The sequence continues at coordinate 43,780,606 of NW_025422005.1, read as the reverse complement.
AGGTGTCAAGTACACTGCTTATGTGCGGTCGCCCTTGGATCCAAATCCTGCTTGTACCACTCATAGCTCTGTGACCTTGGACGGTTACTTTAGCTCTCTGGGCTCTTTTTCTCATCTGCAAACCGGAGATAATGACAGGGTTGACCTCACAGGGGTGTTGTGAGGATTAGGCTAATTGGTACACTCAGGTGCTTAGGACAGCACCTGGCACGTGGCATACCTGTCAATTGTTACTACTTTAGACTTGAAGATAATGACTCAGTTTGAAATGCCTCGGGGCAGCCGTGAACAGCCTCTGTGCCTAAGATACAAAGAGCTATAGTTTCCAGGCTTCACCGAGGTAAGGCAGAGAGAAAGGGCCTGGCTTTGGGGATGGGTATTTCCTGCTTGCCTAAGGCAAAAGGCTTATCTATCCTCTTGGAGCCTCCTGGGCCTCACCTAGAAGGTTTGCAAACACTGAGAATGTTTTGGGACACCTTGTACTTAGCAGACAGGCCTGCACTTATTCAGTCTACAAATACCTACTATGTGCCCACTGAGTGCTAGGCACAGCTAAGGCCTGAGAGTCCCACAGTGAGCCGACCAGGCAGATGTCATCCACCCTCCGGGGCTGATGTCCAGGGGAGCAGAAACACTAGACACAACCATGAGCAGGACTCCTAGGAAAGAAGCTATCTGTCACCTAGTGGGGGTCAGGGAGGCTTCCTGGAGGAAGTCACCTTGGAGCTGACAGCTGAGGGTTGACTTGAGGGGCAGCAGGGGAGGTTGACCAAGGGAGAGGGAGAGGAAGAACACTTCTGGTGGAGGGAATGGCAGGAGGACAGCCCCCGTTGAAAGAGCTTGGCCCATTTGCGGAGCTGGAAGGAGACCAGTGCATCCAGTGCAGAGAGCATCAGGGCAGGGGAGGAGGGCACTTAGTAAACCTCAGAACGCACTCTGCTCTGGGAGGGTGTGACTTCTGCCTTCTCCCGCATGCCCAGGACCCCACTCTGTTCTCCCCATATGGGATGATCGCCCCCACCCACACGGATGCCGCTCCACCCCTTACCACCATCACCTCCCCCATCTGGATGCCTCTGAGCCCCACCCCCAGGAGCAGGGTGCTCCTCTGAAAATGTAAATGAGGCCCTTCCATTGTCCAAACCCTCAGCTGTCTTGCCACAGCGCTCAGAGTCAATCCCCAAGCCCTACCTTGCTGCAAGGTCCTGCGCTCTGGCCTGGCCCTCACTCCTCTGCCGTCTCTCCTTCCAGCCGCACTGGCCTCCTGCCCGCTGGTTCAACTCCCGGTCTACACCTGCTGTTCCCGCTGCCTCAAACTCTCTCCTGCAGCTATCGTGAATTTCCAGCGCTCCTGTCCTGCAGGTTTTGCTCAAAGGTCACCTCCTTCCAGAGGTCTTCTCTGACCACCCTATAAATTGCACCTCCCCCACTCTGTATCCCTTCCTGGTCTCAATTTTCCTCACGGTCCTGATTGTACAGGATTTGCTTCTCTGTACCGCTGTGCCTTCCACTAGGGCCCCAGTTCCATGGCGGGGGGGCGGGGGGGACTCGTCTTCCTCACTGCTCAGTCCCCAAGCCCGAGAAGAGTGCGTGGCAATTAGTGGGTGCTCAGCCATTATTTGCTGGCTAGACCGAAGGACATACAGGTGGATGGGTTTGTGGAGCACCTAAAATATAGATGTTTGGACTCTGTGCTTGGGACTCAGAGATGAACCAGACCCGTTCCTGCCGGCTGGAAGCTCCTGGGCCAGTGAGGGACAGGCACGGGGATATATGACAGCCCTTGGACTCAAGGTTGTGATACAGGGGGGGTTGGGAGACCCAGAGGAGAGCTTGGCCGAGCCTGGGGAGGACATGGCACCAGGAGGGGTGTGTCCAGCACCAGCCAGGCTGCGTGCTCTGCAGATGGAAAGGAGCATAGGGGGCGGACCCTCCCCAGTAGATGAGAACACCTACCCCAATGAATCCTCGGAAGCGAACCTCCCCCGAGCTGAGCAGCCCCCGGGTGCTACAGGGCTTCTCCTTCAGCTCTTCCAGGAAGTCTTTGAGGTTGTATGAGCCGGGCCCCAGCTTCTCCTTCTGCCCCAAGAGAAGAAAGCAGAGGGTGAGAACCTTCAGCTTGGGAAGGTCCTCCCAGGAAGGAGTCTGGAGGGTGGTGGCATTCCCCAAGGGAGGAGCCCTGCAGGACCTGGGAGGACTCACCTGCAGCTGCTTCTCTTTCATGATGGTCTGGTACTGGAAGTGGGGCAGCTGGGTCAGCCGGACGGCTTCCTGGGCCCGGGCCCAGCCTGTGCCCATCTCCCTTCTGAGCTTCTTCTTGCTAAAGCAGGTCTCCTTGGAGCTGTAGGTCCCAGGTCCTATGTGGGACTGGGTCAGAGCACAGTCACATCCACAGAATCTGTCCACAGAGCAACTTCCTCCTCCTAGAGGCCACCCTGAGCTGGGGGTGGACAGGCCGAGCCCACTGCAGCCCCTACCCCTAGTCCCCAACCAAGCACCGAAGGGCATGGCCCTCACGGGACCATCACAACACCCTCTGTCATTGATCCCTACACTCCCCTATAGTGGGGAAAGGTAGTATCATTGGTATAGCCTGCAGCCAGTTCTTGCTAAAGAGGAAATGCCCCCCCGGGGCTCTGTGGTCCCAACCCACGTGGTCCTCATCCCAGTCCTGCGCTTATCAGCACATCTAAGGCCCCGACTCTGAGCCACGCTCTATGCTCCCAACTAGGGGATTGGAGAGGTGTTAAGGTACAACAGTGACACAACTCAGCTCTTCCCCAATGGCAAGGCACTGGAGGGGGGCATGGGGGAGAGGAAGGGCTGTAGGGCTGTAGGGAAGCTACACAAACTTACCAGGTCCAAAGAATGAAGCCTGGAGTATGGGGCCTCTGTGAAGGTGCTGAATTTCTTCTGGCTGGGGTAAACTGCAGAGACATCAAACCTAGGGAGGGACAGAGGCCCAGTGAGAGCCCAAGGCCTGGCCCCCAGACCCCGTGTGGGGGGTTCTGGGGGGTGGCCGTGTTGGCTTCCCAGAGGACCTGGCTGCTGGAGCAAGAGCAGGGTTGCTGGGACCCCAGGGTCTCTGTCCTTCCTGCTTCTCTCCCCCTGGACACCACCCTTGCCTGGTCCCCTCCCCTCTGCTGGGGGCCTTTACTCAAAAGTCATCTTCTCCTTCCAACCACCACCTGCCAGCTCCTCCCAGCTTCTCCTCCCAACTTGCTTCCTCTCCTTAGCCCTATCACTACTCAACATTTTATACCTTTTTCCTTTTGGTTTATTATCTACTCCAACCACCCCTCCCGACGAGAACTGCCAACCCCAGAGTCTGGGTTTTGCCGTATGCTCGCTGTTATGTCCGCAAGTGCTAGAACTGTGCCCCGCACAGAGTAGGTGATACACGTAGATGGCGTAAATGTGGGGGGTAGGAGGAACCCCTGCACTGAAACCCTGCCCACTTCTCTTGGGCGGAGTGACAGCACCCCCCCACCCGCGCTGGGCTGCCGGCATTTCTGCGCAGGGCCCACAGGAGGTGCTCTCCAAACGCTTTCAAAGCACTTAAGGATGGTGAACGAGCCCCGGGCCCAGAAGGGCAGCCGGTGTGACCTGGAAAGACGGGCCCCCGTTCCTCACTGCCAGGCCCCCTCCCGTCTCTCCCTCCTCCCCCAGACTCCAGCCGCTCCTCCGGGGGGAGCCCCCACCTGTGGCTCTGCACCCCGAAGGGTGCCCCGCTAAACCATTTGGTGCCCATGGCCCGCGTCCCCCCTTCCCCCCGCCAAGCGAGGTCTTCAACTGGGACTCCGGGCGAGGTAACTCTTAGGGCTGGGGCCAGCGGCCACTGCTGCCGCGGCAACCCCGCCTTGTGACCTGTGATTCGGCGGAGATTCTGTGCGCGTCTGCGCCCCCTGCCGTTCGGCTTCCGCTCTGCACATTTTCCGCGCCGCCTTCACTGAGATCCTTCTCTGAGCCCTGCAGCTTTAATGGCTTTCCTGGTGGTTCATATGGATGCCATTTGGTCGGGACTTAGAGTCATTTGTGAAGGAACCCTTTCCGATGTCTTGCTTTATCCCGGCAGGCCGCGGAGCCTATTAGAGCGAGGCTCCCAAATTCCTCGTACTGTTAACGGACGCTCATGGGGGCGCCAGGGGCTGCAGAGAGGGCTCGGCTTGGGCGAAGAAGGCATCCCCATTCCTTCTCCACTTCGGAGAGGGAAGGTGGAGAAAGTGGGAGCCAACAAGGAGAGCCAGAGTATGGAGGGCTGCAGAGAGGGAGGGAAGGCTTGCAGGGATGGAGGCCGGGCTCATCTGTCCCCCACAGACCCCCAGACACCCACCCTGGGCAGATGCTGTGTAAGATGCCTAATCCTGGCCCTGAGAATCTATTGGGGGAACCAGTAACCACACCTTCCCTATGAGAGAAGGAGTCCTCAGACCCAGCCCGTAGGTGGGTAGGCCAGGGAAGGCTTCCTGGAGGAGGAGAATTCCAAACTCATCCTTAAGTGTGTGTATGAAGTGCTAGTAAAGAAAGGAGTTGAGGGGCGCCAGGGTGGCTCAGTCAGTTAAGCGGCTGCCTTCAGCTCAGGTCATGATCCTGGAGATCCAGGATGGAGTCCCACATCGTGCTCCCTACTCAGTGGGGAACCTGCTTCTCCCTCTGACCTTCCCACCTCTCGGGGTCTCTCTCTCTCAAATAAATAAACAAACAAACAAAGAAAAAAAGAAAGAAAGAAAGAAGAAAAGGAAAGAAAGGAATGGAGTCCCCCAGCAGGGTATGGTCAGCTCCCTTTCCTCCTTTTCCTCCTTTATCCCTTGATCAGTGCCCCTTGGTCATGCTACATCTCTTATCATCTCTCACGATTACATTTGATCCTCCCAGTGGTCTAAGACTGAGGCACAGCACAGAGCCACACTCCATTTGATGATGACAGGGCAGAAGCCAGAGAAAAGCAGGACTTGCCTGGGGTCCAACATCCAGTCCATGGTGGAGCTGGGCTCCCGGGACAGTGTGTCTCCTTTCAAGGTCCACCCCGTACCCTTCTGACATCCCAGTATAGCACTGAACTAGAAGTCCAGATGCCTGGCATAGCTGTGGACTGGATTCTCAGGCCCCAGGTCAGGCAGGCACATGGCCATGTCTGGCACAGTGCCCACCCCGCACCCCTGAGCTGGCGGTCAGAGGTGCCAGGTCTGGGGACACACACCCTTGGTCATCTAAGCACAGGCTCCACCCCTTCCCAATGGAGCAGATGTGGACAATTCATTTCCTTTTCCAATTCCCCACTTTCTTACCTATAAAAGGAAGCTAATAATCTCTGTTTCCCTCCAGACTTTGAGCAGGATTGAGTACGCTCCTGGCACATAGCAGAATCTCAATGAGAGGCCATCCCCAGCCCTTCGAAGGGGCCCTAGCAAAGGTCCAGAAGCAGAAACTGTATCTCACTCCCTTCCTGGTACTATACCTGGCACACAGTAAAAGCCCAGTAGATATTTGTTGAACGATGACTGCACAATGAAGGAATTCATCTAGAGTAACTTCCCAGTCATGCAGAAATCCTCAAAGAGAGTCACATCTGAATCCTGGCTCTTGCTGCCTTCCAACTGGCGGCTTTGGGCACGTGACATTGGTCAGAGTTCAAGTTCCTTGTCTGTGATTTGGGCAGTGACTGCTGCCTCGCAGAGGAGCTCCCTGGAGGTGTCCATGAAGTGGGGTTGTGTCCACGAGGATGTCCTGTGCACAGGAGAGGCCCTGTGACCAACCCCTCATCTGTCCAAGTGTCGTCAGTGGGGCCAGAACCTTCCTGAGGATGCATTGCAGCTTTGCTCCTGGCCTGAACCCCTTGGCTCCAGGACTCATGGAGGGGTGACCATGGAATATAGGCCAAGGTCTGTCGGGCGGGGAATCCTGGCTGCCAGACAGGCCAGAGCAGGCACAGGCAGGGGTGAGTCAGCTCTGCCACAAGGCAGCCGCCCAGCCCCCCACCCACGTCAGCCCAAAGCCTCCCCATCATAGCAACACACTAATCCTAGCAACCAACTCATTCCTTCTTGAAAGCCCCTCCCATGCCATTACACAGAAGAAGAAACCAAGGCTCAGAGAGAGAGAGTAACTTGCGCTGGTCAGTCTAGTGAGGTGTAGGGTCCCACGGCAGATATGGGACTCCTCCGCCGGGCTTGGGGGCTCTCTGGCTGCAAGATGTTCCACCCACCCAGGCTGAGGACCAGCTGTTATATCAGCGGAGTCAGGTCAAGATTCTCGGGGTTCAGGCCTCCATGATGATGCTGTCCCCGCTGCCTTCAGTCTTGATCCCCTCAATCTCTGGCCCACGCTCTGTACATTTCAGCCATATGGGTGCCCTGAGTCACCCTCTGCACCACAAGCCTCCGGCCTTTCCCTGTGGCCCTGCCTGCCTCTGAAATTCACCTGCAACCTACACTTGCCATCCAGCTCCTACTCACCTTCTCAGAGGCAGATCGGAAGTCAAACCCACCCCTGAGGAGGGCCATTACAAAACGTAACATGAAACAGAAAATAACGGGTATTGTCAAAGATGCAGAGACCTTGGGACCTTTGTGCACTATTGGCGGGAGTGTCAAATGATGTAGCTCTTATGGAAAACAGTATAACAGTTCACAAATCAATCAATCAATCAATAAACATAGGATTGATCTGAGCAAGCAATTCCACTTCTGGGTGTATCTTCAAGAAGAACTGAAAGCAGGGACTCAGATACTTGTATCCCCTTTGTCCATGCTAGCATTATTCCCTAGAGCCAAGGTGCAAACAACCCGAATGTCCACTGAATGCATACACATATGTATGATGAACTATTACTCCCCTTTGAAAAGGAAGGACGTTCTGACACAGGCTACAACATGATGAACCTTGAGGACATTAGGCTAAGTGAAGTAAGCCAGGCACAAACGGACAAATATTATATTATTCTATTTATGTGAGGTCATTAAAGTATTCAAATTCAGAGAGAAATTCAAATTCAGAACGTGGAACGGTGGTTACCAGTGGCTTGGGGAAGAAAGGAATAGGAGGTTACTGTTTAAGGGGTACAGAGTTTCACTTTGGGGGAGATGCAATAGTTCTAGAGACGGATGGTGGTGATGGCTGCACCACGTGGAAATATTCTTTTTTAAAAAAAGATTTTATTAATTTGAGAGAGAGAGCATGTAAGCAAGGAGGAGGGGCAGAGGGAGAGAGAGAAGCAGGTTCCCTGTTGAGTGGGGAGCCTGATATGGGGCTACATCCCAGAACCTCAGGATCATGACCTGAGCCAAAGGCAGAGGGAGAGAGAGAAGCAGGTTCCCTGTTGAGTGGGGAGCCTGATATGGGGCTACATCCCAGAACCTCAGGATCATGACCTGAGCCAAAGGCAGAGGGAGAGAGAGAAGCAGGTTCCCTGTTGAGTGGGGAGCCTGATATGGGGCTACATCCCAGAACCTCAGGATCATGACCTGAGCCAAAGGCAGAGGGAGAGAGAGAAGCAGGTTCCCTGTTGAGTGGGGAGCCTGATATGGGGCTACATCCCAGAACCCCAGAATCATGACCTGAGCCAAAGGCAGAGGCTTAACCAAATGAGCCACCCAGGCACCCCAGCAATGGGAATATTCTTAATGCAAGTGACTGTACACTTAAAAAATGGTTCCAGTGGTCAGTTTTGTGTTAAGAACATGTTGCTGCAATAAAAACAAAGGGGAAAAAAACCCAAGCACTCTGGGAATCTGTCTCTGATGCCCCCAAGAAGGTCAGAGGCTAAGTGTCACCTCACAATCACCAGGAATTTATAACAGTAATTTTTATTAAAAAGTATTAAATTTTATATTGTAAAATTACACATAACACCAGAATGGTAGTTTTAATTTACCTTTTTGTTGCTCAAGTCCATTTTTTCCCAGGTTTACTAATTGGCTCTATTTCCACTTTTGAAAACGCTGGCCTATTTGTCAAGAAGATGGAGGGACAGGGTGTCCGGAGCCCTGCCCAGGTGGAATGAGGGGTGGGTCTCAGAAGCTTGGACTTGCTACACAGCCTAAGCCCTGGAGAATGAGCAGCCTTGCAGCAGGGAGCACAGCCTGGACTTCTAGAGGGAGGGAACCAGTATCAGTCCTCGGAGACTAGCAGGACCACAGGTGCTATACAGGATGGAGAGGGAACCAAGGCGGAGGAGCGGGAGCTGATAGTTACACGGAGTGACATTTACCAGATTTACCCCCAGATATCTACCTTACCCCTGGGGGGAGAGAATGTGACCCTCATGTCACAGATGAGGAAAGCATGAAGTGTGAAATTATGAAGTGATGCACAATTAGGAAGGTCACAGGTTATTAGGGATGAAGAAAAAAGATTAGAACAAGCACATGGAGCCCCAGTCTTTCCCCACGGTGGCCAGCTGCAGAGCAGAGAAGAGTCAGGGCAATCCTAAGTGGGGCAGCCTGATAAATCATGGCCTAAGGAGGCCTAAGGAGAAGTGGCAGGCTCCCCTCGGAGGAAGGGGAGCCCAGGAACTTCGGAGAGGACGGGAGAAGAAGCAAGAGTGAGGGGGTTTCCACAGTCCGTTGGAAGGGCCAGTCCCCACCCTCCCAGTCACTAGCGAGCACACGCAGAGATCGTGGAGGAGCGCCCACGGATGAAAGGGCCTGCCTGGGGTTCAGCCAGCTGGGTTCCGGGCTGCTTGGGCACAGCCGGAGTTCTGTGACCTGGGCAAGTGCTTATTTCCTAAACCTGATTCCGCATCAGCTGAGCAGAGAGAGTAAAAACAGGTCTTCGCTCTGCACCACGGTTTGAGCGCCCTGCACTTGACAATGCACCTGTATTTCGGGCACACCTGGTTGTGTAATGCAGGTGTCTAAGAGCCGCTGAGCAGCGAAAGCCCGACACGCCCACAGGGCGCTCCCAGGGCGCGACGCTCAAACCCTCCCACCAGAGGGAGGCGCCCCGGGACCCGGAGGCGGCTGGACACTGGGCCTTCGCGCGCTCGCGCTGCCCCTTGCCTTCTGCTCGGGGCTCCCCCGGGGGAGCCTCAGCCACTGCACCCCTGCAACCTCCGGGGCTGGGGCGAAGTCCGGAGAGCGGCGGGGCTGCCATGGCGGAGCCGGAGGCCACGGCCGAGGACCTGGACGCCCTCATCGACGACCTGGACTACCTGCCGGGCCACTTCCACCTAGAGATGCAGCTGAACTTCGAGCCGCGCTCGCCGGCCTCGCTCCGCGCCCGGGACCTGAAGCTGCAGCGGGATGGCTTGCAGCAAGAGCTCGAGCTGGCGGCCGCCCCGCAGCGCCCCGCCGTGCGCCACCTCTTAGGCGCCTTTGCCTTCTACCTCGACGAACTGGGCGAGGCCCGCGAGCGCTTCCTCGAGGTGGCCCGCGAGGACCCGGGCAACCTCAACGCTTGGGCCAACCTGGCGCACGTGTACGGGCGGCTGGGCCAGGAGGAAGAGGAGGAGGCGTGCGCCGGGCGTCTGGCGGACCTCATGGGCCTGGCGGAGCGCGAGGCGGCTGGGGACCCCCAGCTCCGTGCGGCGCGCTGCCTGGCGGAGCAGGGCTACGCGCACGGCTTCGACGTGGGCTGCACCAGCCCGGAGGAGCGAGCGCAGGTGCTGGCCGCCGGCATCGCGCTGTACGACAAGGCGCTGGGCTACGCGCAGCAGGTGGGTGACCCGTCCCCAGGTCGGGAGGGCTGGTGTCATGGCCCCCAGCGTCTTCAGGGACGTGCCCGCACCCAGACTGTCCCCAAACCCTGGCCCTTTGGCTTCCGGAATGCCCTGCCAGGGCGCCTCTCCCAGACTGGCCTGTAGCTTTTCTCTGCTAGGGCGGAGACCTGCTTCCTAGCGGGACAGCCTGCCTAAGTTTCTTTTCTGGCAACGCTGCAAATTCTGAGTTGGCCAGCTCACCTTCTTGTCTTGATTCTCCCAGCAAACACATGCCCATGCGCCTGCGCACACCACCCAAGTAAATGACACACCCAACCCCACAACACAACTTGGGTAGCATTCTTAGCTCCTCTCTCTTCCCCTTACCCCACCTTCCCCATCTGCTTAGACCCCAAATCCCTGTCCATTGGGCCTGCTCATATCTCTAAGATCTAGCCACGCCTCCCCAACCTCCCTCTGCCAGCTCAGCTTCATCCTTTCCTGCCTGACTGGTGTAGTTGCCATCATCCTGCATGGGTCCTTGCCCTCCTGCCTGACCCTTCTGCCTTTTCTTCACCTTGTTCAGTCTTACCGGCCATGTTAGCTGCTTCCACCCCTGGCAGCTCCCCACTGCCTGGCAGATAAGTCTGAGGCTCTCCAGTGGGCACCTGAGACCCTCCATGTTCTTCCGCTCTGCTTTCTCTCTCCCGTGTACTCCCTTCCAGCCATGCTTTGCCACAGCCTTCTTCCCTGTGTTCCCACAGTGGGCAAGTCTCCTTACAGCTCACCTTGCCACTCCCTTGGCCTCCTTCTATGATGCCCTTCTGCTCCATCTTTGACCGGAAGGTTCTCCCCAGTCTTGGGTTTGTCTCAGGCATCCCCTCCTCCAGGAAGCCTCCCCTAACTTCTGCAGGGGGGGTCAGGTGCCTGCCCTAGGCTCCCACAGCACTGCTCACCCTGTCCGTTCACAAATCTGTGTCCTTAGTTCAGCCTTGAGGTCTTTGAGAGCGGGGATAACATCTGTCTGGTTTATCACTGCAAACCCTATACCAGGCACAGTGCCTGGCACACAGTGGTGCTCAATAAATATATCTTGAATACTTGTATGGGCAGAATAGGGCCTTGCACTGAGTAGAAAAACTCCAGGTGTATTGGTTACCTATAGCTGCATAACAGATACCCTCCAAAACTTACGGGCTTAAAACAAGAAACATTTATTGCCTTGTAGTTTTTGTGGACCAAGAATCCAGGCATGGCTGAGCTGGGTGCCTCTGGGCTGTGTTCTCATCTGAAGGCTTGCTCAGTTGCGGGGAACACGTGCTTCCAAGTTCCCTCATGTGGCTGTTGGCAGGATTTCAGTTCCTCACTCGCTGTTGGCCAGAAGCCCCCCTGAGGTCCTGGCCCCATGGACATCCTATCACTTTTGCTATGGTCTGTTCCCTAGAAGGGAGTCAGTCACTAGTTCTAGTTCACACTCAAAGAGATGGCACTACACAAGGACACGAACACCAGGTGGAGATCCCTGGGAGCCATCTCATTGGATGACAGAGGGTGTTTTCCTCCTGTTACAGAAAGGGAAACCACGGTTCAGAGAAATACCATGACTTTTCCGTGAAGGCAGGGTTTAGCTGATAACCACGATGTTTTATAATGGCTTAGATTGGTGATAATTAGATAACAACAAGCCTTCACACAGGACTCCATTCACAAAACTGCTGCACACTCCCTTGGAGCCTTTTCCATCCAAAACCCCTTCCAGCTTCAGAGAGGAAATGTGGAGTGCAGGCCTCAGGGGATGCCGGATGGAGGGCACAGACTTGAGTTCAAGAGAGCAGCACAGGGTAGAGGTTAAAACAGGAGACTGCAGGTCAGACACTCCAGATCAAATCCCAACTCCCCCACGCTCTCTCCCCTCCAGCCCATCCTCAGCATCACGGAGCTTCTATTTCCCTCCCTGTAAAATTGGGATAATAATGGTCCCCATGTCCTGGGCTCCCTCCGCCGTCAGAGGAGGGCATTCTTAGTTGGTAGGCTTCATAATAAAGCGCTGACACTTGGAAAGCACTAGGAAAAGAGTGTGCACAGAGCCAGCAAATAGGACATGACGCCCGCCGCTCCTGGGCAGGCCCGGGGAGTCTTCTCTGCCTCAGGGAGGGGGGTTTAGCTATGACCATCCCGTGGAGCCCATAGGGACCCAGGTTTTGTTTAAAAGCCTGAGCCTGAGGCCCTGAATACCTGCTGCCATCAGCAGGAGGCACGGACAGTGTAGTGTGTACTGACTGTGGTCCCAGCCACAGAGGAGGGCATAAAGGGCCCTAAGCTAGGAGCCAGGAGGCCTCCTAGGCCTTCCCTTCTGGGCTGTGGTTTCCCCCTATGTGAAATGGAGGCAGAGAGAGGGGGAACTGGATGGTCCACAAAGCCCCTTCCTGCTCTCAGGAAGGCTGGGGGAAGGCTTCCTGGAGGAGGTGAGCATGGAGGCAGAGGTTTATTTAGCCTTAGGGATCAGGCAGGGTCCAGCATCTCTCTCCCTAACACTGGTCAGCCTAGCCATGGTGGGGGCCACCCCCCACCCCGACCTCCCCACCAGCTTACCCTCACCATGAGCAACCCCCAGAGGATGGAATGTCAAGCAGAGAGCTGCCCAGGGCTTCAGGGAGGGAACTGATTGCTTCAGGTGGGCAGTGGCCCAGCACCGAGCTCCATGCTCTGTCCTCAGGTCTCTGGTCAACGCAACCTTGGTCAGTGCCTGCGTCACAGGAGAAAGTTGGGGATTTGGAGCTCCCATTTTTCATCTGAGACTTGGAAGAGATCATGACTGCAAAGCACCTGGCACAGAGTAGATGCTCAAGAAATGGCCACGTTGGGGTAACAATGATGATTCCATTGTCGTTAGAGCAGGAGGCTTGGGCTCAATCACCCAGCTCTCACGCTTTTGCAGTGTGGCTTTGGACAAGTCACTTTTCGTCTCTGGTCTTGGCGTCTGCTTCATGAACGTTAACCATAGTGATCTCTGCCTTCGATCAAATCACGGGATGAAAGTGCCCATAAGCTGGAAAATCCTGGGCATGTCTGAGAGGCAGGTGCTCAGCACCTTCACATTTATGGGACACCTACTGTGTGCCAGGCCTTGTCGTTAAGAAGCTCATGGACAAAGGGAGGAGCAAACATTTGTTCTTTTATTTACCCTTGCCTGAGCGCTCCAGATATTGGAGTTTGCAGTCCAAGTTCTGGAGGTAGAATGACAATGACTGAGTTTCAGAGAAGGAACACTTCCTTTCAGCACAAGTGAGTGACAGAGGCTTCCGGAAGAAGCCGGAGTGTACTGGCAGGAACGAGGTGAGGGCACTCCCAGCAGGGGCGTGGTGTGTGTGAAGGTCCTGGGGCAAGGACCTGCAGAGCTGGTGTTAGTGAAGGCTGAATGGCTTAGAAAGAGGGCAGCTAGAAGCCTCCCACGGAAGAACCGAAGCTGGCCCAGGAACTGCTGACTCGGTCTCTGAAATCTGCTTCCCGCCCTCCTCTTCAGCTGCTTCTGACCTCCCAGCAACCAGAAACCACCTCTGCTCCTCCCAACATGCTGTGCTCTCTCATACCTCCCTGCCTGGAAAGTAGACTCCATCCCTCAAAACCCCGCTCAGATGTCACCTCTGCCTTGAAGCCTTCCTTCACACAGCACACACCTTCACACACCATAATACCTGTGAACGTCTTCTGTGCATGTCTTCCAGACTCCATCTCAGTCCCCACAAGAACCTTCTGATCCTGTGTCACAGAAGCAGGAACTGAGGCATAGTTGGGCTCAGTAACTGGCCCAGGGTCACAGAGCTAGTAAGTGGCAGTGGAATCCACCACACCCTGTCTGACAACAAAGCCTTTGCTGTCTCTGTGGAGGTCAGAGAAGGGGGTGGGGTGCACTAAGTGCAGACGGCTGGTGGGTGGTGAGGGATTTTGTGCACGGACCGTGTCCTGGAGATCTAGGGCAGAGGACGCTTCGGGCAACAGGAGGTGGGCTGCTATATGTGGGAGGGAGAAGGTGGGAAGGAAGGGGGCCAGGGAAGGAGGTGGTAGGACTCCTGCTGAGAGGGTCTGACCCGTGGGGGGACAGCCAGGGGTGGGCAGCTCGTGGTCTGGCCCCATCCTGCGCTGTCGCTAGGAGAGATTTTTCTATCTGCCTGGGGCTGGGACTGTCTCGGGCAAGGAGGAGCCCCTGGTACTCAAAGCTGAAGAAGGACTAGAGAACCAGGGCTCGTTGCTAACTGAAATGACCAGAGAAAACCTTGTACAGTTAATAATTCCGTCCGTAACCCAAAAATAAGCCCAGCGTGTATGCACGCGCGCGCATGTGTGTAAGGGGGTGTTTGTTACTCCTGTTCTCAGCTCTTCACTCCCTCCTGCTTTTCTTCAAGTCACAACAATGTGAGAAGGCAGGTTGCTCTTACCTGTCATTTCTGTCGTCCTGCCATCACCCCCTTCCCGCAGGTGCGGGCTTGCACACACAGAGTCATGGGGGGATTTCCTGGTGACAAATCTCAAAGTGGTGGGAGGGGGCGTGTTAGGAGTTTTGGAGGTAGAGAGACTGGGTTAAAATTCTTTCTCCATCACGGTAGTCCAGGTAAGCCATTTTACTTCCCAGAACCTCTGTTTCCTTATCTGCAAAATGGGATTCTAGCATCCATCTCACTGGGTGGTCACGAGGACTGAGAGAACGTGGAAGGCTGTGTCAAGGCCCAGCCTTCTCCCTGTGCCCTGGGCCTCTCTCTAGCCCCCCCCACCATCCAGTGTCCAGCATAGGGTGGGACACCCAAGAGGTCTTTGTAACTGTTACTAAATTCCATTTCACTGAGTCACTGGACTTTGAGCCTTCAAATCCCTATTTTTTTTTTTTTTTAAATAAGGTAACTTGAACCTCTGTTTCTTTAAAAAATACCCCTATCCCAAGCTAGCTCCGGTATATTTGATTGTCTCCCCTTTGCCGATACCGGTGACTTGACACACACATGCCCACACACGCGTGCACTCCCTCAGGCCTGTCCCCCTGCCTATGGTGTGGGGGGATAGCACGAGGGGTGCCAGGCCCGGAGTTCAGAATTTCATATTCATTAGTGCATTTGATCATTGTTCAGACTCACAGACACACTGCCCGTTGAGAAGTGTGATTTGCCATCACACCAAGGACATGACAGGCTCAGAGAGGGCATCGAGGGCACCATTGGTCAGAAGCCTCAGGGGCCCCTGCGCACACGTGGGTATGCACACGCATGCACGCAAGCGTACACACACACACACACACACACATACCCTCTGTACCGCTGCAGCCATGGGGAAGGCCAGCTCCAGAGCCGGGAGTAAAGAACCTCCCTCCTTACAGAGTTTCGGCCTCCCACGTGGCCCCCCTCTCCCTAAGCCTCCCCCCCCCCCCCCCCCCCCCCCGTCTCCTCCAGCACCACAGCTGCCATGAGACCCGCAGGGCCCCGGGGGAGGGGGGGCGGCGCAGTGTGCACGGTGCAGGGCAGATGCACTGATGTGAGTGTGGTCAGAGGGTCTGCATGGGAGTCCACAACCTGGAGGGGATCCCTGCTCTGCTGGCAATGTCCAGGGTGCCCTGGGCCAGCTGCCTAGCCTCTCTGTGTGTCCGTGTCTGTGAAATGGAGACAGTGGTGCCTGCCTGACCGGCTTGGGGGAGGTGTAACTGTGCTCACAGACAGAAGGCCCAGCCCCAGAGACATCGATGGTCACGGGCCTCCCATCCTCATCCCCCGATGGGGCTGCCAGGAGCCAGGATGCAAGGGAGCCCCAGGTCTCTCCTTCCCAGAGAGACCCCACTCTGTTTCCTCCAGCCCTTCCTGTGGTCTCCCTCGCCTGGCTGGGGAGCCAGGCTTGGGAAGGGAACAATGGCATTGGGGAGGACCCCACTCCCAAGTTGGGAGCCAGGATGGGGTTCCTGCCCCAGCTCTGCCCCAACTCACTGTGGGTTAGTGGGCAAGTCCCCTCCCTCCCTGGGTCTCTGTTTCCTCCCCTGTCAAGTGAGAGCACTGGGCTAAGGTGGCGGCCAGAGTGACTCAGGGACAGGAAGGACTTTGAGAAGCAGAGAAGTGGGGGAAGAAATGAACCTCCTGGGAAACCACAGCTTGCAGAACATGGAGGACAGTATCTTCAGGACTGAAGAGTTGGAGATCGCGGCAGGGTTTTACCTCCATAGTGCTTGCAAAGAGACACACGCACGGGCCCCCACAAATCTGAGTGATTTGATTGGGTTTGGTGAGAAAAAAGAGATGGATCACCCTAGACAGTGAGCTAGGTACTGTGCACTCATGTGCTTTTCATAGATGACCTCATCGGGTCCTCTCAGAAATGCTGGGAAACAAGAACCAGTATTAGCCCATTCTACTGATGAGCAAACTGAGGCTAGAGAGGAGTAGTGACTCGCCCAAGGGCACACAGCCAGGAGGGGTTGGCAGGAACTGAACTCAGGTCTCTTGGACTTAAAGCCCAGGCTGGGGGACAGTTTTCCTGGGCTCTGGCTCCAGCCTTCTGAGCCCTTGGAACCACTCACATTTCTGAGTTTGAGGCTGGCTTCTCTCCCTCTGTACCTAGCAACTTTGAGAACTGGGTTTCCCCTCCTCATTGATGTAGGATCCCAGAGTCCAGCCTGCCTTTAGCCTCACCTGGCCCAGCCATCTCTTTTATAGGAGGAAATAATGTTAAGGGCACACACAGCAGGTACATTTCACCTTCTCAGGCTGCTGGGAGGATCCATTCCGCGAATGTGCTAACTGAGGAACTGAGAACATTCAGGCATCACCGTTATTACTACAGAAGGCAAGAGACTTCTTCTGACCCACCCATCTCTGCTGGTTCCAGGGCTGGGTTTGGACCCAGGACTAGAAAGGGTCCCTCTTCCCTAAGGATAGTGGGGTAGAGAAGTGGCTCCATACAGTTCTGCAAGTCTAGGCAACCAGAGCAGGGAAAAATGACTCTCCTCGGTGACATGACAGACCTAGGATCAGAAGGGCAGTGAGAATGGGAAGCTGTGGTCAGTCTGCTCAAATCTTAAATTCCATGAAGACCATCCAGAGAAGCCAGGACAGGGAGGCAGAGTGGCTTACTACCATGGCACAGTGCCACCCCTTCAAACCCCTCCCACCAGTCACCTTGACCGCCCCCACCAACCTGCCTGTGACACAGGAGGGGGAAGTGGGATCATCCCATTTGTGGATGCAGAAACTGAGGCCCAGACTGAGGTGGGGGCCTTTCCAGGAGCCCCGGGGGAGGCAGAGGCAGGAATGGGCCATCCCATCCCTGTTTATCTCGACAACCCCTGTGACAGGAGCTGGGTGAGGGGAGGGAAAACCCTGCCCTTTCTGGTGCACGTCCCACAGGTGGGGTGGGGGCGGGGCTCGGTGTGCAGAGCCAGGAGGCTGCTGCCTGTCATCACGAGGACATTCCAGTGAGGACATTCCAGTCGTGCAGGAAGAACGCACTCCCGAGGCCTGCCACCTCGTGACTTTGATTTCTGCAGCCTCAGCCCTCACAGGGTCAGCGTGATGAGGTGGAAAGAACAGGGGCATTGGAGGGAAGCAGATGTGAACTTGAATCCTGGCACTCCCACCCAGGGCTACGAGGCGGGGTGGTAGCTTTTTTTTTTTTTTTTTTTTTTTTTTTTTTTTTTTTTTTATTGGGCTGTTTCCTCACCCAGGAAAGGAGGCAGGTACATTTCACCTTCTCAGGCTGCTGGGAGGATCCATTCCCCGGATGTGCTAACGCCCAATGGAGAGTTCATGCTCTTTGCTCCTTCAAATCCTCCCTCTCCCGAAGGAGAACTGTTCCACTCTCAGGAATCAGAAATGGAGGGTACAACATCATCAGGAGCAACATTCAAATTGCAAGGCAATTATTTTCCAGCAAGGTCTCTCTATAGCCTGTACAGAGGCATAAAAATTCATTACTCATTGGTATACTAAAAGATCTTCTCCTGAAATTCTTGAAAAGAGCCAATTTCCAGGTTTCATTCTGGGCTTACACAGGCCCTGACATAGTCACATCTCAGTTTTCCCAACTGTGCTAAGAGAGTAACTTTACAATCCACACAGGATGGTCTGAGGACCAAATGGCATCTGTGTGTGTCCACTCTGTAAAGGGTAAACGCTGTGCAAACCCTTGCAGCTGGATGTTGCGGGAAGAACACAAACTTGAAGTCAGAGAAACCTGGCCTGAAGTGTCAGATTAAGTGGGCAAGCCTCTGCCTCTTCAAGCCTTCCTGCTCTCTCAAGTGAGGGAGATAACAACAGCGGCCCCCACCCAGGGAGCAGGGAAATGTCCTGAGAACCCCTTGCCTGAGGGCTGCGCCTTACTCAGTGAGTCCCAGGGTTTGAGGATTTCACTTGAGGGTCAGCGCTGGTGCCTGGGCCTTGCCCAGCTCCCTCCCCCGGATCTGCCATGGAGTGGTGACCTAATGTGAGACCCCTTCCAGCCTGCAGCCTGGGCAGGCTCCCTCTCCAGACCCCGGAACCCCCAGTTCGAAGGGTTTTGAAGGACCCAACAAGAGAAAGGGTGGTGTGCTGCCCAGAGCCCACACCCAGCAGCCCCTTGGGGAACATGCCTTCTCTGTTAGAAGCCCTCTCCAGGCCTCCCAGGCTGCCTCCACCACCTTGCCTCTGGGAGCTATCAACTCTAGAAGTGAGAGCCTTGCAGCTCTAAGAGGTTTCAGGGCAATTTTATTCTCTAGGAGAGAGGTGGAACAGCCCCTCCCTTCTCTAGGAGGAAAGAGGGGAACCAGAGGCCTGTTTAATTTAATTTAACACGGTAGCTTGCCAGGTTGCCCCTGGTAACAACCTCAGCTGCTGCTTTAGTTACAACCGGAAGGATTTTTAAAGAGACAGCCCATTTTCCGGCCAGGAGCCTATGGCAGAGGGCATGGCGCCCACCAGCTTCATCATGGGGTTAGAGGATTAAAGCTCATGGCAGGAGAGGCCTCAGGCTAGATCTGTTTGGGCCACTCACTCCAGTCCGAATCTGCAACCCCATAAGCCCTCTTGCAAATGTCACTCTTTGGCAGAATCTGAGGAGGGACTACGTTTGGGATTTGTCACAGAGCGGTCACTCAGCTAGCGACTTTTCTGAAAATCTGTTTTAGCCTTCAAGTTGAAGGGAACCAGGAGATTGGAGTCACCCTGCAATTCAGGCATATCGCCACCAGGTGGTAGTATTGCCCGCGTAGTGCAAACCACAACCAGGCTCTTGAATTACTCAAGGATACCAATGGGTTTTTAGCCCTGATACTAACTAGCGTGTTACTGGGTAAGTTGCTTCACCTCTGTGGTCTCGGTGTTCTCAGAGGGAGAATGAGAGTGATCAAGGAAACAGTGCTGAGGACAAGGCTTGGGGCTAGGATGATGAAGGCATGATTGGGGCGTCAGCTCTCTCTGGTACTAGCTGTGATTTGGGCACATAACTTACTTTCTTGTGGCTTAAATGCCAAACAAGAGGAACAGGGAGATCCCTGAGGATACCACGTGACTCTCCAACACTGGGGGTCTGTGAAGGGGTGAAAGGTGCATGGGACCCACACAGGGAATCCGAGGCCGTAGTAGCACGTGGGTGGGTGCAGGGTGCAGTGGAGAACGGGATGAGCTAGGACCCCTCTGGGATCCTGAGAGGTCATTGCCCCAGAGGGATATGAAATGAGCCCAATGGACAGCACAGCCTCCTGGACTCCCCCAAGCCTGCTCAGCTCTAACCCAAGCCAGGAGAAAGGGGTCCGACACTTAAGGAGCATGTACCCTGGGCTGGACACTGCCTTCACAATGCCTGCGAGTTCCATATTATTATCCCCTTTGCAGATAAGGACACAGCTTCCGAGAGGTAACTCATCTGTCCGGGGTCACCCGCCTCACATGGTCAGGTCTGTTGGCCATCTGAGCTTCTGCTCGCACTCATGGCCATAGCTCCTTGTCGGAAGGCTGAATGAGGCAGCGGTTTCCGTTTCTCCCCACCAGGACTCAGCTTGGCTAACCTCAAAGTGGGTATGTGCCCAGAGGTCACAAGATCATCCCTCTAGACAGCCAGGAAGCCTGAGGCACTTCACACAATCACACACTGACATTATGTCTCGGTCTTTGGCCAGTGTGGCCCACGGTAGTGGCCCCATGACTCTGAGTCCCCCCTTCCTATGTCCCAAGTGCCATGTAGGTAGAGCAGGTATGGTTATCCTAGCAGCCCATCCTAGGCTTTTGCTTTAGCAAATGTTCCCCACTGAAGTCTTGAGGATGCCATTGGCAACTGCTGCCCTCCACTCCAGACAGCCCTGTCCCCAGCCAAAGCCCTATGTGTATATTCCCACCTATGTGACAGGAGGACTGTCCAAGGTGGTATGAATGTAAAACACACTGGATCTGGGCACTGCCCTTTCTATGGCTTCCCACTGCCCTGCACAAGAATCCCCGGGCCTGAGCCAGGCACTCGGGGGTCCCTCCTGATTCTCCCCCCCCTTACAACATGCCGTGCTCCCTCACCTCCAACTGAGCTTAGGCACACGATGTTCCTCCATCTGCTGTCTTCTCTCATGGTGTCCACCTGGACGGTTCCTCCTTGTCCTGGAGAAGCCTGCTCCAGCAAGCCCTCCTCTCGAAGCTCTGTGGGCACTCCTGTATTGTGCAGGGCACTTCCTCCCATAACCCCTGGCTTTCCTTCCGCTTGCACTGTGGTATGATCAGGCTTTTGCCCCAGACTGGGAGCTCCTAAAGGTGGACCGGCCTTTCCTCTCCTGTCCCCATTGTGCCCAGACTGGGCCAAACAGAGAAGGTACTGGGTGAATAGTGGCTAAGAAATGTGCTTAGCGGGGACTCCTCTGGGGGCTCTGGCCTGAGCCCTGGGTCAAGACCCTGCCCCGATGGGCAGTCACACCTCTCAGTGGGACTGGACTCCCAGGACCCCCTCTCTCTCTTCTCCCTCCAAGCTCATCCACAGTCTCCCCAGACCACCTGCGGCATAACTTGCGGACATTTTCTCCCCACCACGCCCCACTCACACATTCCATGCTCCATGCACACCAGGTGCACCCCGTGTCTCCACACTAAGCCCTCCATCCGGAATGCCCTTGGCCCCCACCCCACCCTCTGAAATACCACTGCTCTTCAAGACTCACCTGACAGCAGGACCTTCCTCCGCGAGACCCTCTTAGAGTCTTTTGGCTGGGAGTGGCCTCCCCATCCTAGTGCATCTTCCCACATCTCTCTCATGGCCTTGTTCAGACTTGGCCTCTTACTAGTGTTACAGGAAACCTGGTGTGGTAAGCAGAGCATTGGGCTTTGGACCCTCACAAAGGGAGTTCAAGTTCCAGCTCTGACACTTATGTGCTGTGTGACCTTAGGCAAATCCCTTAACCCCTCTGAGCCTCAATATGTTCATCTGTAAAAGGCAAATGATACCTACCCAATAAGTAGTTGAGAGATTGAGAGGGTGGGTGTCGGGATCCTTGCACATGACGGTCACCCAGTCAAGCTCTATTATTTATGCCTGGACCTGTTTTCCTAGCTAGGTTGTGACCCCATTTGGGCCAGGATGCAGGTCCAATTCAGTGCTGCATCCCTATAGCACTCAGCACAGGGCCTCACACCACAGATGCCCAGGAATGCTGGCTGGAGTGCATTCACCCAGATGCTGGGAGTAGGGGTGAAGGAATGATGAGCTCCTGAGCTAAGGAGGCCGTGGTGGGCGGGGGGCGGTGAGTGCAGAATCCAGCCTGGAGATCCATGCCAGGAGACGAATGTGGAGGGAGGGACCAGAGCCCGAAACAGAGCTGCCGATATGCACTAGGGGTTTTATTGGTTTTCATTAAAATTCCTTCCCGAGGCAGCAGCAGCTACTCCCATAAATAACAGCATAAATATTTTATCTGGTGCCCAAGTCAGTCTAAATGCCTGGCGAGGCTGGCAAGAATAACAGTGGGAAAACCATTCAGGGGGGTCCTGGGCTGCGGCTGAACTCCATCAACAAGCCCAAAAGGGCTTTCTCAGGAAGAAAGGAAGCTGAGGGGTGGCGCTAAAGCGGGGAGAAGTCAGTGGACAGTGGGGGAGAGTGAAGGTGACCGGTGACAGGCGGGCACTGGAATGGGGGTATCCCAGGGCACAGGTTGGGGACCCAGGGAGAGGGGAGCCTAGCTTGGAAAGCAAGATGGAGGGCAGAAGTGTATTCCCCTCCTGCCCCGTGATGGGCACCTTACAGAGGGCATTCACATGGATTATCTCATCAAAACCTGTACAGTCAGAAAAGTGAGGTGATTCACCCCAGGTTACCCGGCCACCAGTGGCAGATCCAGGACCACAACAGAGGCGTACCTCCTGCTTCTTGGGGTTCAGGACAAGTGTGGGAATCTGTGAACAATGGCCTGCGGGCCTCAGTAACAGCACCACGGGCCATGCTCTGCTTTCCTAGATCCCCACGGAGGAGAAAAGGGGCTGGTACTTCACCATGACAACGCTCTTCATCAGGTCAGGCTGGGGAGCCAGGGACTGGACAGCGGGAGGGTAAGGTGTGGCCTGGGATCCGGGGAAGAGGTGGCTGAGTCCATGTATGTGGCAAGGGCTCCCCAAGTTCCCCTCCATGCCACTGGCCTGGGGATTGCTCATAGCACCCTGGGGACAGCTGGGATGGGTGCCAGCCACCCACATCCCCTTCTTGGCCACAGGCTAGATGGCATCTTCCTGGAACTGGGCAGCGAGGAGCAGAAGAGGCTGCCCGCCTTCAACCGCACCCTGGCCCTGCTCCGGCAGGTGCTCAAGTCCTCGGACCCCTACCACCAAGGTAGGGCTTCCTGGCTCCCCCTTTACCTGTCATCAGCCGTGCCTGTCACTGTCATTGTCCCCACCTCTAGCATCGTCTTCCTTTGGGGACATCCTGTCTCTCTCTCACCCTCTGTCCCATATACTCATTCGTTCATCTCACAGAATGCAGGCACCTTCCCACCGAACACAGGCACCTTGCACCTTGCTCAGTGATTTCCTGCCACAGACCCTTCCTCTTCGTAGGCCCCCTCCCTTTCTCCACCCCGCTGCTTCCTAGACCCCCCTCTCCCACACTTCACCCCCAGCTCTAGCCTGGTGCTACCTCGGGATGCTGCTGGAGAGGAAGGACACCTTCTCCACCACCCCCATGGGTGTCCACGACTGCGGGTACTCGGGAACGGATCCCCTGGACTGCTTTGGCAAGGTATGTCCCCTGGCCACACCCACTCTCCAAACTGGGATGGAGCGTGATCCCCCAGCCTCTGCTCCTGGAACCCGCTGCTTCTCTGGGTGGTGTCCCATCTCCATCCGCCACCGCGTGCCCTCCCCCAAGTGCATGACCTGGATCTCCCTCCTCTCTTCATTTAAAACAACAGTGATATTTGTCACCGTTCCTCTTTGCTAAAGAACCAGACCCTCTCCACACCCAGTCCCCGATCCTGCTTCTCCAGCCATCTTCTAAGCTCTTCACCATGTCTCAGACATACCCAGACTTCTCCCTTTCGGGACATGGTTCTCACTGTCCCTCCCCACCCCCAGTAACATAGTGGAAAGTAGATGGGCTTAGCTGGGGTCTTGTGCCAGCACTGCCTACGGGCCATGGGACCCTATGCAAGTCACTTCCATCTCTGCACCTCATTATGTGTTAATGATGTCATCTACCTTCTAGGTCATTGAGAGACTCAGAGGAAATAGTGTTTGAAAGAGTTCACTGTAAACTGTAAAGTGCTGTTCAAGCCTCATTCTTGGGCACCTTGCTTATGTGGTAGTTCCCACACTTAGCTCAGTTTTGAAGTCTTTCCTGAAGGCCAGGCACCGTGTGATATCCATTGACCTGTGTGCACTCAGCACAGTGCCCTGCATGGGGCTCATCCCTCATATTTGCTGGTGGGTAGATTAATGAGCAGGTCCTTGATGAGAGATCTTAAAACAGAATAGAAGCGCTGGTTCATGAGGATTCTGAGAGTTGTGTCTAATTTAACAAACACGAGCCTTCACCCCTCCTTAAGATCCTATCCCATGCCCTGGCACAGAGATGAGTCCCTGCAGGAGTTCACTATCCTGGAGGCAGAAACACACAGGACAGGCAGTGGACAGTAACAGTAGAGAGAGGAGGTGCTATGGCCCCGATAGAAACACTGCTATAGAAGTATGGGGGAGGTAAAAGACTGATTCTGACCCTCATTCCAACAGCCCTGGGAAACTGGGGGAGCATACACTGGATGTGTCTGAGGAAGAGAGGTTTGCCTGGGGTATGCAGGGATTCACTGGACAGGACACATGAACATGGCAGAGAGCATGGGAGTCGGGCTCTTGGGAGTTGAGTGCCCATGAGTTGTCCTCTAAAGTGTTGGATTCCATGGTATGTCCAAACTTACTGGCAGGTGGATTTAGGGAATCAGAGCATTGTAGTGACACGGCCCTATCCAGAGATGGGAGACCTACAGGTCAGGCAAATAACCCAAATAGTTTGCTTTTATCCTTTCTCCCTTCCCTAGGCCATTGAGATAGCCAAGGACCACCCCACCATCCTGAATCGCCTGGCCAAAATCTTCCACTTCCTAGGAAAGCAGGATATGGCCATTGGAACCTGCAACATGGCTCTGGATAGCCTACGGGATCCAGAGCTCAACTGGCAGGCATACTGCACTAGGGCCAAGGTGAGTCAGCCTGCAGGCTCTGCCTCACCCTGCCACCAGGAATCAGAGAACACAGGCCAGGGGTTAAGACTGTGTTACCAGAGCCCAAAGGTCACAGAGTGAGCCTTCCCCGGCGGAAAGGAACTTAGGAGTCATCGAGACACAAGTTTTGTGTTCTGTAAGGTTGTTGAGTGAAAGAATGAAGGAGGCTCCCACCTGCTACAGGCACCACGCTACAACCACCTGGTCAATGACGTCCAGCCTCTACTCGGTCAGCACTCTGTACAGGCTGACTGACCTTGGTTGAAATCTGGCCCCTCAAGCTATTACTCTGGGACTGGGGACAAGTCACTTCTCTAATACCCCATTCCCTGAACTGTAAGGTATGGGTCATGACTTCTGGCTGGAATGCTCTTCTCCCTGATTGGCTTCCTTCCTCGATTCCTGGAGGTCTTGAAGAAAGGAAGCTTCTAGCACCATCTTACCAAAAATGTCAACTTCTCACCATTTTATGTCCTCTTTCCTTGGTTTACTTTTTCTTCTTAGTGCTTACTACTCCCCAACATACTATTCATTTACCATGCATATTGTCTTTCTCACTCCCACACTAAAATATATGCTCCGTGGGGGCAGGGGATGTTGCCGTTTTGCTCTCTACTGCATCCTGGGTGCCTGGAACAGTGCTAGCACATTACAGGCTCTCGATCAATATTTGTGGAATGAATGAGGGCATGAGCTGAGCACCTAGCATAGGCTAGATCTTGGCTAGAGTATGTTCTCTCAATCATCATGGGCACTCTCCAAGGAAGAGAGCAGCATTCTAATTTTTCAAATGTGGAAAATAAGGCTCACAGAGGTTGAACAGCACATGCTATTAAGGGGAGCAGAGAGGGGCTGGAATTCCGCCAAGTCCAACTGGCTCCAAAGCCAGAGCTCCCCCCTCCCCCACCTTATGATGCTCTCTTGGAACCAGAGCCCACCCAGTTGGCTATAGAGCATTAAGACCTTCGGCAACAATGAGCCCTTTTTACCTATTTCCTCCTTCTCGTGCCTCCCCTTCTGAACCTCTAGATTTTTTTTTAATGCTCCAAATATGGCAGGAAAAGAGGGGTGGGGATGAAGGTGAGAGTCTGGAATCATTTATAATCTGATGCTTGTACATTGGGGCCACCTTCCATTCCTTCCAAATTGCTTATGTGGACTCTCACAAAATCGGTGCTGCCATCCTATCTAGAATAGCCCCCTCCCCCAGTCCCCTCTAGCCCACCGCCCCGTTTATTTTTTCATAGCCACTTGTCACCACTGCATGCCCAGTATCTAGCACTGGGCCTGGCATAGGATGGGTACTCAGTACATATTTGCTAAAGGAATGAGGGGCTCTTAACTTCATCCAACCCCCTCATTATACAGACAGGGAAACTAAGGCCCAGAAAGATGTCATTAGCTGGCACAGAGCTAGGACCTAGGACTCTGGGGTCCCAGTCTCAGGGGCCTTCTCCACCATAGAACTTCCCTGAGTTGCTGTGGAGAAAAAAAACCGGCATCATTTAAGGTAGAAGGGAGGGAAGAAGCCCTTGCTGGGAGCATCAACCCTGAACTAACTCTCTACGGCAGATCCACCTCAGAGCCTACCTTCACGACCTGGAGCGAGCCAAGATGGGGCTCGGGGGCATGCCTGACAGGGACCACCTGTCCTGTGCCAAGGCCGACCTGGAGGAAGTGGTCAAGGTGTGCCCAAGCCTCAACACCTACCTGGACATCGGCCAGGTAAGGCAGCCTCTTGGCTTGAGTACCCAATGGCTTACTAAAAACCTATTTATTCTCTACCAAGGCAAGCCTGGGCACTGAGGACACAGGGAGAAATATAGCTGTCCACCCCACCACCACCCGATACCCTGCCCACGTCCTACAGCCATGGTGCGGATTATAGGAGAAGATGCACATACAGCATTTAGAACAGGGCCAGGCTCTTTCTAAAGCACTCAGGAAGTGAGGGCTATTAGTCTTTATCCAAAGTGCCTTCTGGGCGCAAGGAAATGATTACCAGGAGGTGACAATATCATAATTTTACATGCGATAAGACTGAGGCCTGATAGAGAGTACCTGGCTCAAGATTATATGGCCAAGAGTGGTGAGGCTGGCACTGGAATCGCTATGTATGTCTTCTCCTTTTCCCAGGGCGGGACCAACATTTGTCGAGAACTGTTGGAGGGAGGGTGGGAATGTCCAAGTGGAATTTTTTTTGAAAGCAAGTATGCGAGCGGAATGCCCAGGAAGAAAGGCTCACCGCTCCCCGCCCCACTCCCCGCCCAGGTCTACTACTACATGGGTGTGGATGCTGTGCAGGAGCTGCTGGCGGTGGACGAGGCGGCGCTGAACCAGGCGCTGGTCTTCCTGGCCAAGGCCGGCGAGTCAGAGCTGGGCGCCACGCTGCCCGAGCTGCAGCTGCTGCGCGGCAAGTGCCTGCGCATCAAGGGCGAGGAGGCCAACGCGGCGGCCTGCTTCAAGCGTGCCGTGGAGCTGGACGACGCGGGCTCCAGCCACACCGAGGGCTTCGGTTGCCTGCTCGAGGCGCTGCTGGCGCAGTGGAGGCAGGCGCAGCTGAGCGACGCCGAGCTGGGCCGCGACGTGGACACGTGGTTGCGCCGCGCCCAGGGCAAGTACCCCGCGGCGCGCCTGCGCCAGGAGCTGCAGCGCGTGTGGCGCGGCCACACGGGCGAGGTGCTGGGGCTGGCCCGGGCCTTGGTGGCCCAGGGACGGCCGGCGCTGGTGCGGCTGCTCTTCGAGACCATGGAGCAGGACGGCGACGTCGGGAGTGGGCCTCCGGGCCGCCGCACCTTCTCCCTCTAAAGGGCGACGAAGCCCCGCCCCACCTGCAGCTGACTGGGCGCTCAAAACGGACCTGCCCTGCCATAGGCTGGCTGGTGAGCAGAGCCAATTAGATCCTCCTGCGGGAGTTGGGACGTTGGGACCCGGCGATTGAGACGCGAGGGTCAGGTGGCATGCCCACCAAGCTACAAAGGCATGATTCCGGCGACCAGGGAAGGCTGAAGCAGACGCAAGAGGCCACTGGGGAAGCTGCTATATGAAGCACTGAATTGTACAAATACGCAGAAAAAGTAAGATGGATGCAAGATACAGAAGGTAACTGTCTCCGTTTTGGCGGCTTTTTAGCCCCGGTGCGCCATCCTTGAGGCCTGAGATCCTATCTTGGGATTGCTGTGAGCCACATTCTACCCTTATCAAAAGCCGCCTTTACATAAATTGATTGGAGTGGGTCTCCAGGTCCCACAGCCAGAAAAGCCATTCAAGAGCAAGGGAAAGCTGAATGGTGAGCAGGTAAGGGCAAGACAGCCTACACGTGGCCGCGCAGGCCTTTTGCCCACCTGCCCAGCGGTCTTCCAGCAGTCCTCATCTTTGGCCAGCTCGGTCTGAAAGGCCCCCAAAGTCCCTGACCTAAAGCCCATCCAGTAGAATCTTTGCTTCATTTCTCCGTTCTTAGGAGAACCTAGGGGCCCCCTCCCCACCTATCAGCAAGTGCTACCTGCACCTGGTCGTGATCCTTCCACAAAAAGAGTGAAGAAAGTTTTGGAATTTTACACTCGTGAACTCGTAGTCATAGAGTCCTAGATATGGAACTTTATTGTCAAAGACTTAGGCTCTAATCGTCAGTAAATCTTAGAAACACCAAGTTGGATTCTTGTGGCCCTACCTACAAGAGCCAATTTAACCTAAAATTCCAGATGAAGATCTTGCCAGACTCTGGGAATGCTCGTTGTTCATACCTGCGATGGCAGGACCCCCATAATGGTTTATGATTTATTTTTCATTTTTTTTCCTTTCTTTGGAGAGTTAATACCGATTGCTTTGCTCCTATCCCTGACCCTCAGACGTTACCAGGGAAAGGCCAGCACCCCTGCATTGCTTCTCATATCTCCAGTGACAGATGGAGAACAGACTGAGAAGTGAAGTCCTTAGAGATCATGCATGCCAATCCCATTAGATGAGAATCCTGAGGCCTCCTGGAAGGGGATGACTCACCCAAAGTCCCACCGCCCAGCCTCCCACCCCTGTACTTCAGACTTACTGTCAGCATTTTACAGGTTTGGAAAAATACTAATAAACTGATTAATGCTAAAGCATTAAGGGTTTATATGTTAAGGGTTTTTGTGTCCCACCCAACACGTGGGGGCAAGTGATATCCATCAGGATAATGCTCTAACACCAAAAGTGAAATCTGTGACGTCTGGGCAGTGAGACCACCCCAAAGCCCCCAAACTCCATCTCATGGTTCACCATGGCTCACTGCTGTGGGTGGTGACCTCTCTCTCTTCCTTCCTCTTACCCCCACTGCAGCAGAGTGCCGCAGCTGACTCCACAGCCCTGTCCCCTCCTCCCCCACGTCCTTCAAACCCCACAACTGTGACCTTTACCCTTCCCTAGGCCAGAAAAGCAACTCTTTCTCCTCACACTTCCCCAAACAAACTGAATTCAAGGCAGTTTGCTGGCAAAATTGGGAAGCTGGTGAAGTTTGTCTATGTCCCCAGGCTCCCCAGTGTGCTGCTTTGCCTTACTTTACCTGCCGCCAGTTTGTGTATTTCTGCCTCCATTGCCTCCTACTCCTGTTGAACCTTTCTAGTAAACTCTTTCTGACATTCTCATCCATAACTAACTGTATAATTAACCAACATACACACGCTAGAGTTTCTTTCAGGGGTATCTGCATACTGGACAAAAGACAAAGAGAGAAAGGAAACCCCATTTTCAGGACCATCTCCTATGTGCAAGGCAATTCATACATGTAAGCTCACTAAATTCCTCATGAGCCCTGAAGAGTAGGCACTATAATCCTCAATTTGCCGGATGAGGACACTGAGCCACTGAACAAGGTCACAGATAAATATGGGAAGGGCCAGGATTTGGACCAGACCTGCCTTTGTTGTGTTCTGCCTTCTGGGACAAAGCCCTTCCTCGAAGATCCATCATCTCTGGTCTAGAGGTAGGCCTGTGATAAACTCCTCCCATCACTTTACCCCTGTTCCCTCCCCAGCGGGTACTGGTCTCCCTGCCCAAAGGGCCTTACCTCTGTGCCTTTGTATGTACTATTCCTCTGCTGGCTCTTTTTCCTGCAATTTCTGTCCCAAGTGTTTGCCTCAAAAGTGTCTCCTCCAGGGAATCTTGTCAAATCCTTCCAACTGTCATTTTTCACTCTCTTCTATGCAAGGAGTGCTCTCAGGGCATTGCGACCCACTGTGTTACATTTGTTCTCCTCTCTCTGGGTCATAAGTCAGCTCTGGAATTTTTACAGCAGGAACCGCATCTAATTCAGCCCTATAGCCCTGCTCTGAGCTTGGCACACAAGATACGCTTAGGTTCGTTGTTGAGCTGAGTAAACTCACAGGAGTGATATGACTACCTCAGTCCCAAATGGGTGACTCCATTACCACCAGGAGCACAAGGGCTGAGGTTGGGGCCAGGTCTGCAGCTCAAAGACCTGGGAGGCTTGGAGCTCAACCAGAAAGCTTCAGCTGTCTCTCCACCTTCTCTCCACCTTCTCCCAATCCCCAGTTCTGCGACTGGGAAACCGAGGCAAGAGAGCAGGACTTGGGCATGGTAGAGCAACAAACTGATGACAGATGCACACTTGAACCCCAGCCCCAGACCCATTGGCCAGTGCTCTCTCTCCTCTGCCAAGTTTACTTGCAGTAAATCCAGGAAGACTACAGGCTTTCTCTTCATTCACTCAGCAAATACTTACCAGGCACTGGCCAAATGCCAAGAATAGTGCCAAGCTCTGGGGCCACAGTGGAGACCAAAATAGGCCCTTGCTTTCAGGGAGCTCACAGTCTCGGCCAGGCAGAGCAGGTGGCCTTGTGGGCCACACTGGGGACATTGGAAGACAAATGGAAAACTATCAAGAGTTTTAGCTGGCAGCACTGGCTGCCCATCCCCCACCACACCAGTCATACTCATCCTGTGTTAGTGGCCTTTCCCCACTTCCCTGGCTGTTGGATTCCCTGGCCCTTGGCTCCACCTGTTCAGCAAGTCACTGCCAGGTGTGGAAGCCCCCAGGAGGAAGCTAACGGGAGGCTGATCTTGATTTGACTACAGCTTTGAGCCCTGCAGAACACCTCTGTCCACTAGGTGGCCATGAGAACGTCTGTCATATCGCTGAAGCAGCAGGAGCTCCTTAGCGGGGAGTGTTGGAGACTAAGAGCTTTAATGACCCCATCATCGGAGTAATGAAGATGAATCCCACTGGTGCTGCTTGCCCACTCCTTCCTCTGGGTCCAGCAGGCAACATCAGGCAGCTGGAAACTCCCGCTTAGTGTGCGTGAGGAAAGCACGTTAAAGATCGTGAAAACAGATAAGATTTTTCAATGATGGGTTTCTAGAATCTCATGTTGGAAAGAACATTAGCCGTCACTTCTTTCAGCCTCTCCTTCTAGATCAGAGCTCCTCTCATCAGTGAGCATTCTCGAAGGAGTGTTTAAACCGTGTGCATGCCCCTGGAAGACAGACAATTCACTGCCTATTGAGGGAATCATTCCATTTTTCAGCAGATCTTTAGTCTGCGATGTATGTCCTGCTATTGAGTTGAGATGTTCTTTTCCAGGGCGCCTGGGTGGCTCAGCCTGTTAAGCATCTGCCTTCAGCTCAGGTCATGATCCTGGGGTCCAGGGATCGAGTCCCACATCAGGCTCCCTGCTCAGCCGGAGTCTGCTTCTCCCTCTGCCTCTCTCCACCCTGCCCCCTGACCAATCGTGCTCTCTCTTGCTGTATCTTGTCTGTCTCTCTCAAATAAACAAAATCTTTAGAAAGAAAAAGGAAGGAAGGAAAAGAAAAAAACTTTTCTTTTATTACTACTGCCACTATCAAGTTCATCTTCAGGGCCACAAGGAACATACCCTAATAAGGAAGGTGAACTTGAACAACTCACTTTGGTCTGACTACTCTGCCAGTGGGCGGGCTGAGCTGTGACCCAGCCCTCAACTGCTGGCCCCCCGTCCGAGAGCCTGCACAGAGTGGGTGTTGGCAACTGAAAGCTGAGCAGAACTGGGCTCCTCCTCATCCCTAATCAGGCCCCAAGGGAGCACCCTGTGCGGATGGTGGTGGCTAGATGCCA
The DNA here is from genome assembly GCF_011764305.1 of Mustela putorius furo. NCBI lineage: Eukaryota > Metazoa > Chordata > Mammalia > Carnivora > Mustelidae > Mustela > Mustela putorius. Next base: position 43,749,205 of record NW_025422005.1, on the reverse strand, counting down.
AATGAAGTGAAATATCTCCTTTTCTCAGGCTGTTAACTTTTTTTCTTGTTTAAGGAAGGGGAGGATAATGACATTTAGCACTTTACAACTCAGCAGTAAAATGAGCAGATGGAAACAGATCCCCAGCATTGCGGGCGTGCTTCCAGGGAGAAACCCTCCCCGCTCCGTCTCAGGCTGGGCTCCGTGGGGCCAATTCAGCGGCAAGGCTTGCTGATGGACCAAGCGTGTACCCGAACAGCCAGCTCCTTCCTGCCCCAGCTCCTCCCTACTCCAGGCTGCCCATGGGTGAACCATGGCAGGCTCACCCTCTTCTACCTACTCGGGTCACATTTCCCATCTCCCCAGTGTTGTGAGGAGGAGGACGGGGGCACAGAGGTGAGCGAAAACTCTTCTGGAGAGGTGGAAATGCTCCACCCAGCCTCTAGGCGGCCACAGAAGAACAATTTGACTGAGCTGGGGAAGTTCCACCTGCAAGTCAAAGAAAGTCATTGTCATCATCGCCATGGAAACGACTTAATGAGAACTTGTCATGGGCCATTCTGGCACACATCTCACACACCTCGCCCCATTTAATCCCCACAAGCCCATTAGCCGTGTATCAGCACTGTCTCCATTTTACAGATGAGGAAACTGAGGCTCCGGGAGGCGAGATGACTTTCCTGAGGTCCCTCCATACTCCTTGGAATGTAGGCAGGGTGAAGAGTACTAACAAATGGTTCTTTAACTATTTGGGGTCTAGACTACTCTCTCCTCTATCACATATGTTGCTCTATAAACTGAACACTTAAAAAATCTGAACGTGTTTTTCATGTTTGTGTTTCCAAAAATAGTTAATAGCTCGTTGACGGGGCTTGTTCTATTTTGGTGTGTAAATTGTGTCATTAAACTGCAGCTCCTCTATAAGTTTTATTTGTCATCCAGGAAGTAAAAGAAACAAACAGAACCACCCCTACTGTGGTGGAGATCTACTGTTTCGTCTGCCCCATGCCCTGCCTTGCTGGGGACATCTCTCCTCTCCTATCTGGGCTTCTTAGGGGTCCTCCCCAACTCGGAGAGGTGCAGAGGGCTGCCAATCATTATATCCCGCCCTCCCCCCAAGTTGGGCCAATCAGAGTCCTTCCCACAGAGTTTTCCTTCTGGGTGCAACGGGACAGAAGACGCTCTCTGTCTGCTGGAACAGCTATTAACAAGTGTCCCTGTTAGGATTAGGCGTAGCCTGGTCATCAAAGACGTGAAAACAGTACCCTTTTACCAGCTGGCGTGCATTTATCTTGCAAGGCCAGCTCAAGCAACACCGCAGTGCCTGCCCATGTTCCATGCTCCCCTCACCCACTAGGTACCCACCCACTAAGACCACCCTACAGCATGCACCTGCCGCTTTCCACCCGGCTAGAAGCTCGGGGCTAGAAGCCTCAGGGAGAAACCATGAATCCGTGGGGAGTGGAAACGGGGATAAAACCCCCAGCCTCATAAGCTGGGTTGGGGTGGGGGGACAGGATAAATCTGAAGCATATTCCACAGTCTCCCTGTGGCCCTATTGGGGCTGATGCCCCACTGCCCACAGCAGAAAACTGCTAGTCAGTTGCCATACCCTGGATTCACATCCAGCGCCCTCTGCTCTCACTCTCCACACCCCACCAGTGCTTCCTGGGATCACCTCCCAAATAATCTACTTGACCTAGCATTCTTGCCTCGAGTCATCTTCTGGGGGAGTCTGGCTTTAGACACCTTTAAAGTCCTCCCTCGTCCCAAGAGGAAGACTTTACCACAGCAATATTCCCAGGGCACTTTCTTCACACCTCTGCTGCAGCACTTCATGTCCCATCTTGTATTAAGTATGAAATAGGAAGGGATGTGCACTTATTGAGAACCAGATGTGTACCAGTCACGGCACCAGATGTTTGGTGCTCCTCCATTCATTCATTTATTCACTAATTAATTCATTCGACAAATATTTCTTAAGCATTTGCAATGTGTCAGGCAATTATCTAGGCGAAAGGCTGGCAAACCATGGCCCACAGGCCAGATTCAGTCAGCGGCCTGTTTTTATAAATAAAGTTTTATTGGAACACTGCCATGCTCATTGTTCACAAGTCTCTATGGCTGCTTTCATGTTCAAACAACAGAGCTGAGTAGTTGTGACAGAGACCATAGGGCCTTCAAAGCATAAAGTATTTACTGCCTGGGCCTTTACAGAAAGTTTGGTGCCGATTGGTCTAGGCAAATAAAAGAACTAGGTAAGGCATTTACTGTGTAAAATGGTGATCAATGCTGTGAAAGAAAAAAAGCAGGGAGAAAGAGAGGATCGGGAGTGATGGGGGCAGAGGTGGGGATTGCAATGTAAGTGAGGGTGTCAGGACGTCCTGGCTGTGAGGGTGACATTGGACCAAAGACCTAGAGGAGGGGAAGGAGGGAGCCTTGTGGATGTGAAGGGAAAACGCTGCTGGCTGGAGGAGCTCACAGCAGCGGCGAGCCACACTGAGCTATTAACAATAGCTAATCCTACACTGAGTGCTGTGTACCAGACACCCTTGCAGCACTTCACATACATAATCTCATTTAATTACTTAAAAGTCATCATCTTATTACACATTTAATCTTGCAAAAGAATGATCTGAATGTATTTCTTTTTTTAAGATTTTATTTATCTGAGAGAGAGGAAGAGCGTGAGTGTCAATAGGGAGTGGAGGCGGTGTTGGGTGGGGAGGCAGAGGGAGAAGCAGGCTCCCAGCTGAGCAGGGAGCCCGATATGGGGTTCAGGGCTCAATTCCAGAACTCTGGGACCATGACCTGAGCCGAAGGCAGATACTCAATGGACTGAGCCACCCCCGCGCCCCTGAATATATTTTTGTTACTAGTGTTCATATGGGACTTTCAGCTTACAAAGTTGTTTTGTAATGTTGTTAACTTGCTTTTCATAACATTTCAAAGAGTTTACTGACCCCATTGTATTATACTCAAAGACCAGAAAGGTCAAGTCCTTTGATCCAGATCACACAGTCGGTAAGTTCCAGAACTGGAAAATAAACAAGCGTATTTAGATCGAGACACCATCTCCCTCGCTCTGAGCCAACGGCTTCAGAAGGCACAAACTCCAACTCATCCCACTCACCCCTAACCCAAACAGTGCACCAAAGAGAAAGTGGGGGGGGGGACCTGTTGGAAGGAACTCAGTTCCCTCACCCTCCCAGATGACAGTGACCAGAGAGCCTGCTGGAATCACAGCCACACTCACAGAGGTGTGATGATGGTTCACGATGTCCCAGGACAGCTACACTATGCCACAGTCTCGAGCCTGTGTGCCCGTGCTCTGCAGAGGTCACCGTGAGCAGGTACTCGAGAGGGAGTTACTGGGTGACAGATAAACAATTGCTGGTATTTTTTGTTGCAAGTTTAACAAGGCATTTCTATGAATTGGTGGAATTATTCAGAAAGACATTAATTTGGCAAATAGGTATTGAGATTTACTGTGTGCAGGAAAGAGCAAAACCTTTCAACATAGTAAGCGGATTTACTGCAGCAGGGCTAGAAATGGACATGACATGTCCCTCCACCCTTTGGGAGCTCATGGGCTAGTTGGGGGTGTGTGTGGAGAAGAGATGCATTTTTTGTATCTTGCCTAGCTACTGACCTAGTTGTGTGTCTGGCACTGTGCCAGCCAGGGCTCCTTCCTCGTCAATAATAAGAATAATAATAGCAAGCCCTCCTGAACCCTGACTCTGCACCGGGCACCGTGCTGAGTCCTTTACATCTTCATCAGACTCCCAGGGAAAGCTGTCACTGCTATTTGAAGGCTGTGGCATGTGAGCCTCAGGGAGGTTGAGTATCCCCCACAGGTACATGGTAAGAAGGCAGCAAAGTGAGGATTGGAACTCAGGTCAGTTTGCCTCACTGTGTGTGCACACTCAGCAGTAACCCCAGAGAGGGAACAGACACAATTTTGAGGGGGTCTCAAGAGAGGGAGAGTCCCGGCCGGTGGGGGCTTCAAGGAAACATCCCTAATGTTACATTACATCCCTAACGTAACATCCCTTGAGCCAAGCCCTGAAGAGCAGGTGCCCAGACAGAGGGGCCCCAGCAGAACAGAAACGGTCTGTTTGGGTGATCGCTCCTGCAAATCTGGTTAGGAGTCGAGGCATGTCTGATACAAATAAGTTGACACTGGGATGCTGTGAGTGTGGAAATCAGGTTTTATGCCAAAAAGACCTGGAAATGATCCTTTCTCCCCCTTTCACTAGTTGTGTTGAACGTGGACAAACTAACCAATCTTTCCAAGCCTTGGTTGCCTCATCTGTAACATGGACATAACAGTGGTACTTGTACCTCACGGGACTATCATGAGATTTAATCAGATACGGTGTAAAGCATTCAGTACTGCCCCTGGCTCAGAGAAAATGGTGTATAAATGTGAACGATGATGATTAGTAGTCACACTCTTCAATTCTGAGGATTCTGGATAAAAAAGGGGCCCACTAAAACACCTGGGTGGTTCAGTGGGTTAAGTGTCCCACTCTTGATTTCAGCTCAGGTCATAATCTCAGGGTTGTGAGATCAAGCCTCACATCAGGCTTCACACTCAGTGAGGAGTCTGCTTGAGATTTTCTCTCTCCCTCTTCCTTTGCCCGCCCCCCACTTGCTTGCACACTTCCTCTCTTTTTTTTTTTTAAAGATTTTATTTATTTATTTGACAGACAGAGATCACAAGTAGGCAGAGAAGCAGGTAGAGAGAGAGAGGAGGAAGCAGGCTCCCTGCTGAGCAGAGAGCCCGATGCGGGGCTCGATCCCAGACCCTGGGATCATGACCTGAGCCGAAGGCAGAGGCTTTAACCCACTGAGCCACCCAGACGCCCCTACTTCCTCTCTTTTATTTTTTTTCTAAAGATTTTATTTATTTATTTGACAGAGAGAAATCACAAGCAGACGGAGAGGCAGGTAGAGAGAGAGGAAGGGAAGCAGGTTCCCTGCTGAGCAGAGAGCCCGATGCGGGACTCGATCCCAGGACCCTGAGATCATGACCCGAGCCGAAGGCAGCGGCTTAACCCACTGAGTCACCCAGGCGCCCTCTTTTAAAATAAATAAAATCTTTTTTTAAAAGTTGGGGGGCTACCTTCCCAGCCTCCTTCTGGTCTTCTCTAATGACCCTAGACTTAGGCATGAAACAAGTGAACAAGTGATACACTCTGGGCCCAAGGAGAAGAGGCCACTGAAGAAAAAAGAGATCAGTGTCGTGCATGGTGGCAGGAGTAAGGAGTCTGAAGGGAATGGGCAGCAGCAGAATGATGGTTCTCTCTTTATGATAGGTGAGGGGAGCTGCAGGGTCTTTCGAGTTGGAATGAATTGAAGGATGAGCCACATGCTTTCCATGACATCTCCCATTGAACCTTCACAATGGCCCTATGTGTGCCTCATGATTCCTGTGTTACTAATGAAGAACCGAGGAAGCAGGAGACCCCCAAGTCACATCTCTAGAAGTGGCTGGCAGAATGCCTAGCCAAGGCTGCCCTGCCCCCCTCCCGTCCAGTCTATCTGGGCTAACACGCTGGGGGTGGGCTCAGGAGTCCACCTGGTTGTATGTCCCTGGGCCATGGAGTCTCTACCCTCCTCTCCCACCCCTGCCCCGGTCTGGGCCATTGAAGGAGTCACCCATTCCGCCTCTCTCACCATCCTCTTCCTCCCTTCGAGTTCACACCTCACTCAGGCAAGGAAACATGGCGGCCCATGTCCTTCCCTGGTGTAAAGTCCTTCCATTTCCTGCAGGCTGGCTTTTCCCATTGGCCGGCATCTTCAGTAGAGGAAACAGCCATTTTCTTGGAGTGACAATCATTCTTGTTTTCAAATTATAACAAATACATGGAATGCAGGGTGAAATGCAAAATGCCCAGGGACTTTCTCAGAGGAGTTGTTTTGCGCTAAGCCGCAAAATAGATGAGTGTGTGTGTTGGTGGGAAGAGGAGTATCACTCTTCAGGAAAGACCATTCACTGTAGCTCAGAACTGAACAGAAGCTCACAGATTGGTCCAGAAGGTTCCGGCACACTGGCACCCACAGCCTTCCCAGTTGTGTTTCCACGATGCCTGGGTGTGCTGTGTGCTCCAGCCAGACTATGTTTCAGCCTTCTTCCTTGCAGCTAGTGGTCACCTGCTTTCCCTCTGACTACGTTGTCTTTCTATCTCCCCTGTCATCCTGGGAAGCTCCTAGTTATCCTTTAAGGTCCATTTTTACGTCCCCTCCTCCAAGAAGCCCTCCCTGACTCCATTCTCTCTCTCCTCCCCCATGTAGAACAGTTCTTGATTTCCTCTCTTCACAACTTCTTACCACAGGATTCTGGGACCATCACTTTGAGAAGCAGACTCTCTGGGAAATTATGAGCAACTTGAGGTCAGGAAGTTTACCATGAACTCTGACTTCACTTGTTCATTCAACATGTACTTAGAGGCACTCTGTGCCAAGCCATGGGCTCTGGATGAGGGAATAATTCAGTGTGTCCTTGGAGGGGGGTTGCCTGAGGAAGAAACTGTCTATCTACCTATATATCTATTCATTCATTCATTCATATATTAAAACAACAATCAAAAAACAAAATGCTTTGCTAATCCCCAATCAGGCCAGGCCCTCTGGTCAAGGTTAAGGATACATAAAAGAGCAAAACCTGTACCTACCACCAGGGAGCTCCCCAGTCTGACCAAGGACCAGTGGAAGCAAACTACTAAGTGTGTGGTGTGTCCCCAGGGCTATGGGGCACCAAGGGCAGGTGTGGCGTGTGGGGTCCTTTTGCTTTTTTTTTTTTTTTTTTTTAATGACACTGAATGAATGAATGAATTTTTTCTGTGGGGTTTTTTTTTTCTGTTTTATGGGTTGTGGGGTTCTAATCACGAATGAACTCTATGAATCAATACCCAATAGATAACTGATCAAGTAATTGATTGAAATGTCACACCAGAAGTTGCTGTGGGAAAAGGGCTAGATTCTGGGTCTCCACCACCCCTGGACTTTCTCAGTGGGGAGCAAATCTACTCTGACCATGGCTGGCTCCAGGCTGCAAAACCTCCTGCAAAAGCATGGTAAAATGCAGCAGTTCTCGGCCTGCCTCCCAAGGGGGTCGTAAGCATTAATTAGTTACCATTGGTAAAGTGCTCTGAAGATGTGGGGGTGTATAAACACGGCAAGTCATTGGGCCTTTCCACACCACTATGCTCTACAGCCTGGGAACTGCTAATTGAGAAATAATTAACACCTCAGGGTGCGGAGGATGGATGCCTGGCACTTCCAGGATTTGGAGAGATGTAATAACGTGCATGGGAGCAGGGAGAAATAAGGTTGCCCTGTGGGTCCTGATACTGAAGATTATTCACCTCCTGCCCCCGGAGAGGAGGCGTGGGGAGTGTTGCCTCAGTAAAACCTTTAGGATTGCACTCCTTAGGGAAAGTCTGGACCACAGTGCTGAGCTGCAGAGGCCCAGTGACATTCTTAAAGTAAAAAAGCTCAAGTCCAGCCCAGCTGTGCTTGGCTTCCTAGCTGGGGGGAGGCAGATGCCCCTCGTGGGGTCTACGCAAGCTGTATTTTCTTCCACTCTAGGACCAGTGTGATGACACCTGTCGACACTGCCCCCTGCAACCCAGTGCCCCACCAGGCCGTCCAGTGCCTTTCATGTAGACCCACTGAACTAGCCCAGATTGCAGCTTAGATCATCTGGGGGGGCGACTGACACTAAGGTTCGCCCCAGACTGATATCCAGCATCTCGGGGCAAGAGGACTGAGGCACAGGGTGGGTCCAGTGCAGCTCAGATTGAGAAGAACTACTTTGGCCTGTCAAGCACTTTGTGAGAAGCAGTGGGAGATGAAGATGTAAACCCTCTGACACCCTGTGATTCCCTCATACCAGCTCATTTCCTGATTCCCTCCCCAAGTGCCCTGGTCTCTCAACCTGGCCATTCCACTCCATTCCCACCACCATTCTTGTCTGGGGAAACTCGACTCAGTTTAAAGATCACCTCCTCACTGAAGTCCTCCTTCCCTACCCTCCCACAGGCCTTATTACACTGATCATACAATGTTGCTCCTGGCAGATCTCAGGGTCTGAGAGCGTCTTGGGGCCGGGGTCTTATATTGGGTCTGGTACATTTTAGGCACTCAATAGACTACAGCTGTTCTTAGTTAACTGAAGTTACATGATATACGCTCCCTCTTCAAGACATGTGTGCTTGTTCCCTGTGTCTAGAACATTCTTCCCCCAGACAGCTGCAAGGCTCTCTCTCACCTAAAGGTCTTTGCCAAAACGTCACTTTTTAGATGAGGCTTTCCCTGATTATCCTTAATTGCAACCACTCTACCTCCAACCCATTCCTTTTTCATAGTTAATTTTTTCCTCTATGGATGGTTACAGATGGATCCTGTCTTTTCGCAAAACTTTGGTATTTTGTTTACCATGGATTATTTTTTTACAGTAAACTTAATTAATTGCTTAAAAATACTACTTATTTTGGTTACCAAGTTCCTGTTGCCCTCCTAAATTTCCTAAATTTCACTATATTGATTTATTGACTCTTTTCACTAGAATAAAAGCTACCTTGAATGCAGGGAATTTTGTTTCTTTTGTTCACTATTCCCAGTTTCTCCAAGTTGTTGGTACATGGTAGCTGCTCGAAAAAATATTATTTTTATTTATTTATTTTTAAAGATTTTATTTATTTATTTGACAGATGGAGATTGCAAGAAGGCAGAGAGGCAAGTAGAGAGAGAGGGGGAAGCTGATTCCCTGCTGAGCAGAGAGCCCGATGCGGGGCTCGATTTCAGGACCCTGAGATCATGACCTGAGCCGGAGGCAGAGGCTTAACCCAGTGAGCCACCCAGGCGCCCCTTGAAAAAATATTTTTTGAATGAAAGTTTGATTTAGTTTCTTGAAAACTGTCTTGGGCTTTGTAATGAGGGTACTTTTTTCTGCTTAAAAAATTTTAATGTATTTAAATTGAAAACCTGTAAAATCCTAGGGTAGATTCCGAACGGAAAGGCCCTAGCGTTGCCTTGGTTACACCGCCGCCAGCCTTTCCATTCCGGGAGTGGGGAAGGCCCGGGCAGTGGGAGGCAACGCCAGGCTGTTATCATAGAGTTACACCTCCCTAAGTCCTAGAGGGCACTTCCGGAACGGTAATTTGCTCTACGCTGACCAAGCCAATCTATGGTCGTGAAGGAGAGCCGAGTTCTTTCTCTTTAGCTAAACTTCCGGAAAACCTCTCACAGGCGTCCGGAGTCGGGTGGAGCTAGTCTCCGTGAGAACGGCTTTGTGATTGGCAAGAAAGGCAGGAGGCGGGGATTGGGGGCGGGTAATTCCCCTTAGCGCAGGCGCGCTGGGCCGGCGTGGCGGGCGCGCGGACAGCGTTGACTGGCACTTCGGTTGGTGAGCGTGGGTGACAGCACGTGCGTCCCTCCTTGGTTTGGGGCGGGGTCGCAGACACCTGAACTCTGGGATAGTGTGTTTCGTCTGTTGTAACACGAGCGCAGACCTTTCTCCCCTGTGGACCTCGGGTCTTGTGAGTGTCACGGTGTTTCCGGAAGTGCCAGCCCTGGAGAGACCCTCTGGGACCGCCTGGTGGCCCGGCCAACCTTCCCATTTTATGTATGGGGAAACTGAGGCCTGGAGACTGAAGTCACTTGACCACGGTCACGTAGCCAGTGAAGGCCGAGCTGGTTCGTAGAACCAGGTCTGGAGCCCCATTGCTTTGATGCTACACGGTCCCAGACGGAAACGGTGGAACTTGCAGGCGAGGACCTAGCCTTCCAGGTGTGCCCCTGTGCTCATCTGCAGTGTCGCTGGTCAGGTGACCTCACATCCTTGAGCTTACCTCGTCTGTGAGTTGAGCGTGATTGCAAACACTGTAGCGCTCCCTATATACCGGGCACTGTTGGAAGTGCTTTACGCACAGCTTTCCTGATGGGGTTGCAGGGCCATTGTGAGTTAACCTTAAAAGAGGCCTGTGCCTCAAGGACCTGAGTAGCTGCTCTGTAAAAATTTGTTGAATGACTGAATGACTCAGAGGCTCTTTGCCAGAGTGTGAGGTGCAGGACAAGTTATTTCCTATACGGCTTTCGAGGTATTGTCTGTGGATAACCTTGAGAATTTTGAAATCATAGTACTTAATCTTCCACCTAGGTAAACTGAGGGATCTGAGGATGGAGACACATTGCGGGTGAAGGCAGAGGGCTTATGGCTCTTATTTAAACTACCCAGATAATTGTTGCATTGTACCCCATCGCTTTGCTTTTCGTTCACTAATACCTTTGATCAGCAAATATTAGGCATTGTGCTAGGCCCTGAAATCTGACAATGTAGAAAACATCACGAACGCCTCGTTTAATGGAGGACTAGGACGTGAAGCATTGCTCACTCCCAGTGCCTGGCACACAGAAGTTTCTCAGAGATATTTTTGAAAATTATTCCAGAACAGTAAACAAGGAAGAGGTGTGTGCAATGGGGGCCCAGAGAAGGAAGTGATTCTCTCTTTTTGGAGGGGTTGGAGATGCTTCTTGCAATAAGGAGCTTGAATGTTGCTGTTGCTGGGGTAAAGCTGGCCTCTTCCAGGAGTGATGAGCAGTTTGGGACATGTTAGGGGAGTGATGGGATAAAAAGCTGACAGAGGTGTGTTAGGATCAAAATATGAAGAGGCTTTCTATGGAAATACCATCTCAAGAAAATTATGATGGGGAGCCATTGATGGGTTATAAGCAGGGGAGTGATTGGATCATCTTTTAGCTGTAATCTGGAGACAGGACAGACAGGGTTCAAGAGTCATTCAATCCAGTCACTGATGGACATTTATTGGGTATCCCCTGTGGGCAGGCACCGTGTGTAATGCTACAGATGCAGCTTGGAATAATACAAGCACAGTTACTGCTCACGTGGAGTTTATAATGCTTTTCCCAGTGTAGTCCCTGGACCAACAGTATCAGCATCACCTGGAAACTTGTTAGAACTATAGTTTCCCTGCCCACTCCCCAGGCCTACTGAATCAGAAACTCTGGGCCTGAGGCTCCACAATCAGAGTTTTAATAAGACATCCAGGTGATTCTGATGCTCACTTAAGTTTCACAACCACTGGGCTACTGCATTGGACCAAGCATTTTTGAGGAGCTAACCCAGAAGAGGCAGTAAGCCAGAAAGGAGGGGGTGAACTTGAGAGGAAGGTCGGACAGAGACATACCTGTCTGCTTTAGGAGGAATCAAGGGGGAAGGAGTTTTTGGTGTGAGCCACTGGCCTGAAGTGGGACCTGAAGTAAGTGAGGAGGTCAGATGGGAACGTTTTCAGTCAGTCACATTAGGGCTCTGTGATAGTGCATCGCAACCTGTCTCGGGCCATAGGCCATGTAGGAGATGGTAATATTTGTACCATGCATGGGGGAAATGGATGAGGCTGCCTGAGATGGCAGGGGACCAGCTGGAAGACTCGAGGCCCCTGGGAGCTGGAGGGGGCCGAGCAAGGGTTTCAGGCTCCGGAGCTGAGAGGATAACCCATTGTCCACATACGGCAGGGCAGCTCTTTGTAATGGGAGATACTGAAAGGTAGAGGCTCTCACTGAACTTGGCAGTATAAATCAGGAACCTTAAAAGAGTTCATATGTGTTGACCAGTAATTCCATTCCTGAGAATCTCTCCCAAATGTACCACAAACAAAAGCCTTCTGTTCATTGTAGATTGTATGTAACAGAGAAAATGACAACTCTGTGTAGTAGGAGAATCATTTCTGATATGCTTAATGAAATGCTGTATTGCCATCAGGAATATGAGTGTTTTGTGAAATCCTAGAGAAACACATGTGCTCATTCAGCAGACAGTGTCTAGTAAAGCCCTGCTCCGTGCCGAGTGGCAAGCACACTCAATAAGGTCCTTGGCCGCACAGAGCTGCATACCCAGGGGAGCACAGGCAGCGGGCTATCTGAGCAGTCAGTCTGAGCGATGGGTGATCAGTAGGGGCTGCTGTGGGAGAAGCTGGCCTTCTGGGCAGGGATGTGGGGCAAGGAAGGCATCCTAGAGGACAGGATGGGGATCCCGAGGCTGGGAGCATAAGCGGTGTTGGTATGCAAGGGGCACAGAGTGTTTAAGAGGGAGCATGGCACATTCTGGAACAGGGAAAGGGCTATTGACAAGGCCAGCAATAAGCTCAAATGTGCGCTGGAAGGGTCAGAAGCTGAGACCTGATTCTGAGGGCAGCAGGAAGTCATTGTACTGGACTTCAGGAAAAGCACTGTTACCATCCATGAGGGATGCATCCCTTGTGGCTGCAGCATGGAGAATGGATTGGAGGAAGGTGGGTTGGAAGCCAGAGGGGAGGCTGTTGCAGTGGCTCATGGTGGAAGACAGCAGTGGCATGGATGGAGCCTGTGGAGGTGGGGAGGAGGAGGGACAGACTGAACAGCAAGCGAAGAGGCAGGAATGACGGGGCCAAGAGGGCTGCTGTGTGGGGGCCATGAGGGGGCAGAGTGGATGGACCCAGGCATCTGGTTTGGGCAAAGGGTGGCTTTTGGGGCCATGGAGAGTGATAGGCTGCACTGGGGGGGCGGGGCTTGGGGGGAAGATGCTGAGCTCCTTCCCAGTGCTGCATTTAGAGTATCTGTGCAGTGTATTCTCTCGGGATACAGTTGGCTAGGTAGGTCTGAAGCTTGAGAGACATGTAGGGAGTGCAGATGTTGACTCCCAAGTCATGAGCGTGAGGCCTGGTGGGGAGTGCTAGGAGGAGGGAAGAGGCACAAGACACTTAAGGAGGAACCGGGCTGAGGGTGTGGGCAGAAGAGACAAGGACTCGTCAGCAGCAGTTATGACCAGGCTGAGGGACTGGAGTTGATTTCCTTTTCTTTTTTATTTCTTTCTGGTTTTTTCCCCCAGTTTTCTATAGCAACAATAGCCTGGATTGTACTCATAGAATGTGCCAGATACTGTTCTATTAACTTTGTATAACTCTTCTAAGTCCCCACAATAAACCCGCAAGGGTGGTCCTGCTGTATTACCATTCAGCACATGAGGAAACTGAGCACAGAGGGGTTAGGTCACACGTCCTGAGCTACACAGGGTGCAGTAACAAGAAGCACTCCAGGAACCCAGGCTGCCTGATTCCAGAGCCCTTGTGATCCCATGCTGTGGTGTCCCTCCACAGTATGCTGTTATATTTTTATAAATGGGAGAATATTGATTTTTTTTTTAAAAAGAAGTAGGACCTGAATCTGCTAGAAAATTAGAAATGAAAGGGTTTGCATCTGCAAAGTCGGTGGCTGTCTCAGAAGTGTGTTGGAGACCAAACTCATCCGGCTATGTCTCGTCTGGGTGTCAGGACACAGTTAACGCTTATCTCTGCATGGCTCATTTCTCTCCAGGCACAAGTGCTTCTCTGGGCCAGGTGTCATGAAAGGGCTGCTGTCAAGATGCAGAGCACTGCCTGTCCTGGCCACCTGCAGCCACCAGCTCTCTGGGTGTGGTCCTCACAGGTTTTACCACCGTGACCCCGAGACAGGGAAGCGCTTGGTGCTGTCTCGCATGTTCCAGCCCCAGAACCTTCGGGAAGACCAGGTGTTGTCTCTTGAGGGCAGGTCTGGCGACCTGACGTGTAAGAGCCAGCGGCTGATGCTACAGGTGGGCCTGATCCACCCGGCAGGCCCTGGCAGTTACCACCTCCTGCCGTATACCGTGCGCGCCCTGGAGAAGCTCGAGCGGCTGATAGACCAGGAGATGCAGGCCATCGGGGGGCAGAAGGTCAACATGCCCAGCCTCAGCCCAGCGGAGCTCTGGCGAGCCACCAGCCGCTGGGACCTCATGGGCAAGGAGCTGCTAAGACTCAGAGACAGACACGGCAAGGAGTACTGCTTAGGACCCACTCATGAGGAAGCCATCACAGCCCTAGTCGCCTCCCAGAAGACAGTGTCTTACAAGCAGCTCCCATTCCTGCTGTACCAGGTGACAAGGAAGTTTCGGGATGAGCCCAGGCCCCGCTTCGGTCTTCTCCGCGGCCGGGAGTTTTACATGAAGGACATGTACAGCTTCGACGCCTCCCCAGAGGCCGCCCGGCTTACCTACGGCCTAGTGGGCGAGGCCTATGGCAGCCTGTTCCGCAGACTGGGGCTGCAGTGCGTCAGGGTGCAGGCGGACGTGGGCAGCATCGGGGGCACCACGTCTCACGAGTTCCAGCTGCCGGCTGACATCGGGGAGGACCGGTTTGCTGTGTGTCCTGGCTGCGGCTTCTCGGCCAACATGGAGACGTTGCGCATGTCGCACACCGACTGCCCGGCCTGCCGGGGCCCGCTCACCGAGGCCAGAGGCATCGAGGTGGGGCACACGTTTCACCTGGGCACCAGATACTCCTCCATTTTCAACGCCCAGTTCACCGACGCCCAGGGCAAGCCATGCCTGGCTGAGATGGGCTGCTACGGCCTGGGCATGACGCGGATCCTGGCCGCCGCCATCGAAGTGCTGTCCACAGAGGACTGCATTCGCTGGCCAGGGCTCCTGGCGCCTTATCAGGTGTGCCTCATTCCCCCAAAGAAGGGCAGTAAGGAAGAGGCGGCCGCCGAGCTTGCAGGCCACCTGTACGACCTTATCACGGAGACGCTGCCGCAGCTCCGCAGGGAAGTCCTGCTCGACGACAGGACCCATCGGACTATTGGAAACAGACTGAAAGATGCCAACAAGTTTGGCTACCCCTTTGTGATCATCGCAGGCAAGAGGGCCCTGGAGGACCCGGCACATTTTGAAGTTTGGAGCCAGAACACCGGTGAGGTGGTCTTCCTCACCAGAGAGGGCGTCACGGAATTTCTGAGCCAAGTGCAGGTTGTCTGAAAGCCCCGAGCCACCCCCACCCCATCCTGCAGCCTCCGGTGTTCACTCTCTTCACTCTCGGGCTGCCATTTCCTACACTCCCAGGGCGGGTCTCTCTAGAAACAAGGCAGCTCATGGAAGGAGGGAGCATGCTAAGGAAGCTGACTTTTATCCAGTCCTTTTAGACTGTCTGTATTTCAGGTCTGTGATTCCATTCTCTGGGCTGGCCGTGCTGCCAGTTTCCATTTGTCTTCTCTTCTGGTGAGGAGGCAGAGGGGCAAGAAAGAGCTGCTCCTCTCGGCCCTTCAGTGAGTCACTTCCCTTCTCTTGGCCAAGTTTCCCATGCGGAGGGTGAGGGTGGCCAGTGGCCAAGGCCCTCCCAGCTCCGGCAGTCTGACCCCTGGCCTCCTGATGCATTTGAAGAGCAGGCCCACCAGCCCTCCCCCACTGGACATGTCTCTTCCCCTGCTGGGGCCTCAGATTCCCCATCTGTGACATGAGAAAATGGAACTAGATCTGTAAAGTCCTTACAGCTGTCACCAGTGGGTTCATAAGAGGTTCACGACAGGCAGATCTGGTTCCTCTGATCTTCCATAGTCTAAGCTACATGGAAAGTTGATAGAATTAGCTACTGGCCCAAAAAACCACCTCCAGAGACCTGGCCATATTGAGGCGGCATAGCACAGAGATCAGGTTCTGTTGACTGAATGAGCCTTGCCTGTCAGTGAATGGTGGTAACACCTGCCATTTTAACTGTGCAGTGGCTTCCTACCTGGGACTCGTCTGTCCTTTCTTCTACTCTTTCTACACTCCACTCAAAAACAAAAAGAAGCCTACCTTTGGTGGCTGGGAATATGTTTGAAACCATTTCTTCCCCCAGATGTGAGGGATAGCAGGCTTCAGGTATCACAGTGAGCTTGTCCTGGGAGCAGAGTTTGCTCCTCAAGCCACACCAGGGGGCACATATCAAGGTCTCTGCCTGAATTCTCTGGAAAACTAGGATCAGACTTGAGCCATCCCAGCATACTGCAATTCTTGTCTTAGCCAGTTGTCCCACTTGTCAAACAGCTTCCCAGCAGTTTACCGCTACTGCTGTTACTGCTCGAGTAATCCACGCCCAAGCGCACACCATCAGGTTTGTTGATGTACATGCCAAGTGCTGATGGGCCCCAGGCCTACCAGTGGTGCTCTGGGCCTGGCATTTGGGCCAGGAGATGTGCATTCCAAGAGCAAACCTAGAAAGGCTGGATTATAAATCAGGGACCTTCCCCTGGGCTGCACTTTGGTCCCACCCAGTTCAGGTTAGGGTCTGGGTGTGGCGTGGGTGTTGTGCATTTTAAAGCTCTGTAAATGATTCTGAAGCGCCTGTGCACAGAGTTGATTCACGGTTCCCAGGCCTGGGCCGTCCCTGAGCGGCTTTGTGGCTGAGAGTTTTGAGTCATTTGCTCTGTACATTATCGGACTGATGGGAGCTCTCTGCTTTTAACGATTTGCTCATTTATTTGTTCAGGGCCTGCCACATACCACTGTGCTGTGAGGCACTGTCGTGTATCATTTTCGTACTCTAAACTGTGCAAGGTGGGTGCTGTTTTTACGGAAGAGGCACCTGAAGCACCTTACTCGGGGGTGTACAGCTCCAAAGTATCAGAGCCAACATCCGAAGACTGACCAACACTGATTCCATTCTCATTACAACTGCATGGCCTCCACCAAGACAAAAGTACTTTCACTAAATAAAACTGAATTATTTATGTCTATCTAATCAAATTAGCCTCAAATAGACAAGCACTTAGAATTTGTGCAAATTGGCATTTAAATATTTTTAAATATTTAATTAATTCTTACTGATGTTTGGTTGATACATGGAGTTACATTCATTTAGGTATGTAACACAGTGATTGAGTAACTACTTTAAGCGATACTCACAGTATAGCTCCCATCTGTCACCCTACACTATTATAATACCATTGACTATATTCCCTGTGCTGTACCTTTCATCCCTGTGTCCTGTTCGTTCCCTAACAGGAAGCCTCTACCTCCCACTCCCCTTTTTGTAATTGTGAATTTGTGCTCCATCAGCTGATTTATGGAAGTTGGAAAGCTAGCCTAATGTAAGCACTTTAAAAAATCAGATTTCAGGGGGCGCCTGGGTGGCTCAGTGGGTTGAGCCTCTGCCTTCAGCTCAGGTCATGATCCCAGGGTCCTGGGATCGAGCTCCACATTGGGCTCTCTGCTTGGCAGGGAGCCTGCTTCCCCCTCTATCTCTGCCTGCCTCTTTGCCTGCTTGTGATCTCTGTCTGTCAAATAAATAAATAAAGTCTTTAAAAAAAAATCAGATTTCAGGAATAGAGAACCAATTAACTTTAAAATCTTCATAAATGTGCAAGTTACAGAATAATTCGAGGATGATACAGAATCATGGAAGTTTAGAACAGGAGGACTTGGAGCCCCGCCTGTCCACCCCTCATTTCACAGATGGGAAGCAGGCCTGGAGTGGGAATTAACCTGCCGCACACCATCTGACTGGCAGAACACCTGACTGCAGGCCAAGAGCTTTGTCCCTAAATCAGGCTACCTCTGGTTGATCTTGTTGCAAGAGATGTCTGTGCCAGATCGGCCTCTGGACTACAAAAGCCTTGGACATGTGAAATAGGTACCATCCTTTATTTTCCAAGGGAGAGAAATACAGGGAGTACAGTGACTGGCCCAAGGGCAAGCTGAACGGAAATCCACGTGTCCTGATGACTAAGCCAGGGTGTCTTCTAAGAAGCCAGGGTCAGTACGCTATGGTGGGAAGATCAGAACCTGGAAGAGACATAATCCTAGATCCACTGCCACTTGCCAGGGATGTGACCTTAGACAAATTACTTGCCCTTTATGCATCTCAGCTTCATCTGTAAGATGCGTTCATGGCAGTGCACTTCCCAGGGGGTTGCCTGCATTCACTTAAGTGAAATGCTTAACCCGGTGCACTCAGGAAACACATCCTTCATAAACCGGACGACTTAGGAAAGGCCACCACGGGGAGCTCGGGGTCTGCTGGTAACATATCTCAAGACCTGCATCTAGTTTTCTTGATGTGATGCTTTATAACCTTCCTGCGGAGGGCCACATGCAAGAACTAAGTGACGCCTATAGAATGGCTCCATCTCCTTAGAGGAAAGAAATATTCAGACCATGTACCTTACTTGCTCTCTCCTATTTGGTGGAATTTGCCAATGTTACCTCTTGCCATACTGATGAAAGGGGGATGCTGGCAAAATAACAGGCATAAGATGTATTATCATTGCTCATTCCTTGGGGAGATCTAGAAGCAACTGGCCAGGAAATATTTAGCAGAATTAATACTTGGGGACAAAAGCTGGTGCATAACAAAACCACTGTGTAAATCAAGCCTAGAATGTAAATCAAGGGCTTCATTAATATTCTGTGTTTTAATGGAAGAAACACCTGCTGGGCTATCAATAAAGGCATTTTGCAGAAATCTGTTGAAATTGTCATTTAACTATTTGAGTGCCAGGGAACTTCACAGAGTTCCCACCATCATTTCTACACCAGGATGCCAGAAACCTTTTTAGACTGGATTACTATGCATCCAAGGGCATGTAAGGTTTTGTTTTTAGAATCAGGAAAGGTTTTATACTGTGGAAAATGGGAAATATTTTTATGTTGTTATTGCAAACTCAGGATATACTTGAAAAAAATCAAGATGCACTTAATGACTTATATCGTAATGACCCACCTTAGATGCTGGAGTCAGACTGTCTAGGCCACTTGATAGCTACATGACCTTGTGTGAGATGCTTCCTCGGTAAAACAGGGACAATGGTGTCAGGCTCACAGCAGGGTAAGTGGCAGCTGCCCTTATACTAGGCCAGTTAGCCCTTTGTATGTAGTCGGGGGGTGCGCGTGGGCCAGCAGAATGGGGTGGTATCTTTTTAGGGTCCCCGTTCAGGTACCACTTTGGTGCAGGGATGCTATTCACTCCTATTAAGCCAACCCCTGAGGCTGCTAATGAGCTTACAGGGTTAAAGCCTAGTTGGTCTTGGCGAAATAAAACTGTAGGCCAGGAGAGTGAGGACGAAGCACTTACTGGTTAATGGTGACTGGGGACATGCCATTTGTAAGGGAAGAACTTGTCACCCAGCCTCAGCCAGAAAGCTTGTGGGCTGACAGGAGCCCTACTGGCAAGGTGTCGAGTGCTATGGGGAGTCATCTGCAGGCTCTGGCAGACTAGACTCTGCGCAGGCTGACAGTTTGAGGACATTGCAGGACACTGAATGTCAAGACTGTACCACAGCAGGGTACTGTACCACAGCACCGGAGGGAACAGGCAAGGGCCACTGGGTCTCACCCCAGCTCTTCAAAGACAGAGACCCAGTCTTGTTACAGAGATCTCCTGAAGGGCTGAGGGGAGTCATGAATCCAAATCCTGGCTCTACTTTTCACTAGCTAGCTAACTTTGGGCAAGTTACCCTCTGTACCACTTTCCTTGTCAGTGAAATGGTACTACTGTAAACTACTTTCCTGCTCCCAGGCAGGGTAAGCCAGTCCACATAAAGCACCCTAGAATGCTGGCGCGCCCTCAGTGCTCAGTAGGTGGCCGGTGTTGTTAGTGAGCCAGGCCGCTCCGCTCGCCCCCTCGAATGTGCTCCTTGCCTTTGCTTGGGGGTCCTTCAGCCCATACTCACCACCCTTTCCTGGTCCCTCTCCCAACTTCATGGCCTGTATCCATCATGTGTGGTGGCTTCCACCCTTAATCCACTTAGAACTCACACCCCTTCCTTTGGGCCTTCAGTGATTACTTGTGTGTACCTGCTATGTGCTGAGCAGGTGCTGTGCTGCGTGCTGGCAGTACAGAAGTGCACGGTTCAGGGTCCCTGACTCAGTTTACAAAGAAGGGGGAGGAATCATCCAGTAAGCAGAAAATTAAAATGCAGTGTGGCAAGTGTGGTAATGGTTGTCATGGGACATGTGGGATGGGACCAGGAAGGCTTCCCGGAGAAGGCAGCAGGCCTGGTTAAGAACTGGATGTTAAACAGGAAAGGGAGGAAGACCTGGGGGGTGGAGGCAAAGGTACAAGTGAAAGTAAGAATGCTCCAGGCAGAGGGAGCAGTGTCCACAGCCAAGAACATGGCAGGATTGGAGAATTAAAAATGTGTCCTATATTGAGAGCTTAGTTTGAGGCAAGCTGTTCCATGGATGTCACATGGATTAATTCATACAATTCTCACAGCACCTGCATGAGGGAGGTGCTATTATGCTGTTTGTTTTGCACATAAGGAAACTGAGGCACAGGGCCTGAGGCCATCAGCTAATGTGTTGCAGGGCTGGAATTGGAAGGCCGATATCTTGGCTCTAGAGGTGTGCTTAGGCCACTGCACCCTCCTGCCCCACAGCTGAATGGAATGTGTCTGGGATGGCTGGGCTAAGGTTGGAGAGAGGAAACCTTAGGGGCAGTTAGGGACCAGACCTTGAAGGGCCCTGAGTGCCACACCAAGAATGTTGAGGGAAGGGAGAGCCACCAAGGGCTCCAAGCAGGGGTGAGGACTTGCTTGTTGTGGCTCTATTTCTCTTCTTTGGAGCAGTTTCCAGTTCAAGGTGAGATTTCTGACATCTATCTACTCAACAGTGACCTTGAGGGCAGAGGCCTTGGAGGCCTTGCTGTTGGTTGGTGCCAATTGGGTTAAATATTTGTAAAGTAAATGGAATAAAAACACAGAAGAGGAGGCAGATTCCCTCTGGAGGGAGCTGCTTGGGTTCAAATCCTGGCTCTGACACTCACTAGTGGTGAGACCATGTGGCCCCATCTCCTTTATAAAATTGGGATCGTAGATCTAAGCCGCATGGTCCTTGTGATGAAGTAAAAGAATCTGGGTACATGGTTTGTCCAGCACCATAACTCCGTGGTGAGTGCGACTTAATTTCTCTACATTCCCTGCCTGCCCTTGTATACCTGCCAATGGTGTTTCAGGGTAGCTTAAAGGGATCTTGCCCCCCCCACCCTAGGTCTCCAGCTGCCACCCCAAATCCACAGAGGTAACCACACAGAAGTTTGATGGTCCCACCTGTGTCCCTGACCCCCGGAAAGCTACATGCCACCCCTGTGAGGAGAAGGTGTCCCCAGTTCATGGGAAAGACTCCGCCTCAAATCCAGGATGTGGAGAATGCTAATGCCTAGGCCTTGCTCCTCCTTCCCTCTGGTCCTGTTTCCTCATCTGTAAAACGAGGTGGCAGATGGTTGAGTCTTTGTAAGAGCTCTGACTCGGTTCTGCTTGTTTTCCAGGTAGGGGCAGGCCACCTGCTGCTGCCTGGGATCCCCCTGCCTGTAGGGGGGAGAAGGAACAGTTATTATCTGGGCCAGTGGGACACCTGCTCCTAACTTCAACCAGGCTCTAGTCCTAGCCTCCGTGGCCACCTCCTAAGTTTGTGCTCTCCCACTCCCTTAGAGAGGATGGCACAGGTCAGAGAAGGCAGGGTCCATGGGCCAGGGAGGCCAGAAGCCGCCTTGGGGAGGGTGCAAGGCAGGCACATGGGTTTGAGCCCAGAAATGTTGCTGATGCTTGTGTGTGCAGATTTGCTTTTTTTCATTCATTAGTTCCTTTCTTCATTTATTCATCCATCCACTCATCAGCACACACACAGCTCCCTATGTCACACTGACTGTGTGTCTAGTCGGACTAGACACTAAGACAAATCTCCATCTGGCCTCTGCCAACTGAGAGCTTGCCTTCTGGAAGGTTTTGTGCAATGTTTCTCAAACTCAGCATTATTGGTGGTTTGGCAGATGATGCTTCATTGTGGGGGCTGTCCTGTGCACTCTAGACTACTTAGCAACATCCCTGGCCTCTACCCATACATGCCACTAGCATCCCACCAAGTTGTGACAACCAAAAATGTCTCCAGATATTGGCAGGTGTGCCCTGGGGTGCAAGTCACCCCTACTGAGAATGGCTGGTCTGACGCTGCTGATCTGCACAGAGGTGCCGTGGACAAGCCTGTCAGGTGGGTGCCATGACTCCTTTAGAGGGAGGCTCCGAGTAGTCTGTTCTCACGGGCATAGCAGGTCAGCAGCCGCCAAGGTCCCGGCTGTGGTCTGTGGTCTGCCATGGTAAGTCGCTCCTCCCCTTTCTGCTTTTACCCACCCTAGCCAGAAGGGCAGGGCTTAAAGCTGATTGATAACTGGGCCAGCCAGAAGGCTATTAAGGAAAGGACTGGGTGGTGGGGATGAAGTCCCAGAACTTGGTTTCTCAGGGGTTTCCAGGAAAGAGCTGAGTAAGCTGTCTGCTTCCCAGATGAGTGAGGTGGCATACCGGGACCCACTCTGCCCCAGGTCAGTGAGGGCGTTGATCCATGGAAGCCTGCACTGGCCGCCAGGGTTGCTGCTAGCAAACTGGCTTCATACAGAGGGCTAGGTTCTTACAAAGATAACCAAGCAGCAAGTCTCTAGCTGGGAAAGCAAATGGCCTGGATACGGCCTAAGCCAGGCGAGAGTCGGGGTGGGACTTCAGCTTCCTGGGCCACAAGCCACATGCAGACACCGCATCTGGAAGGAAAGCTGCGTGGCTCTTTTGTTAATATACCACAGCGAGCTGCCCTCCAAAGACAGTGAAGCACACGCACAAAACCTCAAATTAGTCCATCTGAAGGACAGCAGCTGGTTTCGGTTTAATGATGTATTACTTAGATTTGACACAGTTAATAACCCCCAAATCTCATTTATTTCTCATTCTTGTTACGATCAATGGTTGCAGGTCAGCTCCTTCAGACCTGCTCCATGTGTCTTACCATTCTGGCACCCAGGCTGATGGGACAGTTGCCAGCTGGGAGATGTGTTCCCAGGGCAAGAGGAAAAGCATAAACTCATCACCCAATGCTCCCCAACCTCCCATCTAGACGTGTCCACCCCCGTCCCTTTGCCTCCCCGGTGGGATGGGGCGGATACTGCAAGCAGGCCCATGGCTACAGGTAAGGATATAAACTATCCTCTAGGAAGGAGCGAACAGCTGCACACAAAAATACAACCTGTGACAATGACTCAACTGCCAAAAATCCTAAAATGTGAAAACTAGAGAGGAACTCAAGAGTTTACCATCCAAGTCTGTCAGTTTTCCCTATTACACAGATCAGGTGAACTGGTAAACTTGTTAGGGGTTTTGCAAGATCCCGGTTTATAGGTCTTTATGGGTGCAGAAACATAAGCCAGCTTTTCTGACCTCATGTCACTCCAAGGATATCTAGTATCCCCACAGAGCAAGCCTCTCTGCTCATAAGACACCTGGAGGCTTGAGTTCCTCAGCCTGAATATCTTAAAATTATTTGTATGGTTTGTGTATACATGTGGTTTGAGGGGTAGCTTTTCTGAAGCATCTAATACCACAAAGGTCCAGCCAGAACCGTGGACCTAGATCCCGAGTCCGTGTCCAACAAAGGCCAGGACTTCCTCAGGTCAGATGCTGTGTTAACTGTACGATGGTCTCTTCAGAGATAGAGGCTGGTGGTAACACAGCTCACAGTGAGTCCAGGCATGTCATGACAGAGATACAGAATCTTGTATCAACAGAAAAGAGTGGAAACCAGCTGGAGCCTGGCACTTTGACTGGAGAGAATGCAGTTTAGGGAAGTCAGCAGCTCTCCCCTACCCCTGTCCCCACGGTGGTGACATAGCTTGAGCTGATTCCAGGCAGAGGTGAATGAAGGAGGAGATCCAGGGAGCCTGGCTCCGCCTGGCTTGGTTACTTTACTTGGTGCACCTTTCTCCCCTGGAGGTAATTCCTACAAAAAGCAGAGGTTCCTACACAGACCAGAAATGCTGGTGTCAGGGCTTTTACAAAGTACCTGCAATGAACACAACAGAAGAACGGGTTAAATGAACTGCAGTCTTAATCATCCATGCACCCACCCAGCCACATTCAAGGTGAACCTTTGGATGTAAGTCAACATTAAAATGTCAGTTTAGCACATTTATTTGTTCGGTTGTTTACATATCTGGCAAATGCATTTGGACCTGTCCTGTAGCATCATGTCTGTGGCTAAACATGAAATCAAACTTTAAGAACATCCATTCATTCATTCCTCCCTCCCTTCATCCTTTCATTCATTCAACAGTGTGTGCCCAGGGTAACTTGGGCCCCTTGCTAAAAACAAACAAAAACCTTCATTCCTGCTTTCAAGTCCTGAGGGAAAGGAGATAAATAATCAATTAGTGATAGCAAAAACAACTGTAGAAGCATTTGTGAGGTACAGCCTTAGGGCATGATTCCCTCTACAGGAAAGGGGAATCAAGAAAAGCTTCCTGGCAGATGCCTTATCCATCTTGACTTTAATTTAGAACAGGAGTAGTGATGAGGCAGGGGGAGCAAAAGCAAGGAGGTACGGGGCACCAGAGCATTTGCTGTTGTTGGGCATAAAGCAGGTATAGTGGGGCAGACTGGAGAGGTGGGCAGGCCTTGGCTTCCCAGACTGAGGAGTGTTAGCATCACCCAATGTGTTTGGGGGGGGGGGGGGCGGCTGTATCTTAGCTCCACTCAGTTCAAGGTCTTAAGTTGCCAGAATCCTGTCCTGAGCAGCCTCTTACCTATGCCCGTTATTTAAAAAGTAAACATTTTCAACAGCGTTTACATTTTCTGAGAAGCATGAAACTGGCTTTCCTCCACAGATCTACTTTTTAGATTTCTCCCCCAGTTTCTGGAGATGGGGAGAGTGGACCTCAGGCCTTTACAGAACTGTGGTAATAATCTGCTAATAATGGAAAAAATGAATAGCTAAAAATTTGCCTGGAGACAAAGAGATTTAGTGCCAGAAAAAAACACTAAGAAAAGTCATCAATCATATCTGAAGAAATCTACCCCTCCTGCCTGATAAGCCAAAGCAGAAGCATCATGACCAGCTGGACCGCCTACCAAGTCAGTCACCACATCACCAATTCCCATTCGATCTACCTCTGAAATCTCTCGCCAATCTGCCCCTTACCTCATGCCTCATCATCAACTCGTACATGTAAAATCTGTATACTACTCTATAAATTTTACCTACATGTCCTCTGGGGCTCCACATACCACTATCAGGATGAAGTATGCTCCTGAGCAGGGCGTTCAAGCTTTCATGAATGGCCCTAGCCCAGGTCTCCAGCCTCTTCCCCGCCATGCCCAACCACCCTCATGCCCAACACATCAGACTCCTTTAACCTAAATGCAAGAGCATTTGCTTTGCTCAAAGCTTAGGGAAAAAGAGTCTAAGAGTCAACTTACAAATCTACTGAGGGGATTCCGTTATGGTCCAGGAATACCCCAAAGGTGAACAAAAAGACAAAAGCCAACTCCAGCTGGGCTGCCACAGGTACTAACTAAGATGCACTCTTATAACAAGACTGGCCTTTACAGTTTACAAAAGCACTTGGACTCCTACTCTCTCACTGGCTCTCAAACACCTGAGAAAAATGCAGGCAAGAATTAGTATTCCTATCCGAAAGATGAGGAAACCTCCCCAGGGAGGCAGTATGTGTTTACAGTCGCACAGCCAGTAAATGATGGCATCTGACTTCACAAACCAATGTTCTTTCCATATAACAATATCAGGAGACACACGCACAATAAGAAACAGGAGTGCCAGGTTTAAGGTCCAACAGCCAGACAGCTTGTCCCGTCTCAGACCAGCCCCATCACTTCTCCCCATCTGAGGGTTTCCTAGCTGCATCGCGACATGCTGAGTCATACTGAAGGCTGTTTGGCCAATGACCTGGGCCAGATGCCATGGTTGCCATCTCACGGTTTTGTGTCTAGGGCGAAAGGGAGGGGCATACAAGGCAACCCATCAGCAGTGGAATGAGACCCTGGCTGTACCGCTGGGATGGCACCTGAGCATCTTCCCTGGTCTGCTCAGCCTCGTGAAGGTGGCTCACCTGGGGTGCTGCAGCACATGCAGCAGCGTGCTCTTGGGAGGCACCCGGTAGAGTTCTGTCCCTGCTCCATCCTCAAAGTAGACCTGCAAGAATAACAGAGGAACAGGAATCAGACACAAATATAGGGCCTCAGCAGCACTATGCATGTTGAGGCCAAGTCTAGGAAAAAGCTAAAAAGATGGCAATGAGTCCTTTATAGAATTGTGGAATATAAAGCACTCAGTCCTCACCCCCCATACTAAGAAAGGTATTATGGGATCCATTTCCAAAGATAGAAAGAAGGCTCAGAGAAGGGGAATAACTCACCAGTAACACCCAGCTAGCAAACAGAGGAGCCAAGATTCAAACTCAGGCCTGTGAGCCTTCCCTTCCCTAGCGATTCAGTCCTAGACCCCTTAGATGTAGAGGCAGCTATGGATGTCCAAAGCAGGGGAAGAGCCCGAGGATGAGAAGGATGATGGCCCTGTGCAGGTGTCGAAGCCCACGCAGGGTGAGGAAGATGTCCATACAGAAGGGCTGGCAGAGAGTGAAGGTGTCAGAGCCTGGTCACTCGAGGGCAGCCTTGCTGGAAGCTGGCCAGCATAAGCCAGGTGATAAGGGTTACCTGGTAGAATGGCTATCCACGATGAGATGTCAGAGCCCATGTGGTTGAGACAAGTATTCTTGTGAGGGGACAGCTGATACAGGGCCTGAGACTTAGATGGTACAAAGCCAATTTCCTAATTTTCAAAGTTGGGATTATGAAGGAAAATATCCTTGTTTGTAGGAAACTGACACTGAAGTATTCAGGGGCAATGTGGCATCAGTTGGCATCTTACTCTCAAATGGTTACTAAAAGAGAAAGTCTTTGTACTGTAAGCTGTGATTTAAAAAAAAAAAAAAAAAGGTCCCAACAATGGAATAATGGAATACTATTCAGCCTTAAAAAGGAAATTCTGACACAGGCTGCAATACGGATGAAACTTTTAGACATCAAGCGAAGTGAAAAAAGCCAGATACAAAAAGACACAGTAGATGGTTCCACTTAAATGAGGTTCCTAGAGTAGTCTCATTCATAGAGAGAGCAAGTAGAATGGTGGCTGCCAGGGGTTGTAGGGAGGAGAGAATGAAGTTACTGTTTCATGGGTGCAGAGTTTCAGTTTGGGATGATGAAGTGGAGATGAAGAGCGGGAATGGCTGTACAACCACATGAGTGTACTTAATCCTACAGATGCAATGGTTCAAATAGTAGATTTTATGTTCTGTATCATTTGACGCTATTTTTTTTGAAAGATTTTATTTATTTATTTATTTGAGAGCGGGAGAGTATGTGCAAGCATAAGCAGGGGGAGAAGGAGGTGGAGAAACAGGCTCCCTACCAAGCTGGGAAACCAACATGGGGCTCGATCCCAGGACACTGGGATCATGACCCGAGCAAAAGGCAGATGCTTAACCCACGAAGCCACCCAGACACAATTTTTTTTTAAAAGCAATAGAAACTTGCCCCCCCTACCCCATCCCTGCAAAAAATATCCCATCTAGGAAAAAGGTAAAACATCTCTTACCTCTAAATTATCAGGGCAGTATTTCTGCTCTAAATCCCAAGAGGGCGTTTCACCAAACATCACCATTAGATGATCAATAAACCTAAGGATATAACATGTACTTTCTGAGTATTAATAATTCATGATCTATTTTCCAACATCACAGTCCCTGGACACCCATTCAGATTGCTATCAAAAATGTACAAAACATGAAATGCAGGCCTAAGCCATTTCGAGCCAAAACCATCTGGTTTAAGCCAAAATGTAAATGTGTATTACTTGTCCTATTATGACAATAATTTTCTTTAAACTGACTTAGGCTTAACATTCCTTACAATGAGTAACATTCTAAGCATTAACCCTATGGAATCACACATTAAACTGCTAGTTATATTTTTTCTAATAAATAGACACTTCAATTACTATGCATATACTACCTAGCATGACTTTGTATCTCACTAGAGATATGTGTCACTGTTTGACAAACAGGACTGTGGTGCTCTACTTACTATCCCAGTCAGGATGATGGTGAGACTTGTGTCTGTCATTGCAAAGGTAGTTATAGTTAGTAAAAGGAGAAATCAGCTCCAGGATAGAGAGATTATGCCAAACCAGACTGTTAACCCTCTATTCTCTTCCCTCCTCAACCAAAAATCCACTTGTCCCTCTCCTGAGGGACAGCAAGGAAAGAGCATGTCAGCAAGAACAGAGGGGTCTTGGGCAAGTAAGTACCTGGAGTCCTCGTGAAAAGCAGCGATGAAGTCCGACTGGGCATGCTCTGGGTACAGAAGGAGCACGGGCCAGCTTAACCTGCCCTGCTCATCAACATTCAGCCTGGCTCCGTAAAGGTTCGCCGAGCTGAGCCCACCCAGGAAAAGCTCACCTAGACCTTCAGAGTCTGAATCATCATCCTGATCAGCAACTTCAGAGATTAGCTTGATGTTCCTAGCCTGGATTAAAAACAGAAATATATAAACCTTATTGTGTGGAAGGATGCAAGACCATTTCAACAGCAGGGAAACCACCATACTGTGAGCCCCCCGGAGCTAGCTCTACACAACTCATCTTCATTACCCCAGAGGCCCGGCACAGCAGGGATAACTCACCTTCACCAGGATTCCACCACATACTGGACCTTGTATCACAGAAAAAAGCTAGACATGGTTCTTGCCCTTAAGACCCCACTCATGGTCTAGTGGGCAAACAGCTATGGATATAAATACAATATAAGGTGAGAGGAAGTGGAGTGCAGAAGTGCAGACCATCAATAATTAATTCTGCCTGGGGGCTGGAGAAGACTGGGGAATGCTGGGCCTTGAGCAATAACTATGAAAGGCAGAGAAGTTGGAGGAGTGGGGAGAGGATGGAAAGGCATTCCACCTCCAAGGAACAGCATATGCAAAGGCAAAGAAAAGATCAAGAGTGTAGCATATTAAAAAATGGCAAGTGTGTTGGTTTAGCTAGGACATGGAATACTAAAAATAATACATATTGACCTAATCTTGACTGTCTCATGGAAATAAAGATAAATCAAACGTCTGAATAGAAGAGTTGTCTCTTTATGTAGGTGTGTGGAGGCTAGCACAAGAGGGGAAAGTTACATGCAATCTAAAATTATTTTTGATGGGGTGCTTGGGTGGCTCAGTGAGTTAAAGCCTCTGCCTTTGGCTCAGGTCATGATCCTAGGGTCCTAGGATCAAGCCCCACGTTGGGCTCTCTGCTTGGCGGAGAGCCTGCTTCCCCCCCACCCTCTCTCTGCCTGCCTCTCTGCCTGCTTGTGATCTCTGTCTGTCAAATAAATGAATAAAATCTTTAAAAAAATAAAAAATAGAATTACTTTTGATACCTCCTAAATCAGGGGCTGGCAAACTTTCCCTTAAAGGGTCAGGGAGAAATATTTTAGGCTTTGTGAGCCAAATGGCCTCTGCTGAAATTAACTACTTGACTCTGCCACCATAGTGTGAAAAAAGCCATAAGTAACATATAAACAAATAGGCAGGGCTGTGATCCACTGGCTCCTGCTTTAAACCATCAGTAGAATATGGTCTGTACATACAACTGTTAGAGTAATTCTTATGTACACTGAAGCTTGAGATGCAGGATCAAACTAAAGGGGAGATGCAGGATCAAATTAAAGGGGAGAGCCAAATCAGGCCTGTATGCAAATGGGCATTCCAATATTCTACATTTTAGAAAATGATCAAATCTCTCACTGTGAGTGGGGATTAGCAGGAGAATCTGTGGAGTATTCCATCCTGCTTAATCTGTTAACAGGAGTTACAGATTGTTATGGGGAGGCACTAGTGGAGTCCATCTTGGTAGTGTGAAGTTCTCAAAGTCAACAAGTAACTTAAATGGTGCATAATCTGACTCAACAAAGAATGAAACCAAGAACCCACTCTCCAAACTCATGGCAGGTGTCTTATCCTTTGTGAAGACCAAGCAAGCCAGAGCTCCACAAATGCCTTGCCGGGTATCCAGTATCCAGGTAAAAATAAGATCTGGCTCAGACTACATCCATTTATAATGCAGGGAAGAAATGAATGGGTCGAATTTTTATTGTTGTTAAAGAAGCAACATCCTAAAAATTCAGATTTTTTCAGGATGCAGTAGCTAAGAGGAAGGACCTGCCTCTGATACACATTAGCTGTGTGAGGTTTCTTCACCTCCCTGAGACCACATCACCACCTAGCAAATCAGAAGCTAGAAGATCTACCTCAGAAGGCCACTGTGAAGACTAAATAATGCTTAGCCCACAGCAACTATCCAGTAAGTACAGCTTACCTGAGATCAACATATATACACAAGCAGGAAGGCTGACTGAACTCAGGGGGTCTGATTCCAGAGCCCCTTCAGCACACTGCTTCACCAAACCAAAGAGAAAATGAACAGACTCATTCAGGTAAAGCATCCCAAGACAGGTTCCTAACAAGCTTGAGGATTAGCAAGACCATATGGGCCTGAGGTTTGAGAACTCACCTGGATGGCCTGAAGTAAAGCCTCATTCTGATTCTGCTCCTTCTTTTCTTTCAGCTTTGCTTTCCTGATATCCCTCTGCTCAGTTCTCTAAAAATGAAATTCAGACCCATCAGTGGCAGGAGCTTGTTACCCCTTCTGTCACCCCAGCCTGCTTCTTAGTCTCCAGTATCTGTCCAACCCAGGTTCCCATGTCAAGCAATATCAACGGCCTGAGTCAGTTCAATTAACATTTTAAGAGAACACACCTAATGCCAGAACTCATGGCAGCAGAAATTTAAAAATGTATAGTTCCCATACACACGTTGCTCAGTCTACTGAGGGGGACAAACAATGAAATACCTGTTATGTATTACCCTGCTGATGTGAATCCAGTACTATAAAATAGAGTGGAGTGACCCTGCTCCACTGAGGAGGTAGGTTTAGATGGACACAGAACATTCCACCAGATGGAGAAAGTCATTCTCAGCAGAGGGACTGACATCAGGGTCTATTGGGTATTTCAACTTCTCTGGAATGGCTGGAGTATAGGAAATACTGGAAAAATCCAGGGTAAGAACTTATCAGAGGCTCTGCCCTTTGCCAATTACAATCCATGAGAGAAAAACATTACCACTCTACTTAATCTGGCAGAAATATAATTTAGATTTCCTTTTCCTGCAAATCTGCCCCAAAGTAGTTGATTCTGCTCTTACCCTCAGGATCATATAGATTAACAGAGGTCAGCAAACTTTTTCTAGAGATTTTTTTTTTTTTAGAGACATTTTCTAGAGATTAGTATTTTTAGGCTTTCCAGACCATGTATGCTCTCTGTTGCATATTATCTACCTTCTTTAGTTGTTTATAACTCTTTAAAAATGTGAAAAACATCTTTAGTACACAGAATGTATAAAAACAAGCCACGGGCTGGATTTGGCCTTGGGGTCAGTTTGCTGACTGACCCCAAGTCTGATCTAAACTACAGTACCAACCATCCCTCATCCTTCCCACAAAAGCCTCACAAAGGCTAACACAGATCTTCTATTTCTCATGAAAAAAGTCTACCCTTTCAGGGCGACAATGACTGATAACTCTTGTCCATTCCTCCTCCAATCCAGTCTGCCAACAGAGCTGCAAAACTGCCTTCTGCTGTTGGGAAGTCCGATTACGCTAACCAGAGTACTCCACCCCATTGATACCACTAAAAACCATGTCCAATTCTACCTTCACAGTTGAGCTACATCCAACCGCAGTGTCTGCTCCATACTAGAGAATGATTAAGAACGATACAGACTCTGTCCCTGTTGTTTTACTCTGATTTACACTATACATGTGAGTGACGTGGCTTATGAAGTCTCATATGAAGTTTGGAGTCTTGGCAGCCACATAAAGTAGAATGACCACCAGGTCAGAGGAGCCCTGAACTGCGAAGTCTGCTGCCCTTTTAAAAGAAAATCAATTTTGTTGAGGAATAATTTATAGATTTTAAGTGTATAGTTCAATGAGTTTAGACAAGGGTACCCAACCTTGAGTACCCAACATTTCAATCAAGATGGACACTTCTATCCCCTAGAAAGCTCCCACATGCTCCCTCCTATCCCATCACTGATAGGTTTTTTTATTACCAACTAATGTCCCACTGTATGAATATCACACTTTGTTTATCTTCTTCCTGTTGTTGGATAGACACAAGAGTTGTTTCTGGATCACTCTGAATAAAATAGGTTGTGACTGTTCTTATACAAGTCTTTTTATGAGCATCCATTTCTCTTAGCTAAACACCTCCGCACTTCCCACCGTCCCCAACCCCTGGCAACCACTAACCTGCTCTCTGTCACTACAGATTTGCCTATTTTGGATATTTGATATATATAGTCATACAATAAGTGATCTTTTATATCTGGCTTCTTTCACTTACCATAAATGTTTCTGAGGTTCATCTACATGCTATCTGTACCATACTTCATTCTCCTTTATGGCTGAATAAAATTCCATTGTATGAACATACCACACTGTATTTATCATCAGTTGATGGACATTTAGATCATTTCTACTTTTCAGCCATTATAAACAGTGTTGCTATGAAAACTAGTGTAGGGGTCTGCTTCTGCCTCCGACTTCTCCCCTCTCATGCTCTCTCATTCTCTCTCAAATAAATAAGTAAAATCTTTTTTAAAAAGAAAGAAAGAAAGAAAACTCCTGTGCAAGTATTTATTTTAATACTTTGTTTCAATTTCTTTGGGTATAAACCTAAGAGTAGAGGTGCTGGTTCATATGTTAATTTTGTGGTTAAATTTTTTTTTTTAAGATTTTTTATTTATTTATCAGAGAGAGAGAGGGGGAGAGAGCGAGCACAGGCAGACAGAATGGCAGGCAGAGGGAGAAGCAGGCTCCTTGCTGAGCAAGGAGCCTGATGTGGGACTCGATCCCAAGACACTGGGATCATGACCTGAGCCAAAGGCAGCTGCTTAACCAACTGAGCCACCCAGGCGTCCCTGTGGTTAATTTTTTGAGGAACCGTTAAAATGTTTTTTTTTTTTTAATATTTTATTTATTGAGAGAGAGGGAGAGAAAGCATGAGCAGGAGGAGGGGCAGAGGGAGAAGCAGACTCCCCGATGAGCAGGGAGCCTAATGTGGGGCTCAATCCCAGGCCCCTGGGATCATGTCCTGAGCAGAACGCAGATGCTTAAATGACTGAGACACCCAGGCGCCCCTGTCAAAACTGTTCTCTATAGTGGCTGTCATTTTACATTCTCACCAGCAACATGTGATGGTTTCCATTTCTCCACATCCGTCTCAATATTTGTTATTTTCCTTTGAAAAAAAATTATAACCATCTTAGTATGAAATAGTATCTCACTGTGGTTTTGATTTACATCTCCCTACTAAGAATGTTAAGCATCTTTCATGTGCCTTTTGGCCATTTGTGTATCCTCTGGAGAAACATTTGTTCACATCCTTTGACCATCTAAAAAATGGCATTGTCTTGGGGCGCCTGAGTGGCTCAGTGGGTTAAGCCTCTGCCTTAGGCTCAGTTCATAATCTCAGGG
This sequence comes from Mustela putorius furo, assembly GCF_011764305.1. NCBI lineage: Eukaryota > Metazoa > Chordata > Mammalia > Carnivora > Mustelidae > Mustela > Mustela putorius. The sequence continues at coordinate 43,715,982 of NW_025422005.1, read as the reverse complement.
TCCTGGGATTGAGCCCCGCATTAGGCTCTCTGCTCAGCAGGGAGTCTGCTTCCCCCTCTCTCTGCCTGCCTCTCTGCCTACTTGTGATTTCTCTGTCAAATAAATAAAAATAAAATCTTTAAAAAAATAAAAAATAAAAAAAGGTGTTCTTTTAATTATTGAGATATTAAGAGTTCTTTATACATTCTAGATAAAACTCCCAGAACAGATTTATGATGTATAAATACTCTCCCACCCTGTGGGCTGTCTTTTCATTTAATAATGATAGCCTTTGAAGCAGAAGCTTTTACTTTTGATGAAGTCCAGTTTACCTTTTTTGTTTCTTGTGCTTTTTGTTTCATATCTAAGAAACCATGCCTAATCCAAGGCCATGAAGATTAATGCCAACATTTTCTTTGAAGAGTTTTATTATAGCTTTGCTCTTCCATTTAGGTCTTTGATCCATTTTGTATGTATACGAGGTAGGGGTCCAAATGCATGCTTTTTGTGCTGATATGGAAGACTATTCTTTCCCCACTGAATGGTCTAGGTACCCTTGATGAAAATCAACTGTCTATAAATATGAGGGTTTATTTCTGAGCTCTCAATTCTACTGCACTAATCTGTAAGTCTATCCCCTTCTGCCAGTACCACGATGTCTTGATTACTATAGCTCTACAGTAACATTTGAAACTGGGAAGTGTGAGTCCTCTATTTTTTTTTTTTTTTTTTTAGGATTGTTTTGGCTAAACTGGGTCCCTTGAATTTACATATGAATATTAGAATCAGTTGATCAATATTCTGCAAAGCAGCCAATTGGAAATTTGATGCAGACTGAGTTGAATCTGTATACCAATTTGGGGAGCATTTTCATCTTAACCATATTAAGATCTGATCCATGATGTCTTCCCATATTTTTAGACTTAATTTCTTTCGGCAATGTTTTGTATTTTCAGATTATAAGTCTTATGCTACTACTGTTAAATTTATGCCTAAATATGTTATTCTTTTAGATGCTATTATAAATGGAATTGTTTTCATATTTGAAATGTTCACTAAAAGTCTATAGAATACAACTGGGTCTTGTATATTAATCTATCATACCAGTTTACTAATCTATTAATTCTAATAGGATTTTTTGGTGGATTTCTTAGAATTTTCTATATACAAGATCATATCATTTGCACCTAAAGTTTTACTTTTCCTGTCTATTTTTGGAGGATAGGTTTGCTGAATATAGGCTTCTTAGTTGACAATCTTTTTTTCAGCACTCCTAATGTCAACCCATGGCCCTTCAGGTCCCATGGCTTCTGATGAGAAATCAGCTGCTACTTTTGGGGGAGCAGAGGGAGAGGGTCAGAGAAAATCTTAAACAGGCTCCACGTCCAATACAGAGCCCTACACAGGGCTTGATCTCACAACCCTGAGATCACATCCTGAGCCAAAATCAAGAGTTGGGTGCTCAACCTACTGAGCCACCCAGGCATCCCTCAGATGTTACTTTTATTGAGGCTCTCTTGTACGTGAAGAGTCTCTTCTCTCTCGATGCTTTTAACTTCTTTATGTATGACTTTCAACAGTTTATAATGCGTCTGAGTGTAGATTTCTTCAAGTATCTCCTACTTAGAGTTTGTTAAGTTTCTTTGAAGGGTAGATTATTGTTTTTTTAAATCAAATCTGAAAAGTTTTCAGCTATTATCTCTTCATATATACTCTTGTCCCTTTTTCTTTCCCTCTCCTGGGACTCCCATATCTATGATGATACTTGATGGCATCCCACAGGTTCCTCAGTCTCTCTTCATGTTTCTTTTTCTTTTTAAAAAAGATTTATTTATTTATTTACTTTTAAAGAAAGAGAGAAGGAGAGAACATGGGTATGTTGGGAGGGGCAAAGAGAGAGAAAGAGGAGAATCTCAAGGAGACTCCCCTCCGAGTGTAGAGTCTGATATAGGGCTCAATTCCATGACCCTGAGATCATAACCTGAGCTGAAATCAAAAGTCAGATGCCCAACTGACTGAGCCACCCAGACATCCCTCTCCTAATGTTTCTTAATTCTTCTTTCTCTCTTCCTAACACTGGGTAATCACAACTGATCTATCTTCACAGTTCTGTTCTTGAACCCTTACATGAACTTTTCAGTTACTACACTTTTCAACTACAGAACTTCTATTTGATTCTTTTTCAGTTTACTGACAGTCTCTATTTGGTAAGTCATCATTCTCATATTTTTTTAGTTCTTTAGACATTGCTTTCTTTCTTCCTAGAACATATTTCAAAGTGTGGTTTAAAGTCTTTGTCTTGTAAGTCTCATGTCTGGGCTTCCTCAGGGACATTTTCTATTGATTTTTTTTTTTCCTGGGTATGGGTCATACTTTCTTACTTCTTTGCAAGTCTTGTAATTTTGTACTGAAAACCAGACATTTAAAATAATACAATGTGGCAACTCTAGAAACTGGATTCTTCCTCTTTCTTCTCCAGTGTCAGATATTGCTGTTGTCACTGTTTACTTTCCTAAACTAATTCTGTAAAGCCTGTATTTGGTTTTACGTAACCAATAAAGTCCTTAAAACACATAGCTTAGTGGTCAGCTAATGATTGCGCAGATTTCCCTAAATGCCTGAAGCCAAAGTCTCCCACTCTTAGCTGAGGGGCTCTCTTGTGTGTCTTGCGGCACACCTTCAACACTCACCCTAACAATTTACACTTCAGCCTCAGCCTTCACTTACTGCTTCCACAGAGCCTCCAAGTCAGCCAGAGGTCAGAGCTTAGGGCCTTCTTAGATCCTTCCTGAGCACATGCATAGCCCTGGATGCACATGGGACCTTACTCCAGGAATATGCTGGAGCTTTTCAAAGTCCCTGAAGAATCTCATTCCCCCCAGCTTTTCCTTTTAAATATTCTGCTAAGCCTACTGTTTGCCCCAGCATCCACTATCTCAGGCAGCTGCAATTTTAAATAACTGCTTCTGTTTTTGACACATCCCTCCTTCCCAGCCACACTCCCTCCCCCAACAAAAAGCTTTTCATACTGGTATAGCTCCAAGATGAGTTAACTATAATCTGCCTTGTGAGTGAGGTCTTCTAGGAGACCACCCAGATGGTCCAATAATGGCAATTCTCTGGGAATGGGGCTTTGAACAACCTCTTATCTAGTCTGCCTCTTCTGATGGCTGCTGGATTACTCATTTTCACCACGATTCTTTCAAGGCTACTGTGGTACCAGGGAGGGAGGAGAAGGGGACAGGGCAAGTTAAAATGTCACAAAACTTGCTGTGCTTATAAAGGTTCAGCTATTTTTCTAGAATACACACTTCCCAGATTGCTATAAACCTTTGGCTCATTTCAGAGCTCTGAAAAAAGTTAGTGACTCTGAGCATTTTTGCCAGTTTTCCATAGACTTTATGAAATAAAGAATTTTAGATCTTTATTTGGCCATTTTTGCTGATGTCCCTTCTCTCTGCTGATTTATCTACTTGTTCTATCAATTACTGAAAGGGATGTTGACATCCACATCTATTTGTAGATTTGTCTCCCTCAATTTTTTTGCTTATTACATTTTGAAGTTCTGTTATTAGATAATGCATATTTAGAACTGTTAAGTCTTCTTAATAGGCTGACCCTTTTATCATTTAATAAAGCCATGCTTTATTTCTGGTAATGTTCACTGCCTTGATGGCTGTTTTGTTGGATTTTAATATAGCCACCGGAGATCCATTGCTTACACAAGTCAAGCACATAGGAATCCAGCGTCAGTTTATACTCAGATATAGAATAAAACTTACACTCAGCCAGCAATGTCACCCATGCCCAGTTGTCAGGCTTCTGGGCCCTGATATCTTTCTTTAACTGTGTGCCTGTATCATGGAATATAAATCAAAACCACAATGAGATATCACCTCACACCAGTTAGAATGGCTAAAATTAACGAATCAGGAAACAACAGATGTTGGCAAGGATGCGGAGAAAGGGGAATCCTCTTGCACTACTGGTTGGTGGGAATGCAAGCTGGTGCAACCACTCTGAAAAACAGTATGGAGGTTCCTCAGAAAGTTGAAAATAGAACTACCCTACGACCCAGTACTTGCACTACTGGGTATTTACCCCAAAGATAGAAATTTCGTGATCCAAAGGGACACCTACACCCCAATGTTTATAGCAGCAATGTCCACAACAGCCAAACTATAGAATGAGCCCAGATATTCAGTTGTTGAAGTGTCCGCCTTTGGCTCAGGTCATGATCCCAGGGTCCTGAGACTGAGTCCTGCACCGGGCTCCCTGCTCAGCAGGGAGCCTACTTCTCCCTCTGCCTGCTGCTCCCCCTGCTATGCTCTCATATGCACACACGCTTGCCTGCTCACTCTCTTTGACAATAAATTTTTAAAAAGGGGAGGGGGGTCCTAGGTGGCTCTGTTGTTGGACATCTGCCTTTGGCTCAGGGCATGATCCTGGGGTCCTGGGATTGAGCCCCACAACGGGCTCCCTGCTTGACAAGAAGCCTGCTTCTCCCTCTCCTACTCCCTCTGCTTGTGTTCCCCTCTCTCACAATGTCTCTTTCTGTCAAATAAATGAAATCTTTAAAAAAAAGAAGAAGAAGATGTAGTATATATGCAATGGAATACTACTCAGCCATCAAAAAAAAAAAAGAAATCTTGCTGTTTGCAATGATGTGGATGGAACTAGGGGGTATAATGCTAAGTGAAGTAAGTCAATCAGAGAAAGACAATTATCATATGTGTTCATTCATATGTAGAATTTAAGAAACAAAACAGAGGATCGTAAGGGAAGAGAGAAAAAAAGTAAAACAAGACAAAATCAGAGAGGGAGACAAACCATAAGAGACTGTTCATCGCAGTAAACAACTGAGGGCTGCTGGTGGGATGGGGTAACTGGGTGATGGGACATTAAGGAGGGCTTGTGATGTAATGAGCACTGGGTATCATGTAAGACCGCTGAATCACTGACATCTACCTCTGAAACCAATAATACATTATATGTTATTAACTGAATTTAAATTTTAAAAAGATATCTATAGAAACAAGAACCAAAGAACTGCACCTGTGCTACAGGATCCGCAAGCTTTCATTTAGGTCCACTAAGGGTTCTTCTGTGGATTAACTTGGCTATGTCCTTCTTCAGTAGCTCTCTAGACATTCTCTCCTATATATACCACTTTTAGAAATTCTGGCTCACCAGTTATCTAGGCTCAGAATTCTGTTACTGAGCCACGTGAGTCAACAAATTACCTACTCTTTCTACCATTTTATGTGACCAGAGTGACTTCTGACTAAAACCTACCCCTTTGCAGGGAGAGCTGCAGGCTTCCATAGCACTGAAAATTCCCCTTCCCTAGTATAAGCAATGAAGACAGACCTAGACCAGGAATCAGATCTGAAGTCTAGTTCTGGCTTTCTGAATAGACATGTAAGGCAGCACTGCATAGGGACTAAGCACACAGATTCCAGAGCCAGACTGCCTGTTCTGACACCCAGCTTAACCACAGCTATGTGACTCAGGCAGCTTCCTGATCTCTCTGTGTTTAGCTTCCTCACTTCTACAAAGTGAATTAGAATAGTTCCTACCTTACAGGGTTGTTGTATGGTTTAAATGAATTCATGGAAGTGAAGATTTTTAAATAGCACCTTGAAGATACACACAGTGAACACTATCTAAATGCTGGACGTTAGTTTTGGTACTGCTGGTATTCTCTTGTTATTGTTTTATCATCACTGCTGCTACTATGTACATATGCATTTCATCACGAGTTATACAAATCTTAAAGCTGGGAATTACACGATACTGTAGAAGCTTCGGGATTTAATTTTTTTTCTTTTTAAAGATTTTATTTATTTATTTGAGAGAGAGACAGTGAGAGAGAGCATGAGAGGCGAGAAGGTCAGAGGGAGAAGCAGACTCCCCATGGAGCTGGGAGCCTGATGCGGGATTCGATCCCTGGACTCCAGGACCGTGACCTGAGCCGGAGGCAGTTGCTTAACCAACTGAGCCACCCAGGCGCCCAATTTTTTTCTTTTTAAAGATTTATTTAAGAGACAGGGTGTGTGTATGTGTGTGCACGCATGAGCAGGGGCAGAGGGAGGAGACAAGCAGACTCCCTGCTGAGTGGGAAGCCCGACACAGGGCTCAATCCCAGTACCCTAAGATCACTGCCCAAGCCGAAATCAAGAGTCAGACCCTTAACAGACTGAGCCACCTGGGTGCCACTGTTAAAATGTTTCTGTCAACTCCTCTCCTCTCTTTAGAGAGATTTACACAGTGTGCAGACTGTATTATTGCAGCCTTATGCTATTTCTCATTTATTCAAATCACAATAGCTATGGATTTATCAACTCCTTACTGTAAGTCAAGAAATGTGCTAACATACACACACACATTCTCATTTAATCCTTATAAAAACCTTTGAGGCATATATTACATTCACTATTTTCGAAGAGGGGTTTGAGTTTTAGAAATATTAAGGGCTTGCTGATGGTTATGCTTTCTCCTGTCTGGAATGTTCTCCAATCCTTATTCCACTCTCCAGTGGAGTACACTCTCGCTCAGTCTTCAAGAGATTAGACACAGACATCACCTCTTTCAGCAAACCTTCTCTGCTACCAGGACCTCTGCCCTGCCCTTGTCCAGGGCAAAGTTAGATACTATTACTGTATTACTATATATTCTTGCTTGCTTCTGTCACATTGTAACTATTTATTTATGTCTTTGTCTGTGTCCTCCAGAGTTCCAAAGGTAGGGAATAGTTTTGGGTTTTGTTTTTAAAAAAGAAAAAACTGACAATGAGCCAAAAGACACAATTTGGGAAATACTAATAAATCAATGCTAAGTAACAAATGCCAACTGGCTAATGATTTTGCCACCAACCTTCAGCTTGTCTGCTTTAGCCCTCATTTCCAGAAGCTTCTTCTCTCTGGCATCTATCTGCAGCCCTTCATCACACCAGTTAACAGCCTCAGCAAAGTTTTTCAGTTCCAGATGGCATAAGGCACCTGTAGAACCCAGAACCTTTAGAATACGTGGACAATATGCATGGAAAGAGCTCCCCTCGAGCAGGAACCAGCCGCCATCCCCAAACTCCACCAGCTACCAGTCAGCATTCTGAAGAGAAACATGATGTTTAAAGCCCCTTCTACTGCATTCCCCAGACAAGGAAGAATATTTTACTTATCTTAGATCAGAAAGATCTCTAGGGCCCATTCAGCTTAAAACTCCTGTAAGCCTCCCTGTCATTAACAACTTTTAAAGTAGGGAAGGCTACAACTTAATGACAAAGTGCACAGGGTTTAGAGTCAGACAGATCTGAGCTGGAAATCTGGCTCTACTCTTTACCAACTAGACATTACATAAAACACTGAGCAACTCTGAGCTTCAGGTTCCTCATCTGCAAATGAGAACAAAGTTCATCTCAGATGATATTTAAATAGAGAGAGAAAACAGAATTGACCTCAACCATTCATCAAAGCAATGGCAAGACCAAAGACATTAGGTCTCTTCTAAAATTGTTCCTAATGGCTTCCAGGTTAACCTGCCTCTCCTCTCACCACTTTTGTTGTTCTCCAGTAAGCCTCTTTAGATTTCCCGCAGAATTTCCAAATATCAGAACTGTAAGGGCTTAGATGTCAAGAGAATCCAACCTCATCTTCCAGACACCCACTGACACTCAGAGTGGGTGTCTTGCCAAGGTCACATGCTGAAGTAAAACTAACAATTCAAGATTTATAGACTCCAGCTTGTTCCAATTCCATAGGACTACAATGACTTTAGTTGCCAATCTTTGAAGATTTAATTTATTTATTTGACAGAGAGATAGCACAAATAGGCAGAGAGGCAGGCAGAGGGAAAAGGAGAAGCAGGCTCTCAGCTGAGCAGGAAGCCTGATGCGGGGCTCGATCCCAGGGCCCTGGGGTCATGACCTGAGCCGAAGGCAGAGGCTTAACCCACTGAGCCACCCAGGAGCCCCAGTTGCCATCTTTGAACAGTACCTTCTTTCCCTACAGCTGAGGGACATGGATCTACCTATACCAGCCCCTAACTATACATACCTAAAAATTCATTAACTTTGGTAAAGCATTTGACTTATGATAAAACAGTCGATCATGGAAGTATAAGGAAGATAAATATGTGGTGGATAAATTAAAGTTTACTAAGCACCTCTGAGCGTCTCAAAGAAAAGGTAAAGTATAAAAGTAATATAAGCACTATTATTACATAGAAAGGTCAGACCACAAAAGAAAATATAATCTGGGAACAGCTCAGCATCAAAGTTATCAGCAAAGGTCCCATAACTTATCTTTTAATTAACATGGCATTTGAAGATCTCACCTTTCAAACAGATAATTTGGAAAAAAAAATTAGAATGTGGCTTTTGGAATTACTTTAATTTTATTACTAATTTAAAATGAGGAGTTTCAATTTCTCCACAAATTCTTAAAATATAAAGGGTTTTATTATTCTCTGGGAAATTTTTTTTTAAATGACATGTGATCATTGATAAGGACCAGTAACTTAATATCAAGACTGCAAAAATAAGGTGACTTCAATAGTATCTTAGCACCTTAATATCAAAGCTTAAAATGCCTCAACTTTCAGTGCAATGAGTGGCAACTTTTCCGTAAAGACAATCATACTGTGGTTCTACAATACTTACCTCTTACTATTGCTTTGAGGTGGCAGGGTTTTAGCTTTCTGGCAGCCGTCACATCATTGAGAGCAGAACGAAAATTGCCTAACAGGCACCATTTAGTAAAAGAGAAAACAAGACTGCAGTCAGAATATTTGCAAAATTTCATTTGTAGAGACACAGACATTTCTGTATAGTCTTGGAGAAATATACATCAGAGTGCAACAGTTTTTTAAAAAAATATATAGTTGTGCTCATCAAGTCTAGAAATACTTGTTACACTGGAAGTCCATGGAACTGTAAATGGCTAGCACGCCCATGAAAAGATGCTCAACATCACCAGTGACTGAAGAAATTAAAATTAACATGGAACTGGTAGAAATTAAAAACAGGTAATATCCAGGATGGGTGAAAACATGGGAAAGGGGCACTCTTATGGGTAAATAAAAGAGCAAATTAGCATGCGTTTCTGCGTATACTCTGACCCAAAAATATTCTTCTAACAACTCATCCATAAAAATAATTGGACAAACATGCAAGGATAAATGTAAAAGCATGTCAACTGCAGCATTAGTTTTATTTGTGAATTATGAAATGCTGGTGATACCCTAAATATCCTCAATGCAGTAACAATTAAAGAACTCTGGTAAATCCACACTACTAAATACTATGCAACCATTAAAAAGGGTGATTTATATGTGCACATAAAAGGCATGATAGGATGCCTGTGCAATACTGTTTTAACTGGTTGTTCTACTATAAAGTATCAATATTTTTTGTAAAACAAACCAATCTAAATATACCAACATATGCACACACACATATATATTTGTAAATGCATTTTAAAAAAAAATGTGTAGGGCAACCTGGGAGGCTCAGTCAGTTAAGTGTCTGCCTTCTGCTCAGGGTCCTGGGATGGAGCCCCAAGTCAGGCTCCCTGCTTAATGTGGGGAGTCTGCTTCTCCTTCTCCCTCTGCCCCTCCCCACCTCGTACTCACTCTCTCTTAAATAAAATCTTAAAAAAAAAAAAAAGTGTGCTATCATACATACTGTATCCAAACTGGAAGGGCATAAAGGAGATTTCCACTTTTAAACATTTGGTATTTTCCCATTACTTTCACTTCTAAAAATCTAGTGCAGAGGTCAGCAAAATTTTTCTGTAAAGGGCCATACAGTAAATACTTCAGGCTTTACAGGCCACATACGGTCTGTTACACATTCTTTCTTTTACAATCCTTTAAAAACATAAGACATTTTTAGCTCACAGGAGGCCAAGGATCCAGATGTGGCCTGGGAGCCAGTTTGCCAAATCTGGCTTTGGCTTTAAGAATAATCAGGATTTGTGGGAAAACTTAACTACCAACTGTGTTCATTACTGCATTATTTTAAAAAACCTAAAAGCAGCTATATACTCAATACCACCTGTGTAAACACTGGTATGTCCAAATGATGCAACTTTATGTAGCTTTTAAAACAATATTCACAAATATTTTTAATGACAGGTTTAACTAATCATGTTATAAAATTAAGTGAAAGGAACTGAATACAAAATTGGAAGGACAGGGACGCCTGGGTGGCTCAGTTGGTTAAGCAGCTGCCTTCGGCTCAGGTCATGATCCCAGCATCCTGGGATAGAGTCCCACAGGGAGCCTGCTTCTCCCTCTGACTCTGCCTTCCACTCTGTCTGCCTGTGCTCGCTCTTGCTCGCTCTCTCTCTGACAAATAAATAAGTAAAATCTTAAAAAAAAAAAAATTGGAAGGACAGCATGATATTAACTATGGAAAAAAATGTATATAAGAGATCCAAAGACCTCTGGTTAAGGGTGGTGATCGAATATAGGGATTTAACTAAACCTCCACTACTCTCCCCCTTTCCCTCAAAGTGCCATAAACCCACGGAGACAAGAGTAAGAACACAGAGCACATTTTAAAGCTCGAGAACAAAAGGACAATGGTTAGACGAATCAGGACTAAGAAAACTGAATTCTAAGCCAGCAGAGGGAAAGCCCCAAAGCTGACAAGCTGAACTGCAGAAACTCAAAGGACTAAGGAACTGACAGCACTGGGTACTTCTTGAAGTGCGGGTAAAGGTGACTTCCAGTTAGTGCACTTCAAATCAGACCTGATTCTATACTAATCCTACCACTGTGCAGCCTCAGACAGTTCATTTTACTAAACTGACTGAGTACTCTGCTACAGTTCCATGTTCTACTACCTGGCGATAAAGCTGTTAACCTCACCTACCTTACCTAGTTGCTATGAGGTCAAGAGGAATAACAAATGTGAAAGTGCTCTGTAAGCTGTACCAGTGAGATCTCATTTAAAGAATGACTGTGATGATTATGCCTCTGCTCCTCTGACATCACACACACATGGTTTTCTTGTTGCCAGGTGCTTCTTCTGGTCTGATTAGCCCTACACATGACAGTCTTTAAGTTCCCCAAAGACAGGAACTATGCAGCTGCTGCTCACGGTGCAATGCCTAGCACACAGTAAATGCTTTATATATATTTACTGACTAAGGAAACAAATGAAACTCCTTCCGGAAAAGAACCAGATCTTACTCCTCTCTTCGACACCACTAGCACAGAACAAGAACTCAAGTTCATCTGCTGAAGAAAATGTATTCCTCCAGAAGTTAGAAGAACAGTTTTTAGTCCATGTTCCAGTACTCATCAGAGGGTCCCTCTCTGGACGTATGTAAAATAAGGGGGTTGGTTGGCCCAAATAATCTCTAAAGTTCTATACCACTCTTAGTATTTGGAATTTTATAACGAAACATGCTAAAGGAGACAACAGTTGGAACAGACTACGGTTGGGGAGAAACACTGCTCAAAAGGTGATGAGGCCCAGCAGACTCATCCCAGCTAGACTGCAAGGCTTATTCTCTACCAGCCCTTCAGAGGCCCCAGGTCTCTTTAATAACAAGTGTTTCCCAAAGTCCCGTCTGCAGAAGAGTCCTGCGTGTTAGTAAGTGTTACCTGAAAAGGGGGCTTACAAAACTTAAGAATGAAAGGGTAAAGTTCTTTGCTGCAGGTCATCTTGCATCTTTAACACACTGTGCACTGCAATCTCCAACAAAGCAGCAGCACTGTCCAAAGAATATTTTTCACTTCAGGTCCCAGAGAATACTCTTTGAAAATTCTCCCTTTAATGGGGCGCCTGGATGGCTCAGTGGGTTAAAGCCTCTGCCTTTCGGCTCAGGTCATGATCCCAGGGTCCTGGGATCGAGCCCCACATCGGGCTCTCTGCTCAGCCAGGAGCCTGCTTCTTCCTCTCTCTTTCTCTGTCTGCCTCTCTACATACTTATGGTGTCTGTCAAATAAATATATAAATAAATAATCTTTTAAAAAAAAGAAAAAGAAAATTCTCCTTTAAGATAGTTTCTCTCACACAAAAGCCTCTTTGCTTGAGTCCTTCTAGCATCCTTCAGAAGAGGGTAAATGGCCAAAACAAAAAACAAAAACACGTTTTTTTAGAGAGAAGCATTTGGGCTAAAAAAAATCTCAGATCATACCAATTCATATATTAAGTATGTCACTCATTTGGTTCAGATAGCAAGAATTACACAATCTCTCTAGTTTCCCTTTTCACCCAGTCTACCTGGAAGATCAGTGTTCAACTAGAGTAATCTAGCTTACCTTTCTGGATTAAGCAGCTCGTTTTGTGACATTCTTAAACTTTGCACTGGCCATAATAATGACTTTTACCATAAGTTAATCCTTTAGAAAGCACCAAATAATAGAATAAATTACCTAGATAGTACTGTGCTGCTGCCCGGTTGGTATAAAGGACAGCATTCAAATCAGGGTCTGTGCATTTCTTCTTTAATCCTTCAGTATACGAAATCACAGCTTTTTTATAGTCTTTTTCTTTAAAGTAATCATTGCCCTCATCCTTATAAGTCTTGGCCTGTTCTGCAAAGAAGAGAATAAATAATCATTTTCCTATTTTTTTAAGTCTCATTAAAAATATATCCTAAACCATACAATAATGTTACATATGATAAACCAAATTAAAAAAAATAAAACTCAAAAATTAATCCTATAGGTATCAACATGGAGAAGCAAAGTCATGTGTATTTAATGCTACAATCAATTCCAAGTATCTTACAAGGTAGATTATTAGACACTTGCCAAAAAAATAAATAAATAAAAAGATGCATAAAGAAAAAAAAAGTATATTTATCCTACCGTTTGAAGGACTTTTTTTTTTTAATAACTGAAGAAATGGAGGGAAATTACACTTTTGTTTTTGCTTATATTTTATTCCCTGGAATGCAAATTTCCCTCTCTTCACCTTAGTAAGCGCCTATAAAATTGTTAAGAATCAGTTCAAATTTCTAATCCATTGTTAGCCACTGGTACCTCCCCCTCTTCAGTGTTCCCTCGGCACCTAGTCCATAGCCACATGTGGGCACTTATCACATACACACAGAACAATATGGCTATCCACTGCAGCATGAGACCTTTGAGGGCAATCTTATTCATCCCTTTATCCCCAAAGCCTAGCATTGGGGGCGGGGGGGTGGATAGCGTATGTGGAATAGTGCCCAATGAGCCCAGGCTAACTACTTGTTATCAGAAACTTTCTGACTCGCTCTTTATCTCAATTTAATGGAGACACAAAACAAGTATTAGACTCCTGTAAGATACCTTCTGGAGATCGCTCTTCGTCAAAAATAATGGACTGGAGGCAAGCCAAGTCAGGGTTCTCCTTGGGATCAATTTCAGATGGCGCCTTCTTCATAAACAGGGGGACCTTCTCAAATTCCTGGAGTTGAAGAGAAGAAGGAACTACAGGAATAAGACTGCAAAGGGCAGATCCAATTCCATATCTCTCTATCAACGTTTTCTGACTCCTCATGCTCTGCAAGTCATCATTAGCTCGCTCGCTCCCTCTCCACGCCTCAGTTTCCCACGTGTAAGAGGCAAGCGCAGGTAAAGATCTCTAACGATTCTTCTGGGGCTCACAATCTCACGAGGGCGGTGGGAGTCACCACGAACTGAGCGATCTTTAGGTTCCAGACACTTCATCCACCGTATCCCTTCACTCCCACCGCGATCCCACAAGACTGTGGCTCTAGTTAGGGAAATGTTAACAAATGGGACACGGGCTCAGAGAAGTGAAGTAACTGGGCCAGCAAGTGCTGGAGGCACAGGTCTCACTCCAAAACCCGCCCTGCCCTCCTAAAGGTACTGGCCGCGAAGACGGCCCCCCAAACCCCGGGTCCTAGTTTCCAACACTCCCAGGTAGAAACCACCTATCCCCGGGCAGGCCCGCGGTGGGGGTCGCGGGCGCGGGAGGCGCCTGCCAGTCAGCCCCGGCGGTCGCGATGACGCAGCCACACACGTGCGGGGCCCCAGGCCGCCCACCTCCTCCCACTGGTCCTCGTGGAAGCCGCCATGGTAAGGCTGGCTCTGGAACTTTTCCAGGAACGAGTCCATGGCATCGTCGCCGGCAGCGTCTGGCTCGGGCACCTCCATGACAACCCCTCCTCAGCCCTGCCGCCACGGTTCCGGCGGCGAGAACTGCCCGTCCACTTCCGGCTGCGCGGGTGCGTTTCCCTCAATCCTCCGGGCCGCGCCCGCCCGTGCGCCTCGGGTTCCGCCCCTTCTAGGGCCCGGCCGAGCGACTCCTCCCCGCCCCGCCCAGTACTTCCCCGGCCCCGCCCTCCCCTCCCTGGAGGCCGCCCCGCCCCCGAGGTTTTGGGGTGGTGGGTTAACCCAGCGTCCCAAAATGCCCCACTATCGCTTCGTTCACTCATTTGTTCAGCCAGTCAATACATGTTTCCCAAGCTCCCTGTGTGTTCAGGCCTATGGTGGTTGCCAAAGCAGATCAAACCCCACTCTCCAGGAGGTGATAAAACCTGGCGATTCACAGACCTGTACCCCTGGGGATAAAAATATATGTTTATAAAAAATAAAAATAATTTTTAAAAAGATAGTGGAAGAGACAGTAAACACAGAAGATACAAGAGGCTGTTAGGTGCTAGCAAAAGCTATCGGAGGAAAAGTTTTTATTTATTTTTTAAGATTTATTTTGAGATGGAGAGAAAGAGCGTGCGCGCACAAGTGTGCAGCGGGGAGGGGCAGAAGGAGAGGGTGGTCCCAAGACGAGTCCAGGCTAAGCAGGGAGCCAGGTGAGGGGCTCAACTCAGGATCCTGAGGTCATGACCTGAACTGAAATCAAGAGTTAGAGACCCGGTCTGTCGCGATCGCGCTCTCTCTCTCTCTCTCTCCAAATAAATAAATAAATAATCTTAAAAAAAAAAAAGGTTAGAGACCCAACTGACTGAGCCATCCAGATGTCTCTACTGGGGGGAGGGGTGCGGCTTAAACGGGGTGTACATGCTTTCTAGCAAAGGAGGAGTCCCAGAGTGGCCAGGGCCTATCTGGAGAAAAGCCTTCTCTAGGGAATGACAGTGCGCTTCCCCAGGGAGGGGAGCTGAGGCTGGGAGGTGGGGGGTAGCTGGAACAGAATGAGAAAGAGGGTGAGTAGGTGGGGTAGGAGGAATGGTGGGTAGTGATTCTGAGGACTCACGTCTCCCTAAGATTGCAGCGGTGCCTTTTGAAGAGTTTCAGGGAAAGGGGCTATGTGATCAGACATTCCTGTTTCTGAGGTTAACCACCTCCCTATCCACCTCCCTATCCACCTCCCTATCCACTCCAGCCAAGATGGGAACAGGAGCTCCCCGCCAGCTGCGTCCTCCTAATGGATGCTATAGCCTTGGGGAGCCCACAGCTCGGTCTGGAAGGCAGATAAGCAGCAGACCAATCCAAAGGAGGGCCTTTCACAAGTCTGCACAGTGGAGGCACAGAAGGGTGGGTGTCACCTCCGGGAGTCAGCGAGATTTCACAGACCCCCGTTCTCTGCGGAGCTGAGAGCAGAGATGAGGAAGGTCTTCCCAGATGGATGGGAGCTGGAGGGGAATTCAGCTTTTTAGGCAGCTGTGGGAGCCCCTATCAGAGAAGCATGGTGGTGTGCAAGAGCCTGGCATGCTGGGTACCACAAGAGTCGAGAGGAAAGGCCAGCAAGATCAATGGCAGCCAGAGGGCAGTCGGGCCTTTATCTTGTAGCCTTTATCTTGCAGAGGATGGTGAGCCAGTGATGGACCTAAGGACACATTTGTTTTAGGAAGGCCTGGGTTGTCCATGAAGGACTGATGGGAGGAGCCGGATTGAGAGATTGACAAGGCTGCTGGTGAGAGACCAGAGGAGAGGAGAGATGGGAGGCCCAGTAGTGGAGCTGGCAGGCTTGGTCATGATCGGATCCCAGGGTGAGACAGACAGCAGGGCTAAGTCCGGATGACTCCCAGACGGCCATAAGTTTTCCAGGGTACCTGTGTCCTGCCCCTTCTAGCCCCCCCATACCCAGCAGAACACCTGGTCCAAGGGTCTCCTCTCATCCAGAGCTGAGCCTCCTTTTCCACACTTCCTCCTCCAGTCTGCTCCCTAATGGTTCCCATTTGCATTCTCCTCTTCATGGTCTTTTCCCTTCTTGGGTACAGAGCCTACAAATCCTTTGGCTTCCATGTTTTGATTCCCATAAAACCCTGAGAGGCAAGAATTCATTTTATAGGTGGTGTTGGGGGAGGCTTAGGAAGTGAGAAATTGACTTGCTGAGTGCTCTTGGACCCTTCCCACTCAACACGACTTGGGGGTCTTGGCCAATTACTGACACTGTCAGCCTCTGTTGTGCTTCGAAGCCACCCAGACCCAGAATGTGACAGCTGTCGATTGTCAAAGCCAGCCCAGACCTAGGTTCTGGACAGTGAAAGCAGCAGTCTCTTTGGGTGGCAAGAGCTCCGACATGGGCGTTGGGAGAACTTTGGGACCCACACTGCTATTCTCTCGTGTGAACTTGGACAAGACCCACTCATCTTCAAGCCCTGTCCTCATCTGTAGAATGTGGCACTAAAGCCAGTCTGCCTTCTTTATAACTCCATATGGCTACTGTGAGACTCCAAGCAGGCCTTGCTTCTGAACATTCCTGGCAATGGAAAAGGTGAGGCACAAGCATCACCCCCATTTCCTGCTCTCTCTTAGGCCCAGAATCCCGATGGTCTCAGCCTACGATTTATTGGCAGATGATTGTGTGGTCAACTTCATAGGCTCCCCATCTGAGCAAGAGCTTAAATGTACTCTACACCTTTGCCCAGGGAATCTCACCTCAGCCTTGTCTGCGAGGAATCCCAAACCTATTTCCACCCTGATTCCCTCTACCCAGCCTCCCTCTGTGCCGCCAGGCACCCAGTGGGTGTCTCTACTACCGTGAGATGCCAAGCCTCTCATACTGACCACATCCAGCCTGAACTCCTCTCCCCCTGAACCTGCTTCTGGTCCAGAGGAACGACCTAGTGGAGGGACACACCCTTGACCCAGTCATCCACTCTGAAATGCAGACAGCACCCCCAGCACCTCCCTGTCCCTCCCCCTTCCTCCATTCTATCAACCACCAGGTTCTGAAAATTGCTCTTCTCCATCTCCCAAAGGTCTGGTCCCCCTTTCCATCTGACCCTGCAGTCCAGACTTCCATTCCTCCCCCAAGTCTCCAGCCAAGTCATCCTGTCTGTGCTCTTGTTCACTGCCCCCCCCTTTCCTTCCACCACAGAGTGAGCTTTCTTCCCCTCCCTTTTATCATTTATTCCCTTTCATGTTCCAGAGCCCTCCTCTTTACTCCTTCCCACCACTCTGTGTTTTAATGTGTATTTTCAGTTTTTAAGTGTTCTTGCAAAATGTGACTTCTTTCATGCATGCATTTTTTTATGTACTTTTCTCCTCAGCACTAGGTTTTAGGTCCTGTCCGTGGTGCAACACGTCCCCCTTGGCCTCAAACTGCTGCATGGGCTCCACAGTGCCCTTCGCTCCCTAACCGTGGATACCCAGGCCACCTCCTCTCTCAGGCACCGCAAATAACGCTGTGGGAGACTTCCTCGTTCGTCTCTTTGCATGGACCCGTGGGAAGAGCAAACATCCAAGATGTGTACTCATGAGCGGAGTCGCCAGGTCCTGGCGTGCCTAAACTTGGTACGACCGAATAATGACAGGTTTTATCCAGAGGGCTGCACCCCTCCACACTCCCACCAGCCGTGTCTGCGGGGTTCCTGATCCTCTAGAGGAAGGAGCTTTCTAAAGCCAGTGTTTGCCCACATCTCTCCCCAGCTTCACACGACACCATGTCTTCCCGCTGCTCCCTGAGGTCTCCCTCCCTCACACAGCCTCCAAGGCCTTAGGGACCTAGTCCTGGTCCTGATCTCCTCCCCCCTCAAAACACACATTCTAGGATCCTCTGAACCTACATATCAGCAGTTGGCCCTTGGTCCTGTGCACCTTCCTGTCCTCTATATACCCCCACCACGTGGTCATCTTTCCAAGCCCCCTCGTGGCGGGTGGGTGTCTTATCTCTGGGAAAAGCCTTCCCTGACACCCCTACTCCCTGCTAGCCTAGGTACATCTTTGGACTTCACAGCTCCCAGGAATCCCTTCATCACAGCACTGGGCTGTTGGTGTCTTTCCTGTCTCTGATACTTTTCTGATGCTTCCATTAGACCTGAGCACTTTTGAAAACTCGGGATGGATAATTCTTCACTGTGGGTGCTGTCCTATGCCCTGTGGGATGTTTAGCAGCGTCTCTGGGCTCCACCCAACAGCCACAAATGTCTCCAGATATTGCCAAATATTCCCTGCATGTCAAAATCACCCCTTTTGCAAACCACTGTCTCAGAGTATGAATTACCAGGACCTGGGACTCGTCTTGTTCTCCTCCAGCACTCAGAGCAGGCCTGGTCCAGGTTAGGTGCTCAGTGAATGTGACCCATATAAGGAACAGTTAGTCTCTGAGCAGAGCCCCAAGAGTGGGACTCAGTAGTCAGGGCTCCAGAATGTACCGATGTCATGGGGTGGGAGAGTCCCTCCTTTTCCTTCCCCTAAAGCCACCCCAATCATGTGGGGGAGGGGGGCAGTGAGACAGGCGGGAGACTTGCTCTGTGGCCTTGAGGCAGCCCCTTCACCTCTTGGAGCCTTGGCTTCCCCATCTATAAAATGTGGACAAAAGAGCCTGTGTGAGACTGTAGTTGTTGACCGAGTCAACAGTGAAGGCCACACTCGTCTTGCAGAAGCGTCGCATAGGGCCACGGCGTCTCCCTTGAGGGAACACTCACGGGGAGAGGTAAGCCACGTGGCATTTATAGGGGGGATGGCTGTGGCCGTGGCCACCCCTGAGGAGGGCTGGGGGCTCGGGGACATCACTGCTTCAAGGATAACTTCCAGGAGCCCAGGGTCTGCATGATCCAGGAGCGCTGCTGGTGGGAAGTGGGCAGGTTCTCACAGCTGGGGCTCCAGCGGTGTGTGGCAGCCGGGTCGCACACCCATGAGTCCCCGTGCGGCAGCGGCCAGGAGTTTCGCCAGCAGCTGGCCAAGATGTGGTCCTGGGCCTGGGCTGCATAGATGCACACTGATGCTTCTGGGTCGTGTCTCAGGTTTTCCAGAGCTGGGGCATGGGGAGGGAAAGGCTGCTTGTTAGGACCGCGTCCCCACATTGGTCTCACAGCTCATCCTTCTCCTTTCCATGCCTTGGCTCAGGCACTCTGCTCAGTGTCCCCTCATCTCACCTTCCTCCCAGCTTTTCAACCCATTCCTGCCTTTTGAAGCCTGAATCAAAACCTGCCTCCTCCAGGAAGCCTTCTGGGACTGCCCCACCCTCAGGCTCCCATTAGTTTTCCCAGTTACAAAATTAATCTGCCCCATTAAGAGTCTGAACTACTCACCCTGCACTAAATGGTTTGGAGCTTATTTCCTAGTCTGGTTTCCTAGATTGTAAACTCTCCTAGGGTGGGGCTGTGTATTCTGTATCTTGGTGACCCCCTAGCACTGCTCGCCGTGGACAAAGACGATCATAGCTGGGCTGAGCTGAAGCCACTTGCTTTGAGATCTATCCCTTCTGTTTCCTGTCACCCACTGTGAGCCCACTCATTCTCTCACTGCCCCCACCCCACCCACCCCCGCCGAGCTCTCAAAGACTCAGGGCGTGACTCACCCGCTTTAACTTCATTCAGACGGTCTTCTGTCATTATGCTCTCCATGCAGGGGACCAGGGAGCCTTGAGTGTAATCCAAGACATGAGTGCCTCCACCTCCTGACTCTGACCCCCACCCTCAGACCAGACCTCCTAAGAGAAACTCTTCCACCCTTCTTGGGTGCCACGAATGAGAACATAAAAGGAGAACTTCATTTTGACCCTGGCACAGAGTCTCTAAGAGGGGTCCTGGGAGAGGTGGCAGATCCAGAGGGCATGGGTGGCAACGGGACAGGGACGGGATCTGGGCTGCTGCTGACTCTGACAGTGTGGCCCGAGGTGGTCCCTTACCTAGGCTGGCCCTCAGTGTCCTCATCTGAGACTTGGGAAGGTGCTGCCTCAGCTGCCTTCTACAGTGAGTTTGGGCAGCATCTGTGTGAGGGAACCTGAGTGCAGGTGCTTGGTGGGGCACTGGAGGGCCTGAGACTCTGCTCGTCGGCCACATTGTCTTGCTCCCTGGCTCCCTGCCCACGTGCCTTTCCCAACAGTCCTTGAATGGGACCAGGCCAGACCTCCACCTGCTCTGAGGCTGTTCCCACATTTCTCTGCCTGGCTCATTGCTATCTATCCTTGATTATTCAGCTTAACATAATTACTTCTGCAGGAAATCCTTCCTGACCCTGAGCCCAAACTAAGTTAGGTGCCTCTCTGGGTTCTCAGAACATCGGAGTTTCCCTCCCCTGTATATACTGTGATGCATTTTGTGACTTATGAACCTCTCCCACCAGAACTGAGGTCTCAAGCCTAGATACACTCGAGGTGGGGGAGTGGGCAGGGCAGTCCCTGAAGATCTTAAATCACACGCACAATTGTATGCATGTACGCATTCTTCTAGGGAAAGTGTTCATAACTTTCTTCAGGGTTTCACCAACCCCCAAGAGGTTAGGAATCACAGCACCGGGCCGGGGGGGCTGGGAGGGAGATGTGTGTGTGGGGGAGGACACAGCCTCTCCTCTGCTTGGTTTTCCCCAGCACAGGCCTCTGACTCAGAGAACACACTCAAGTGTTCAACACTAATGCTTTTACACATGATTAATTTGGAGCACGATTTAGAGAAGTCAGCGTCTAGGAAATAATGTCACTCTGTGTGAGAAGCTGCCTGTGAGCAGAACCCCACATTCTGAGGGATGCCCCCAGTCCTGGGCATCGCTCCTCTGTCCCTGACTGGATCATGTTAACACCACAGTCCCCCCCACCGCCCGCCCCTGCCATCCACATCACCTCCTGAAATGTTCTCTGTTTCTCTAGACGAGGCATGGTGCCTGACACAGAAGGGAGTATCAAGCAATGTTTGCTTACTGAACCAGTGAATGGGTGCATCGGTGAGTGGACTGATGAAAACCACAAGTGAACTGGAGAAAGGAACCAAAAGAAGCATGGCTTTTCAAAGTGGGGGATGGGAAGGTTATCCTCTCTCCAAGCTCTTGGGCAGCGGGGTCTCTTGGTCCTGGGGAAGAGTGTGTGGTTCTTTGGGGGAGGGGAGGAGAGTCGCTGGGAGGAGATATGCCCGCAAGCCATCAGAAGGGTCTGGGCTGAGGTGGGGGATTCTGACTGAGGGGAATCTAGTTGTTTTCTCCCCAGAAAGGCAGAGGTTGGGATTATGGGAAATATGGAGTGAGCTGATGTGGAGGGAGCACCTTGACTAGCCAGACGTCACATTTTTTAAAAATTGTCTCATCTAATCTGTGAAACTGGAGTCAATCCCCATTTTACAGGTGAGGAAACTGAGACTCAGTGGCAGTAAATGACTCAGTTGGGGTCACACGGAAAGGGGATCATGGATCTGATCTCTCTACTGCACAGCTTGGCCCCTCCTAACACAGTCAATGGTAGGCTCCCGTTGGACCTGGACCCATATTGTACTGGGGCGGGAGAAGGCAGGAAGCAGAGTTCCTTTGTGTTCAGTTGCCAAGGTTGTGACCTGCACAAGGACTCCAGGCTGGACCCATCCTGTGGCCCACTTCCTAAGCAGGGATTTTGGAGGAGGGAAGACCTTTCCAATATGCACCATGACGGTCTGCTAGCCAAACATTGAACCCAAGGGAGGCATTTCCCAGGTGCCAGGGGGACTGGCAGCTTCCTTCCAAGTGGAGGAAGCAAAATGGAGAGCAGGCAGAGTCCTAGCAGCAAACTAGCTCTACCAGGTTACCTATGAACATGACTGAGTACTTCCGGAGGGAGGCCCGGGGATTCTTGGCATACTCCAGGCTCTGGCTGAGGAATGTGAAGGCGCTGTCTTGGTGGGTAGTCACCTGAGTCAAAGAGAAAGCCCAAGAGTGCTGGGCCCTCAGAGGGACTGATTGCCCGTCCACTCTTCCCAAACCTAGGAATGGTGACCCTGTCAGGGAGCCAAGCCTCAGCTCCTTGCCTCCTAAACTTCTCTGCCACCCATCCTGGCCTCTGCCTGAGGCCCCCAGAGGCCAGGCCTCCTTTTCTCTTAGTGGATTGCAACATGCTTTCCATGGTCTTCCTGCCTTGGGTGTATCCTCTTCCGTTCACCCCCGTGCTGCATCTCAGAGAAAAGTTCTAAAATAAAAAGTCCAGCCAAGCGGGAATGGACATGGCACTCAAGGGACATGATAGATAAGGAGACAGCTCTGATCAGGGTAAAGAATTCAAGTAACAGAGCAGTGAAGAATAAACTAGAGAGGTCTTAAAAGTCCTTAAAATCCAGATAGGAATAAGGCTTACTTAGGCATTAGAAAATAGGAAGCCAGCATCCATTCTTGATAGAGCAATGACAAAGCAATGTTTTTGGGCAAAATGGTCTGACAGTGGTATTCAGGATGAGCTTGATCATGGAGAAATTTGGGGGCAGACAACCTGCTAAAAGGTTGTTGAAGGAGATGAGGAAGAATCTGGTACAATTACTCTCCTATTGACAATCTGCATGTCAGAGAATAAACTATGGGCCTGGCATCAAACCCTTCATGATCATGCTTCTCAGCCTGTTTCCACCAATGCCTCTACCTGCTATGCACACTCTGCTCTGATAGCAGGATATGGCCCCAGCTCTCCCCAGCTCCATGCCTGGTACAAGTGATTGCTCCTGATTGGGGTACCCTTCCCTCTCTTCTTCATCTTTGATAGATCTCTCTCATCCCTTGAGGTTCAGCTCAGAAGCCACCTCATTCCCAAAGCCTTTCACAATTTTCAGAGCAGATCTCACCACTCTTCATGTTTCTACACCACCTTGGCACAGCCCTTGTCATGCATGTCACCTATGGCATTGTGCTGTGATTTTTTTATACCTATCTCCCCTACTGGACCCAGAGCTCCCACGAGAGAAGGGGCCAACTCACTCAGCTCCAACTTCTCAGCATCCTGGACAAAGCCTTGTGTGGCACAGATGCCCAGAAAGTACTGGATGGACGGGTAAATGGATGGATGGTGGATGGATGAATGAATGGGTTACCGCTCCCTCCTTAAAGCTAAGGCTAGCAGTTGACTCTCTCATGAGCAAACCTATTGATGCTGAAAAGCCAAAACAGAGGCTCTAGAAGGGCCTAGCACAGAGGTCATAAGCCGGCAGCCCACAAACCACGAGGAGTTGGCAGAGCCGTGACCAACACAGTGTTTTCAACAAGCTAAATTGATTGCTAATTGATGTCTTATAAAAATCTGGGTCTCTGGCTTTTCCTGTGAAAGCAGAGGAGCTGGCAAGAGCGGCCTACACCATGAGCAGGATCACCCACCCACTCAGGCTTTCAACAGGGCCTGGCCCCCAGGCTGACATAGGCCCCACCACTTTCGTGTCACCCACAATCACTCTCCACCCGCTGCCTGGTCACAGGGCGGTATTTGAATTAGCGCCCTGGCCGAACACCTCCTCTGGGCCTCTTTTTCCCTCGTGCAAGGATGGTAAAAATAAGAGACCCTGGATTGCAGGGGTTTTGAGCCTTACTGACAGTGGTGGTTTCCAGCCCTTTTCTTAAGCCAGGAACCATCTGTTACTCTGCATATTTTCATTCGACTGCTGGTAGGGGTGCAGGCATACCCCACCCAGATCTCCCTTTGAGGTGAAGGGTTTCTCCCCCAACACTGGGGACTGCCTCCGTGGAAGAGAACTGCTGGCCCAAGGTCATGTCCCTTCCCAGGGTGGCTGGTATCCAGTAACAAACAGACACGAGCGTGTAAAGACCTGGCCCCGTCCCCAAATGTGGGGAATCTCACTGCAGGGATGGCTGAGGCTCCCCCAGAGCTACGCTGCGGCTTGACTTCTCTCCCTGCCCCCGCCCTCCCGTCCATAGGTGTCAATCCCAAGGCCATGCTCAAATAACCCTCCTGCATGCTAATCTCTGTCTCCGAGTCTGCGTCCAGGGGTCCCTTGACAGCCAGGGATATAGATAGGACTTATTGCAAAGCTTCCCAAATGGTGCGCAGAGGGACCGGGCTGCCTCCTGCAGCGTGCATTCCATGGGGTATGGGTGGCCTGACCATGGACTCAGCAACCACGGAACATCTTAGCACGGACCACCTCAGAGCCTTTAGTGAGCTGAAGGCATTGCAAACCCCCGAGAGGAAGATGACAAGGCAGTGTTTCCCAAACCTATTCATCTTAGAACCTATTTTCTCCCCTGTGGGGCATTTCCTGTGGGGTGTGTGCCACAGAGAATATACCCTGGGAATTGCAGATGCAGAAAAGCGAACTTTTTGAAGGGAGCTCTTGAAATAGAGATAGAACACAGACAGACTCGTGTTTGAAGCAGATTGCTTTGGTGGCCCAAGGGGGGATGGAATTGGAAGAGGTGAGGTTCAAGGTGGAGAGAACTGGGGGGGTGGCTGGATCGACGGCCCTGCTGGAAGACATCCATGCCCTAAACTAAGGGCAAGGAGCATGGGGACAGGGAGTGAAGAAACAGATGAAGAGACGTTTAGGATATTTAAGATTGATCAAATGTGGAGAGTGAGGGAGACAGAGTCTAGGATAATTCTAGGCTTCTGCTTTGGGGATCTAGAGGGACAGAGCAGAACTGAAATGAGGGGGAGGGCATCAGCTCAGAAGAGGCATGCTGAGCTTCAAGTGCATGTGGGTCAGTGGGGAGGTGTCCAATAAGCCACTGGAGAGGGACACCAGAAGTGACAAGCCAGAAAGGCAGGTGAACATCCAGGAGCCAATTAACGTGTGGGTAAAAGTGGAATTGCCAGTCAGGATTCCCATGCAAAAAGGAAGGAAGAGAAAAAGGGGAAAGCTTTGCCCACCTCTAGCACACTCATCGGGAACAACTTGAAAGCACTCACAAGGTACTTGCATATTTTGGCCACCGTCTGCTGCTGGTTGTCCCAGGACTTCCGGCTATAGGCTCTTTTTGGCAATTCCCATGCCATGAGGCAAGAACAGCGGAACAGGGTCTTTATACATTTCTGGGGGCCAACAGGAAGACAATACCAGAACTAGGGAATTCCAGAACAGTCAGAATATCTTCCAGGAAAAAAAAAGTGTCATGAAACTGCATTCTGGAGAAATCTATTCCAATTTGAAATGCACAAGTGAAGTCCATCTTGAGGAGGAATTCTGACATGGGTGCCTTTGGAACACAGGCTTGTCCATAATAGATTGTTAGTGACTCTGGCTTGGTTTCCACAGAGGGAGGCTCGGCCACAGGGCCCAGTGCCTATGCACACTCACCTGGCTCACCTTGGCGTTGCCCTCTTGCATGAGCAGCAGCAGGGGCACCAAGGTCCTGATGAGCTGCTGCTCTACAGCTGGGGTGCGGGGCGACCGCAGCTTCTGGACCACCTTGCCATACAGGTTGATGCAGGAAGAGCGCACGTCCTCTCGAGACTGGAGCAGACCCCGAGGCTCAGGCAGGCTCCCTCCTCCAAGAGGCTGCCTGGGCCTCTGAGTCTCACATGGAGGCAGGCGGCTGTCCTCCCACTCATTCTGCGGGGGCCCTCTGGGCACAAGATGCACAGAGATGGGACAGGGCGGAGGCCGTCGGGTGGGGCTGATCCGGGGCCAGTGCCCCCCTCACTGGAGCCTAGGTCTGGAGTTCTGCCCGCTCCCCTTGGCCAGGACCCCCTAAGAGGTACCTTAGTGCCAAATGGGAAAATGCCCCCCTCTGCTGGAAAACACGTGCAGCCTTGAGGTGAGCCAACTGCAATGAGGCAAGGGTCTGGGGAGACTTGATTTCAAAAGAGTCCCCTCAGTGAGAACTGATTGAAGAAGGAGCTTTCTCAATGCAATCCACTTATAAAAAGACATGGGCCCACTGGAAAGAGGTACACGCCCCCGATACCGCTGTGCCCTGCCTTAGCAGGCCACGGGAGGTATTGCAGTCCCCAGCATAGTAAAGGCCACACCCTCCAGAGGCTGCCCCTCAGCCCCCCCAGCCCCCCCATGGGATCCCTTACATCGCTGAAATGGCGCAGCAGGATCTGCAGCATCTCCACATAGACCGAGCTGTCTGTCAGCTTCCGGTCCTGCCCCTTGAAGATGGTCTTGAGGTTGTGGGCTGCCTCCACCACCAGCAGCCCATCCATCCTCTTCAGGCCCTTCACCATGGAGGGCAGAAGGGCCTGCACCTTGGCAGTCTGCGGGGCAGGACCGTTTGGGATGCGGGCGCCAGGTGGGAGACCCAGCCTCTGATTCACTGAGATGACCTTGGTAGGACAGGTGCTCCACCTCCAGGCCTTTGATTATGCCATCCCAGCTGCCTGGAATGCCCTCCCTCAGCCTCTTGCTGTCCCCAAAGTCCTCTTTGGCCTCACTGACTCGGGTCTGGGCAGCCGAGGGCCTCTGTTACCACCCCCTTGCTGGCACAGGTAGAAGACCTGCATTGCTAGTTAGCTTTCTGAACCTACATCCTGTCCCTTCATCCCTCTATGCCATGAGCTGCCACAGTGCCTGGGAGAGGAAAACAAAGCACTTTTTTTTTTTTTTTTTACAATGTTAAGATGCATCAATAATCTGGGCCTCGGTTTCCTAATCTGTAAAATAGGAAAAACTACTACGATCCCCCAACCCCTCCTAGACGTACAGCCTTTATGGTGAAAACAACTGGATTAGAAACTACTTCAATGAGAATAAAGTGTATGGGGAATTATTAAAGGCTATCTGCTTTACAGGCAGGGACAGAAATGGAGTCCAGCATCTGAGAGTCAGTGATAGCCAGGCTCCCTCCTTCTTCCAGCTCAGGGCCAGGCTGGGCCGGGCTCTCCCCTGCTTTCTGCTCACCTTCTCAGTCCTGCGGGCCAAGATAACCAGGCCTCGGATGGACAGCACCTTCATGATGGGGTCCTGGTGGTTCAGGCCTTCTGCCATTCGCCCCAGCGAGTACTCCTCGGGGATCCGCCGCACCTGTTCCATCTGTAGGAGCTGCGGGAGTAACAGGAAGGACTCCCTGAGCCAAGGGGCAGGGTAGCCCCCCACCCTGCTTCCCCAGAGGAGTTGCACTGGATGACCAGGGGCTGAGCATGAGGCATGAATGATGGCTAGCTGGCTAGTGCTGTCCAAGACCAGCCATGTGCATCAGTTTTAAATTTCCTAGTAGCCACATTTAAAGAGCAAGAAAGAAATAGGTGAAGTTAATGGTAGTGATGCCGGACCCAATATATCCAAAGTATTATCATTGCGACTTGTAATCAGTATATCCATTATTGATATATTTTACGCTCTAAAAAAATTTTTTTGAGGACAGTGACTGTCCTCAAAAAAAAAATTTTTTTTTGCTAGGACAGTCACTCGTTCCTGTCCCTACCCAGCCGTCTGTGTTGGTGATGCTGAGCTCTGTCCTCTCTACCTGTCTTCCCTCTGCCCACTGTCCTCCATGAGCTCCTCTGCTCAGGATTTTAACTGGTGTCCCCAGCACATAATGCCCAAGTCACCATCTCCAGTCTATGCTGTGGTCCAGAGCTTCTGACCTGGAAAACCAACAGTTTGCCAGACACCTCCACCCGATGTCCATCAGCACCTCATGGCAAGGCGGCACATGTCACTCTCCAGCTCCGAGGCCCTGTGCTCCCCGCTGCCTTTTCACCATCGGGCCCTGCCTGCCTCTGGGGCCTCATCCACTCCATGCCTCTCTACAGCCCACACTCTTATCACCAATCAGCTTCTAACCAAGCTGCGCATTTTTGTGGAATGATCCAGGTTGTTCTGTCCTCTCTGTGCTGGCAGGATGCCCTTCTGCGAGGGCAGGCACCTCCACTAGAGCCCCAGCTCACCTTGCATGGCTCCATCCAAAACCCGGGCCCCCCTGAAGCCGTGTGTGACGATGCCCCCGGACCTCACCGCACTGGGCTGGACTGCCCCTTCTCTGGGCCCCTGGGAGTCCTGAACGTGGAAACCCGAGTGCCCCTGTCTGCCTATGCATCTGCTCCTGCATTGCCCCGGGGCTTCCTTGGGTTCCTTAAGCGTTACTCCCTGGGTTCCTGTTACCCAACACAAGCTCTGGGGAAAGTATGTGCTTCAGGAACACTTTGGTACAAGAGTTCAGGTCCAACATAAAACATGGTTCCTTTCCTCTTTAGAATTGCCTTTCCTCCTGTGTTCCCATTGCTGGGTCTAGCACCACCACTCCCCCTGCAGTCCTAGCCTAAACCCAGCATCACCCCCATCTCTTTCCTCTTCCCTCCACCCTCCCACCCACAGCAGCCAACTCGTCTTCAGTTCCTGCCTGGTCATCTTCACAAACACTTCTCCCATCTGTTGCCTGGCCTTAGCTCTACTGTGACTACTGAGACCCTGAGTTGCTATGATGAGAAGAGAGAGCTGGGGAGAGGGGCAGAGCCAGGGCCCAGAGGGACAGGAACTGTATAGAAGGGGCTCCACCCACTGCCCTCCCTCTGCCCGACCACACAACTCAAAGTCAGGCCTGCTCTGCACCAGGTTCTGAGCTGCACACTAGATATGCAGAGAAGGGTACTGATGATAATAAATAATAATAATAATAATAGCAATATAGCTGACTCACAGACAGTACTTCCTAGATGCAGGTACTACCCTCGGAGCTTTATGTGAACTCATTTAATCCTCATCAAAACCCAGGTGGCTCAGTCAGTTAAAGCATCCAGCCTCTGATTTCACCTCTGGCCATGATCTCAGGGTTGTGGGATCAAGCCCTGAGTCGGGCTCCAAACTCAGCAGGGAGTCTGCTGGAGATTCTCTCCCTCTCTCTCTCCCTCTGCCCCTCCCCCTGCTCGCATGAGCTCTCTAGCACTCTCTCTCTCTACAATAAATAAATCCTTTTTTTAAAAAACTCTATGAGGTGGGCAATTCATCATCCCCATATTGAAAATGAGGAAACTGAGGCACAGGCAGGTTCCAGGACTTGCCAAGCTCACACAGCTCCCCTGAGTTGCCCAGCCGCTTGAAGCAGCAAGCACACACATTGATGATCACAGCATAGGTGGCTGGGGAGGCAGGGGTTGGGATATGTGAGCTGCATCAGGGTGCCACCCGCAGTGAATGTGGTGGGCCCGGTTCTGGCCGACTGCAGCTCACCTCTCTGGAGAACCGGAGGACTGAACCTGGCTGAGGATACTTGCTCCAGGGCGGAGGGCCACTGCTCAGGGTTCCAGGGGAGTGTTCTGGAAAGGTTAAGCCTAGTACCCCTGACCTTGTGCTGGACATGGGAGCATCCCTTGAGGTTCGTAAAGTGCCGCCACCACCACCATCTCCCTCAAGAACCACAAGTGGTGGCCACTCACAGAATTAGAGAGAAGTGGCCGACCAGTTGGGTAGACCTAGTCAGAATCTCTCTGGACTCCTTGAGCTGTATGACCTTGAAGCATACCCTCGTCTGTCCTCCTGGAGGTGACACATTCTACTGGTGCCTGCAGGGTCAGGCCAAGTGTTCATCTGGGCACTCACTCACCCACGCGATCCCCACTTCATGACATGGTCCCTCCTCCCCAGACTGTCACTCCAGCTGGAGAAGCAGAAGAGATGCAGGAGATGCCTGGAAGAAAATGCTGCCTCCTGTCCATCTGGCAGCTCAGAGGGCACCTCCTCCAGGAAGCCTTCCTTAACCTTCTACTCTCCGAGCAGAAAGTGAGCCGGCTACTCTGACCCCACTGCAGACCCTGATGACAGCACAGTCCCCAGCATGACCTTGCCCAGAAGGTCACAAGAGACAGCAAGAGTGGCAGTTAGGAGAGTGGGCTTTACAAATGTCTACCGACAGATGAATGGATAAACAAAATGTGGTAGATACATACAAGGGACTATTATTCAGCTTGAAAAGAAAGAATGAAATTCTGAGCCTTGTTAACAACATGCATGAACTTCAAAGACTAATTATGTAGAGTGAAATAAGCCAGACACAAAAGGACATATTGTATGATTCTGTTTCCTTGAAACCTACAACAGCAAGCTCAGAGCCACAACATAGAATGCTGGTTGCCAGGGGCTGGGGAGGCAGTATTTCATGGATACCAGTTTCAGTTTGAGACAGAGGCTGCACTTGGGAAGGAAGATGAACAGTTCTGTGGATGGTGCTGATGGTGGCACAGTGGTGAAAATGATAACTTTTATGTTATGTGTATTTTTCCACAATTTTTTTCTAAATTAAAGAGAGGGGCGCCTGGGTGGCTCAGTGGTTAAGTGTCTGCCTTTGGCTCAGATCATGATCTCAGGATTCTGGGATTCAGCCCTGCATCAGGCTTCCCGCTTGGTGGAAAGCCTGCTTCTCCTTCTCCCACTTCCCCTGCTTCTGTTTCCTTTCTCGCTGTCTTGCTGCCAATTAAATAAATAAAATCTTTTTAAAAAATAAAATAAAATAGAGAGACAGGGGAGGAAAGAGTAGGTTTGAGAACCCAAGAGTCTGGGTTTGAATCCTGAGTCTGCCACTTACAAGCTGCATGGTCTTGCAAAATTGACTTAAATCAGTGCCTCAGCTTTCCTCCTCTAAAACGGGGGTTGAAATGGCATCTGCATCATATTAAGTGAATCAATATGGGTAAAACTCTAAGAACATGCCTGGAAGAGAGTAAATGCTCAATAAATGTTAGCTATTATTGCTGGCGGGTCTCCTCTTCTGGGTCCGACCCTAACCAACCTTATGATTCATCTCTCCCAGCACCCCCAGTATCCTCCACACACTGAACTCAGCTTAGATGTCACTTCTTCCAGGAAGCCCTCCCTGATGCTCCGGCCACCACCATTACCACCTCAAGTCTCCTATTCTTCCACCATAGCCTGGACTGCCCCCATTAGAGCACAAGTCACTTCATGCACCCCATTTTATAACTGGGGCATCCTCTGGCTTCTCTGCCACACTGAGAATTCCCTGAGGCCTGGGCAGAGTCAATTTCATATTTGTACCTCCAACCTTGCATCTCTAGTCTGGTGCTTGGCACATGGCAGTGCCCACCAAAGGTTGGGGGGTGCCTGGGCATGGGAATCTGGAAAGAGTAGAATGGATGAAGGAGTGGAGAGAGGAGGAGCAAAGGGAGATCCTACGAGGTCTTTATATCCTAGAGCAATCGTGCTTGTGAAATTCTCCATTGCTAAGTACTGTTTGTGCAGGAGAAATGACTGATAATGTGAACTGAGGCCTGGGCTCCAAGCAGCGGGGGAAGAGCCTTGCCCAGTGCCCACGCCCGCTTGGTACCTCCACGTAGAAGGCGGTGGCCGTGATCTTGTGCTTTTCGTCGCCTCGCTCCAGGAGCGGGATGAGCAGGTAGAGGATACGGCACAGCTCCTGGCAGGAGTAGTGCACCATGGCCCTGGGGGTGAGGCAGGGTGAGCAGTCCTCAGGCTCTCCAGCCCCAGGGGACCTGCTGGGGGGCTGGGAGGGTCTGGCCTGACACTCTAAACTCTGAGCAAGTCAGGGGCAGCTGGGTTCCTGGGTTCCCAGGATTTCCCATCTGCACAGAATCTCGGAGGCCGTCTAGTTTAACTGCTTTGTTTTACAGCTGGAGAGCCTGAGGCTCAGAGTGGGAAAGCTTGCCCAAGAGCACAGAGCACAGATCCCTTCAGCAGAGTAGGTGCTCAATAAATGCAATTGTATTCTGAGACCCCTGGGGGGCGGCAGCATCCTGGGCACTCAAGGTGCAAGGTTAAGGAACAGTGTTCCTGCAGGAGTCACATCGTCAGAATCGAGGTGCCCCTTCCCAACCCCAGGGGAGGCTGTGTATGGGGGCCAGGGAAGACCCCGGTCTGTGTCAGCTGATCATCTAGCCTTGCCACTTCCTGGCTGTGTGACCTTTGATACATAACTGTCCCTCTCTGGGACCTTGGGATCCTGCTGTGCAAAATGCAGGCTGATGATCCCTGTCCCACCAGTCAGCATAATGACCATGAAAGCTAACCTGTGCTACGCTCTTCCCATATACCAGGGGCTGTACCGAGTACTTTAACCCTCATCCTAAGCTCTGGTGATGGGTCCTATTATTTCCACATGACTGAGCGTAAAGCTTAGAGAGAGGCAAGAACTTGCCCTGGGTCACACAGCTGAGAGGTGGTGGGCTGGGATCTGGACACAGGCAGACCAGCCCCAAGGCCACACTCTGAAGGCCTTGGCTATACTGCCATGCCTGTATGAGCGTAGGAACTAAGGTCCCCATACAGTGAGAAAAGGGGTGTCGTAAGTAAGCGAAGGGCTGTGCGGTTGCCAGGCACTGTCCCGGCCGCACTCAGTGTCCACGGAGGGTGTGGCCACCCACTGAGGTCGACCATACCCTGCCACTTAGAAGAGGTGCGGGACTGAGGGAAGGGTCTTGCCCAGAGAGAGATGCAAACCCAAACCTCTCTCTCCAACCCCTGCGCCGGGCCATCCCAGCCTCACCTGGCCAGCAGGGACACTCCCCGGTGGTGGTTCTCCGCCTGCTCCATGAGCTCCCAGCCGCCCTGGTCCTCCAGAAAGGTGGCCTCATATGAGCAGCCCATCCTCAGCAGCAAGGTTTTCACTACCTTGACCACCCAGCTGCCAAGACAAGGTGGCTGAGACCTCATGACCCCCGCTCCCCTCCCCCACCACACAGGGGCCGGACCTCCCTCCAGCCTGCCTCTTCCCACACCCCCTCCTGTCAGCTCCCATCTGGTCAGACAAGCTTCTCTGAGACCTGCTGATGCTGAGGTAGCAGTCCTCGGTGTACCCACCAAGAGCGGTTTTTTAAAAAATTGTTAGCTTTGAGAGTCAACAGAGGCAAAATTCCCCCAAATGGTGTTTTATCCTTCCTTTTCTCCTGAGCCTCTTTCCCTGGAAAGAGAGGTTGGAGCCAGACCTCCCCAGACCTCTGGGGTCTGCCTCTCTCCCCCTTACCTCTCCCCCTCACACCCATGCCTGGGCAGCTCTCTGGGGGAGAGGTCATCCCTCCTCACTTGCACAGTCTCTTGTTGGCCTGAGGCCTTCACCCTCTTGGGGCACTCAGAGGGATTCCCGGACCTGGATGCCCAGCAGAAGGCCCTGGGAAGTATGGGCAAGGTGGGGGGGCTTTTATAACCTGTGGATGGAGGAGGCTGGAACCCAGTCCTCTGTGCTTTTGAAGCCCCAGCATGGTGCTGGGAAGGAGCAGCCCTGTGCGGATGCCCCACTATGTCCTGGGTACTGGGTGTCCACAGATGTGTATGTGTACCTATAGGTAAACCTTTAATAAAATGGAAATGGACAGTGTGTGGAATGAAGTTTACGTTTAGACAAAGTTTTCTAGAAACGTCAGCCCTCATGTTTAAAGAGTTTATCACATGTGGACATACGTCAGGAGATACTGAGAGTGGGTGGTCCTCATGATTCAAGACAAAGCAGCAAAGCATTCTGGAAATTGCGTAATGTTTGGGAATTCACTTTTAGTTTTGATGTTTTGGGTTTTGTAATAACTACTGATCCAATGGGAAAAGTCAAGCTTCTATGAAGACCCGGGCTTTCAGAACCATGCAAGCTTCCTGCTGATTCTTAGAGACACATGCTGTCAGTTACAGTCCTGGACCAGCAAAGTCACACACACATGGAGGGAGAAGGAGGCAGGCTCCCGGTGCTGCCCACCCTGAAAGCCTAGGGCTTGCCCTCCCCAACTCTCCCTCTCCCCAACGATTCCCTTCCCCCCAGAACACTGGCTGAATAGCTAAGCGGAGATGTGCAAGTTTTCATTAGAAGGAAGGTTCTACCTTCCATGCCGAGCATCCGCACCTTGAACTAAGACCGAGTGAGCCAGCTGTGTAATGTTCTGCTCCATGACTTGACCACCCAGTGTCCCCATCTCCAGGAGCACTGGTCACTTTCTCTCTACCTGGCTTTAGACTGTCATAGCTCTTACCCAGACCACATCTACCCGGTGTCGGTGTGTGCAGCTGAGGAACTCGAAATTAGGCTAAAGCTTTTGGACACAGTGCCACATCATTCCTAGGTAGGTGACTCTACTCTTCCACCACGCCCTTGATTGGGTTCCAAGTTTTAACAAAAATGACCCTACCCATCGTCCTTCCTCCCCACCCTACTCCCAAAGATACACCTCTGGAGCCCCAGGTGAGGTCTGTGCTGCTTTGTAAAAAGGCAGAGGTGACAGCATAGGGAGGAAGGCTGTGGGTAGTGGTGCAGGTCCTTTGGCTCCCCGAAACGCCCACTCTGTAGGCTTCACCTTCCCAGAAGGTTCTCAACTTTTCCCAGTGAAGTGGAGCCAGCACTGCCCTGTCTCTGCTGTGGGATGGGGGTGCCAAGGACCCAACAGGGAGCTGCACTGAAGCCTGAGGCTGCCTCAGGGCACAGCAGCTGGACCTTTTGGAGGCGGACACTGGGGTTCTCTCCAGCTCCCCTCCCCAGGCCTTGCTCAGGGAGGTCCTCCAGGTCGAGAGATTGCAGCCTTTATCACTTGATGGTTGAGACCTTTCCACTGTGTGTTCCTCTTCCTCCTCCAGTGCTTCTCTACTTCCCCCTGGTTTTGTTTCCCCTGGAGCCCACCAGCTTCTGGAGTCAGGGCTGCCACCCTCACAAGCACCAGGGAGTCAGAGGTGGTGCTGTGGCCCTGGCATGGGATGTCCCACTGGGACGCAGGGTCCTGTTTGGTCCTTACAACACACCTGCAGGGCAGGGATCACTTACCCCATTTCATGGGCAAGCACACCAGGCTGCCAAGAGGTTAAAGTGGTTTACCCAAGGGACAAAGCCTAAATGATGGAACCACACTCAAATCCGAGATGTTCAGACTTCAAGCCCAGCCTCACAATGGCTTGCACTCAGCCCCTCAAAGTGTGCCTCTCTAAGCATTCCACACAATAGAAGCCAAAGAAAAGACTGAGACACTCGACTGCATACAAACTTAAACCCTCTGTATGGCAAAGACCATAAAATAGTTACCACTTAAATGGAATACATGTGACAAAGAGTTACCATCCTTAATATATAAAAAGCTCTTACAAATTAACAGCAACAAAAAAATTCTCAACAGTCCTATATAAAATTGGGCAAATTTTGCTCAAAGAAAAGGAAACACAGGGGCACTGGGTGGCTCAGATGGTTAAGCATCCGACTCTTGGTTTTGGCTCAGGTCGTGACCTCAGGGTTGTGAGACAGGAGTTCCACGTGGGGCTCTGTGCTCAGCACAGTCTGCTTGAGATCCGCTCTCTCCCTCTCCCTCCCCTTCTGCTCCTCCCCCGTTCACACATGCACTCACTTTCTCCCTCTCAAATAAATAAAATCTTTATAAAAGGAAAACACATATGGCACTTCAACCTCCACTTCAAGCGTAGTAATAGAAAATGACAGCATTTTTTTTTTCAACTTTCAGATCAGCGAAGACATAAATATCTTCTGTTCCACTGTGCTGGCCGAGGTGTGGGAGACGGCCATTCTCATGCCCTCCTGGACACAGCAACCCCTGGCAGAGGCCATGTGGCCAACTGAGTGCTTGAGAGGGCACTCTACCTTCCCTTTCATCACTCACTGGTCAAGAATGTTCTCCGCCCCTTATCCCTATCCCAGCTCGCGATTAAAATGCAGAAGCCCTTCAATGCACCCAGTCTCCTTTCGGGAATTTGTCCTACATTGTACCATCACATGTGTGCGTAAAGACATATAAACGAGCTCATTGCAGCTTTGTCTGTAAGTGCAAAGTACCTAAACCAAGAGGATCCTGGTTAAATAAATTACAGTACATTCCGCTCAAAGGGTATTATGCAGCTGTTCAAAAAAAAAAAATGACACAGATCTCTATGTCTGTTCTTCTAGGACAGAGTATATGCTAAAAGCAAAACTGTAACTGTAAAGGACGTTACTATTGGTATAAAAACAGAAACAGACACGTGTGCTTATCTCTGCATCAACCACCTGTGGAAGGGTATGAAAGAACCTGGTTCTTCTGGGGAGGCTCACTGGGTAAGGAGAGGAAAGGAAACTCACTTTTAATGCCTTTTGAGATCTTTACCCACATGTATGTATTACCTATACGGGTTAATAATGAAAAATAAGATGGTGAGGGGTGCCTGGGTGACTCAGTAGCTAAGCATTCCGCTCTTGATCTCAACTCAGGTCATGATCTCAGGGTCGTGGGTTCAAGGCCTGCATGGAGTCCACGTAAATAAATAAATAAATAAATAAAATAAAATAAAATAAAAAGGTGGAACTTGGATACAAATCTAATACAAATGATATGTCTAGGGAGGGAGGATGAAACATGAAATTGTGAGCTCCTTGGGGGAAGGCTTATTTTTTGCTGTCATCCAGCACTGGGCAGGTCTGAAACACAGCACTCCTAAAAATAGGCTTCTGTTTTCTCTTTTAGTCCCAAAGCTAATTCTACCAACTGACTGCCCTCAAGGTTTTAGGAAGGGCCCTTGCTAGTGGCCTCCCCCAGCCAGGGAGAGCAAGACATACGTACCGCACAGGTATGAAGATGGAAGGCGGAGTGTCTTTCCTGGCATCCTTGCAGAAAGCCATGCGGCTGGGAAAGTGGAGCCCGATGTGGTAATGGACCTGAATGAGCAGGGCCAGGAGCAGCTGGGGATAGATACGCCTCACACGACCCACGCAGCTGTTGACCGACAGGAGCTCACACAGGCCGCTGGCTGCCTGGGGGCGAAGGGGAGGCTGGCTGGAGGCTCCTGGCAGGGGTCCGGACAGCTTCTCTAGCAGCTTGGACCTGGATCTTTGCTCTTCTCTCACTCCAATTGGTAGAGCCCAGATCTCTCCACCCACCGTGCCCCCACACACACTCCAACTCCTGGCTCTCTGGGTGAGCCCTAGACCAGCACAGCGGCCTGCCTCTTTGGTGGTGACACGACTGTAGAAGAACTGGATGGAGGGCTCCTCTCTCATCGTGGGTGAGGTGCAGTCTTGATCCCGTTGTGCAGGTGAGGAAGACACCTCAGAGGGGTGAAAGCACTTACCGTGGTTGCCCGGCCCTTGGGACAGAGCTGGCACTGAAGCCCAGGCTTTCAGACACCAGCTGCACATGCCCTCCCTCTTCCTCATTCATACATGGGCACAGAGACCATGATGGCGCTCCCATTGTCCCTTCACTTCAGGCCATTAAACCTGGCTGCCCTCACTGCCTCCCCTGCTGCCCAACAAACCGGAAGAAACAAATCCCAGCTTGAGTGGGAGCCAGGGAGGCCCAGTCCTCAACTCTGTCACTCCACCCCTACAGGTCACACCCTGCCTTTTCTATCCACGACTGCCCACACCAGCCCCCCAAAATCCTGGGAACTTGGCTTTATTAGCGTTTTGTCCACGACTTTCCCTGGGACCTGACGGGTGCTCACCATCCAACCTCTCCACCTGCCATTCATCTCTGGTCCTGGCCTGGGCCCGCCTCCTGCTCCACCCACCAAGGCCTCTCTCACTGGTAGGAAGACAATGCAGGGGCAGGGGTGGTGGTGCTGGGGTCACAGACTGGATGGCTCCTTCCCGCCCCACAGTTCCCTGGCCCTCTCTGAGCTTCAGATCCATCCATCCTGTCAAGGGGTGGGGGGCTCACCGGTCCTCTTCCCACCAGCCCCACAGGTGTGGTGGAGAGTGATCAGGGGAGAGGTGAGAGTGCTTTACAAAGAATTGACCAAGATCTGTGCTCTCATGCTAGCTGACCCAAGGGAAGAGAATTTGTCAAGTGACAGAGCCCACGGCATGTTCCCAGGGAGATAAGAGACAAAATGCGGGCTGGATGAGAACCAGGAGTGGCACTTAAAAATTTGTGCTTTACAGCCTAGGAAACCTTTTCTTTCTTTCTTTCTTTCTTTTTTTTTTTTAATTTTATTTATTTATTTATTTGACAGACAGAGATCACAAGTAGGCAGAGAGGCAGGCAGAGAGAGAGGGGGAAGTGGCTCTCTGCTGAGCAGAGAGCCTGATGCGGGACTTGATCCCAGGACTCTGAGATCATGACCCAAGCTGAAGGCAGAGGCTTAACCCACTGAGCCACCCAGGCACCCCTAGGAAGCTCTTTCACACACAGTATTTCACTCTTCTGAAAAGGGAAGCTAGACAGGGTGGGACTTATTACCGCCCATTTTACAGATCAATATACCAAGGCTAGAGCAGGGGGAAGTGACTGACCGAGATTATATAGTGAGGCAGTGGCAGAGCTAAGATAAGCCTCTTGGACTCAAAGCCTTTACGTTTTTCAGTAGACCAAAGATAATGATTGTATCCAAAGAACATGGTTGTGCTTTAGAGAAAAGTCTCTAGTGATGGGCCATAGGGCTCTGCTCTTGGCTCAATCTTGGTCACTGTTTATCAATACGACGAGATAAAAATCTGTCCAGGCTGTATCTGTGCTCAAACTATGCTTCAGCAAAATGCACAGATGAGTGACTCACGAATACAGCAAGACACATTCCTTGAGGAAGGAGAGGATGAAGGACCAAATCGGGGAAGGAATGGAGGCTCATGCCTTATTCGTAGACCTCAGCGATGGGGGAGAGAGGCAGAGACCCCCAGTGGTGAAGCACAGGATTCAGAGGTAGGAGATCTGGGCTTGACTGCTGGCCTCACCAAGCTCTATGACCTTAGCTAAGTCCTGGGATGTGACTGAGCCACAGTGTCCCCCTCCGTAAAGGGGTTACCACCCATGTCTCCACCAGCCATGTCTTTATTTGCTTCCCTCCACCAGAATATCTTGCTCTCTGCTGAATCCCCAGAACTCATAAGTGTGCCTGGTATATAGTAGGTGCTCAATTATGAATAATGAATAAATAAATCAGTCCAACGGAACTTTTTTTGAGTTTGCGCCAGGTATACATCAGACATTGGGGATATTATGGTCAGCAAAAGAGGCTCAGGCACTGAATTCATGCATCTCACAGATTACTTAAAGGACCCCACACATTAGTGTCAAATTAAACACAACACGGTAAACCCCTCCAAGATAAAGCATGTGAAGCAAAGTGTAATATGCACAAATGTGATCAGGTCAGGGAGGTACGGGAGGGCTTCCCTGAGGAGGTGATGCTGGAATTGAGAGCTGAGGGATGAGTAGAAGTTAGGTTAGCAGAGAACAGTTCAGGAGAGGGAACAGCATGTGCAAAGGCCCTGTGACAGAGATAGCATGGTGTGTAAGCATTTCTGACAAAGAACAAGGCTGGATGCATGCAAGTAAGAGGGACCATGGAGTGTGGTAAGGCCCAAGAGGGGTGTGGGGCCTTGCAACATCAGTAGAAATACCGTGTTATTCTCAAGGACAAAGGGAAGCCACTGATGGGATTGAGAAGAGCAGAGGTGTATTCTCAAAGATTTTTTGGCTGCAGTACAGATTGGAGGGGCTGAAGTGGAAGCAGCAAGATGAACAGGGGTGCTGTCCAGAGGGCTAGGGCCAGGGTGACAGTGACAGAGGCAGAGAGAAATCTGTCTCTCTGCCCAGTCACCTCCCTGCAGTCAGAGCCACCTTTCCTCTGTGTTCTCAGGTATGAGCTCAGAGCCCCGCAGCAAGCATGTAAACATGTTGCATCACTAAATGAAAGAAAGAGTTACCTCATTTTATCTTCACCACCACGTGAGGCAGGCTCCCTCATCAGTATCCCATTTACAGACACAGGGGCTGAGCCTCAAGTGGAGAAGTGACTTGCTCAGGTCATAGATTAGTATGGGAATCCAAGCCAGCTCTTAGACCCGGGTCTGCAAGTCCCCCATCCCTGCCTACTGCCCTCCCTGTAAGTAGCAGCAAGATGCTGTCCAGGGGGTCACAAATAGCAGGCTGGAGACAGACCCACCTGAGCCATACAACTAGCTCCTGGCAGAGCAGGGTGTGCTGAGCTGGGCAGGAGGGCAGGAGCAGGGAGCGCAGGATGGGGTAGTCGTGAGGTAGGCCAGGCAGGGGCTCACCGCAAGGGGCACGATGGAGGTCCGGCCGTTCTTGGTGAAGGGCTTCTCCTTCAGGCTGGTCAGGAGCAGGTCCAGGAGGTCTCGGACGTCACAGCTGGGCTTGCGCAGTATCAGCTGCCTCCACATCTCTGCACCATTGCTGGGGGGTTGGTGGGTGGAGATGCTTAGTGAGGACCAGGGCACTGGGCCCACCCTGCCTCCCAGTGGTTTGGGGATGGAGAAAGGAAGATACCATCAAAATGGTATCCATGGGTGTCCCAGTGAGGAATGATTCAGAAAACACTAAGAGGCAGAGGGCTCACAATTCTTCAAAACCCTATTTCCATGTATTGTACCAAGTGCTTTATACTCAATTTATTTGGCAAACATGGAGCATCTTCTGTACCCCAGGCACTAGGCAAATCCCTGGGCGTATAGATATGAACAAGGTATTCAAGATCCTCAATTCCACTGAATTCTCAAAGGACACTCAAGTTGGGTTGTTATTCCCATTTTACAGATGTGGAGTTGAGGCTCAGAGAGGTGACATCATTAGTCTGAGATATTACAGATAATGAGCTGCAGCGTCAGGAAATGACCAGGTTTGGCGCCTTCAAAGCCAGTAGTCAGTCATTCCTCTATGCCAGGAGGCCCCTTAGGGCCTGGACCTTGCATTTGTCACATAATATCAAGGAGTGCAAGGCAGTACTCCAGGCAGAGGAAAGCCTCTGGACCTGCCAGCACCAGACTGTGGGCATTCCTATCAATTGTGGGAAGCCAAAAGCATGGGCAGGCCAGTGGTGCACAAAAGGGTTAACGGAACCCTCTGCATGAGCATTTGAACCTTCCATTAACTTTCCAGCTCTGTTCCCCTGGAAACCTGATAAAGATAGTATGTCAACTATGTTGCTAGGCAACATTGCTTATGGTGAAAATGACCCAGTTGGTAAATTGCATCTGGGCTGGGAGGGACTATAAATGAACTATAAGAACCGAAGAGGACGCTGTTGCATGGAGCCTCCCAGGGAGCAGTGACTCTTGGGACTGCGCTTGTCCCCATGGGGACCCCAAAAGCAAAATCTCTAGATCTTTCGTAAAAGAGCAATTCTAGGGGCACCTGTGTCGATCAGTGGGTTAAAGCCTCTGCCTTCAGCTCAGGTCATGCATAATCTCAGGGTCCTGGGATGGAGCCCCACTTAGGGCGCTCTGCTCAGCCGGGAGCCTGCTTCCCCTCCCCCTCTCTGCCTGCCTCTCTGCCTACTTGTGATCTCTGTCAAATAAATAAAATTTGGGGGGGGGGAGGAGCAAGAGCAATTCTCAGGAGCCATTTCAGCCAGGGCAGTCCTACACCTCTCGCTGGGAGGCCCAAGAGTCCAGCTCTCAAGCCCAGAGGGAAGAATAGGGTGAGGCACGTGAGGCATCCGGGACACTAGATGGAAGGAGGCCACGCTAGCGTGGCACCTGAGAGCCCAGCCTCCTTCCATCTAGTACCGGCTCTGTCTGGCTGGCCCACTGGGCTGCCACAAGGACTTCTGGGAGCAGGAGCCCCTGCCACTGCTGTCCTCCATCCTGAGCGACTCTGATGACAGGTGTGGCCCTGCCAGTCTTGAGTCTGAAGGGTTGGTGATTCCAAGAAACCCTCTGGAGGCTAGTGTGGGCAGAAAGGGTGAAATTCTTCCAGGTGGGAGCACGGGGACCTGACACCCTAGCTCTCACCTTCCCAGCCAGTCTCCCTGGCCTCTATAAATGACACGAGCTCATCACACACCTTGGTGCAATTCTGCGTGAGCTCCCGTATAACTATCTTAAGGTGTGGGCCACGCTCTGGCTGCCCTGTTCTATTCATTCAAAGGTGTGGGAGTGTTTCCTGGGCTGGGAGGCTGGAGCAGTCAGTCTGGTCTCTCTGGCCACAGTCCCCTCTGCCCGTCAGACCACAAGATCCTGAAGGCTGAGAGCAGGAAGCTTGGTCCTGTAGAGTCCAGCCCTGGGCAGGCCCTCAGCTCAGCTTGCTATGTTGCTTGTCACAACCAGCCATCTGGAGTGGGAATCATGCAGGGAATATTTCCCTCTTTTGTCTCTGGGGGGAAATGAAGCCCAGAGAGGACAAGTGAACCACCCAAGACCACACAGTAGCCAGAGGCAGAGTCAGGGCCAACACTCAGACCTCCTTTCTAGGGCCTCCTTAGAGATCTGGGCTCAGAGCTGATCAAATCTGAGTTTAGGTTCTCATCCTGTTGCTTGCTCCCTGGGTGCCAAGGACAAGGAACTTCACCTCAGTCTCCCCATCTGCAGAGTGGGGTTGTTGTACTAAGGACAGAAGGGATTAATGCTCCACATGGATACCCGGCAGGGCTTCAGAAGTGCTTAATGGCTGTCATAAGCATCTCAGATCATACGGAAAAGGGGTCAGCTAGGAGGGCCAGGGCCTGCTCTGGGTGGGAGGACAGGTTCCCAGCCCAGGGTGAGGGCTGCTCCAACCCTCGGAGGTGTGATGGCGGGAGCCCCTCCGTGGGTACCTGTCCAGTGGCAGGGGGCACGTGAGCAGGGCCACAACCACCTCGGTCATGAAGGAGCTGGCCAGGAGGGAGACGGGGAGCAGGGCCACCTCGCGGGCCCGTGGTTCCTGGATGTAGTTCAGCTGTGCGTAGATGCCTTGCATGATTTCTGGGATCTGGGGCACAGCCAGAGCAGCCGTGAGCAGCCAGGAGGCCAGTTGGAGAAGCCAAGGCAGGTGTGGGGAGAGTAGGGATAGGGGAGGAGGAAAGAAGTGGGGGTGACAGGATAGAGGGGCAGGGGGGAGGGGAGAGAGAAGAGGGCAACAGGAGAGAGATGGGGATTGGGGGGGGCAGTGCACCTGCTCCTTCCCTGGGAGACAGCCAGCTGTGTCTGCCTTCCCCACTGCCCCCAGATCATTAAGTGAGTTCTTTCTTAACCACAAGTAGGAAGCACCTAGAACTCAGCCACTACCACCCCTACCCTGCTCCAGGGCTTAGGGGTTCCCACACTCCCCACCCTGCCCCTGCCAGACGGTGGGTCCCAAGGGATGAGCAGCCCTGTGGGGACTCCCACCTCAGCCACTTCCCACAGGGAGCCTTACCACCTCCAGCACCCTGTGGCGGTACCATTCCAGCACCGAGCTGAGCGTGACCTCCGAGGCTAGCTGCATCATCTCCCCAGAGTCCTTCCCCCGGGCCTCTGAGCTGCCTTTCAAGCCTTCTAGGGCTGCTAGCAACAGGTCCTTAACCTGCTGGGGTCCCAGGAAGTCTCCAAACTCCTGAAACAGAGGCACAGAGATACAGACCCCACGGACGGGTGGCCAACCCTTTGGGGAGGAGCTAAAAGAGAGGGGAGACATGGCCCCTGCCCCCAGAATGAGCTAGCATCCCTCCGGCACAGCTCTGAACCGAGGAGGAGGGGGTACTCAGGGTGGGCCCGTGTGGTTGGGGAAGGCTTCCTTAAAGGGACTTGAGCCTGGAGAGATGGAAACATGGGGAGGAGACACTGGGGGGGGGTGGCTGGCACTGCCCCTCCCCCATTTCCAGGAAGGCCCAGAGCTGGTGGGCAGTGGGTGGTCACCGCGATCACACGCAGAATATTCTGGCATGGGCTGACAGGGTTGTAGGGCCCCAGGAATCGCTTGTTGCTCTCATAGAGCTCCTCCTTATTGGTCTCTTCCTTATCTCTGGATCCTGCAAGAAGAAAGCCTCAGTGAGGCCCAACCATCCTGTTCTTTTTTCTTAAACTTTCTGCTAAACGCAAATGTAGGAAGTATACAAATCAGAGATAAGCAGCGAGGTATGTTTTTCTGGAACCAGCACCCAGGTCCAGGTAACCAGCTCTTGCGTTGAGAAACACTACGTCATCAGCAGCACCCCAGAGGCCCCCTCTTGGTGCTCCTTCCAGTCCTCTGCCCCCTCACCCCACCTCCTCTGACCCCACTGTTCTGACTCCTTAAGCCACAGGTTAGATTTCTTGCTGTTGGACCTTTGTGCCGGCTTTCCCTCAGCGTCATGGGGGTCCCAAGTAGCGGTCCCAAGTAGCGTGAGCTCATTGGTCATGATGTTGCATCGTTTCCCATGGTGTGAATACACTACGGTCTAGGTCTCTCTTCTGCTTCTGATGGACACTGGGGTCACATCCAGCTATTGGTGCTGCTTGGAACATTCTGGTAGGCCTAGCCCATGCCTTTCAGTGAATGGAGGGACACATTTGTTGGTATGGAGGGAGAAGTGTGTTTGCTGGGTGCCAGGGTACGCACGGGTTCAGCCTCAGGGGAAGCTGCCAA
The DNA here is from genome assembly GCF_011764305.1 of Mustela putorius furo. NCBI lineage: Eukaryota > Metazoa > Chordata > Mammalia > Carnivora > Mustelidae > Mustela > Mustela putorius. The sequence continues at coordinate 43,671,839 of NW_025422005.1, read as the reverse complement.
ATGGTCTTTCAGTCGGGCCGACTATGCACCCCCCACCCCCAGCAGTGCACGAGCGCTCCAGCCCATTCCCCCCACTCCCCCCGCACCCCCGCCATCCCACCAGTGAGCTGTCATGTGGATTTCTGCTGGTCTGGTGGGTGTGTGGTGAACCCTCTTTAAATTGTGGTCCTCCTACCCCGGCCTTCCCAAACCCCCTTTTCTGATGTGTTTTCTTTAGTGCTCGTTATCTGACTTCACTATACGTATCACTTGTTTGTTTATTGTCTCCTAACAACGAAAAGGGCCCCTGAACAGGAAGGATTATTTAACTTCATCGCTGTTTTCAGTGCCTAGACTAGACCTGGCACAAGGCGGCTTCCTATTTCCTGTGGAAGGAAACACATTTCAGGCTCATTTCCTCAGGCCTTTCTGCAGCCTGGCCCAGGTCCCACCTGGATGCCCCAGCGTGTGCAAGCCATAGACATAAGGAAGGGCCATCGAGGCAGAAGGACCCTATGGACCAAGTGTGTGAGTTATTTGTAAAGAAAAGAAGCATGATGGGCGCCTGGGTGGCTCAGTGGGTTAAGACTCTGCCTTCGGCTCAGGTCATGATCTCAGGGTCCTGGGATTGAGCCCCGCATCGGGCTCTCAGCTTGGCAGGGAGCCAGCTTCCTCCTCTTTCTCTCTCTGCCTGCCCCTCTGCCTACTTGTGATCTCTCTCTGTCAAATAAATAAATAAAATCTTTAAAAAAAAAAAAAAGAAAAAGAAGCATGAGACCTGGAAACAGAGACACCCAAGTTCAAAGCCTAGCTTTGCTGCTCCCTACACTCAGGGGGTCCAGACAAAGCACTTCACCCTTGAAAGTCTGACAGTGTATGTCTGGGGGTCCCCAGACAAAATACAGGATAGCCAGTTAACTGCGATTTCAGATGGCCAGGTCACTCGGCCTCTGGAGCCAGAGTTTAAATAACATGCCAAAGGCCCGTGGGCGGGGTTGGGACCATGCAGAAAGGATGGAGGCAGTTAGCCGCTGCACACCTCTAGGCACAGTGCCAGCCTGGTACCTAGGTCAGCCCGTTTCACGCCCCCAGCTCCCTAATGCGAGGTCTACAGGCTGCATCCACTCCAGACCCTAACGTGGGAACTGGTCTTTGTTTGTTCACTCAGTAAACATTCACTGAACACCCACCATGTGCCCAGGCCCGGGGCTAGACCATGGGAATGGAGTGGAGATGAAGACATAGCCTTCCCTGCTCTTGGCACATCGTAGAAATGTGACATGAAAGTCACAGATTATACTTGAGAGGAAGAGGAGGGGATCCGATGGACAGATGGCTTAAATCAAAACAGATTTGTTTGTAGCCCCTGTCCTCTGGGTCTGTGTGGACTGAGGCATCGCGCCAGCCCATCGGACCCCATGCTGGGTTCCTCCATCTTCTACCTGTGCCCTTGCTGTCAGGGCTCCAGTCCATTCCCAGGCTGAGTATCTGCTCAGAAGCTTGCTGCAGACGTGCTGCCAAGGGCTTACGTTTTTGGAGCTCCAGGATGGTATAGAGGATGATGATGCCGTCCAGGGCCTCCCGGCCGATCTCCTCATCAGGATCCCCGATGCGAAGGATGAGTCTCCCCAGCAGAAGTCCCAGTGCCGGGAACCCCGAGGACATCTGTTTGCATCATAACTTCAAGGACTGAGTCTTATAGGTTCAATAGCACTATACAGTGATTAGTGAACAGAGCCGGATGGTCTGGCCCTGATAGGAGAGCCCTCTGAAGATGACAAGGGCCACCTGGGAACCCTGGGATAGAGGCACCAGATCCCTTAGAGCCAAGAAGTTTCTTCCTAAGAGTGTCCTCCCCTCCCAGAGGCCACTCACAAAGAAAGGCAGGGTCAGAAGCGTGTGGTTCAACACAGAGACATTGCTGTTCACAGCCCGTGCTCGCTCATGGGCCTTCCCAGAGTTCATCCAGGGCCCCAGGGGCTGTGAGGACAAGGACAAGACTCAGAGATGCAGGCTGGATACCAGCCTTCTGCTGCCTGGGTGGGGAGGTTAGCCTTCACCAGTCAGCAGTCAGCAGGAAGCTTCTAGGAGGGCATAAATGCAACTGTCCATAGCCCCCATCCTCCTCCAGGAGCATAGGGAGGCATGGGGTCCAGAAGTTGAGGCTAGGACTGGAAAACCAGAGGTAGGAGGAGGGACAATAGGGAGAGAGATGGTAGGTGGAGAGTCATGAGGATAGAAGAGAGGGAGGGATGAGAAGAGAAAAGGAACGCTAAGCAGGCGGCTAGAGCAAGAGCAGGAAGCTCTTGAGGGAGAGAGTGAAGGGGCAGGAGTTTGGAATAGGGCCTGTTAAGAGGGACCGGGGAGCAGAACACAGGCACAAGGTGACATCCAGAAGTCCAACCACTCCTGGGCATAGCCTCCCCAGGCTCTGGAGCCCGTTCTCCTTTCCCCTCTGCCCTTGTACTGCTCCCTGCCCCCACACCTCCAAGATGCTCTTCAGCCCGGCAGGAGTGGGATCCTCCACAAAGAGGGCATTGAGCAGTGTCTGCAGAGCTTCCAGGGTCTGACGGTAAAGTGTCTGTGGACAGAAGGAGGACCAAGTCACTAGGAGGCTCCTGGAGCAAACCCAGCCTGCAACCCCTGCTATGGGTCAGGGGAGGAGGGGCATCCAGTCCCATGAGAGCTGTTTTCTGGCCCCATCTCAGACACTAACTTGAGGTGTAGTACTGGACAAATTACTACTCCCGCCATGGGTTACAGTTTCCTTATCAACAAATCAGTGGGGTGCCTGGGTGGCAGAGTCAGTGGCCTGAGTCAAAACCTGTTGACCTGTTATCAGGTTCTGTGCTCCTCCGCATGGAGTCTGCTTGGGATTCTCTCCCTTCCTTTGCCCCTCCCAGGCTCCTTCTCTCTCTCTCTCTCTCAAATAAATAAATAAAATTTTAAAAAATAACAAATTGGTGATTATTATCCCTGCACTCATGCCTTAAAGGAGGAGGAAGAGGAGCCCCAGCATTGACTGAGAATCTATCATGGGCCAGGTCAGTGTGGAGATTCACACAACCGTATCCATGTGCCCTCAAAGTGTTTTTCTCATTTTGCAAATGAGCATGCACTTATCCAAGCTGACGCGGTTTCCAGTGGTGAGGAACAAAGGAGAGGCTGGGTGGGCCAGAAAAACAGGAGGGTCGGCCTTTTACTATTGTTCCGGGTGTTTTTACTTGATACTCCTAGACCGAAGTAGCCTTTCTAAGTTGCCCCTGCCGGGAGTCATGTCTCCCCTGCCCCGGTTCCCCTTCCCTCAGCCACACCCCAGTCCCAGAATTGTCTTAGGAAGGTGCAGGCGTTACTCATACACAAGGCTACAGAGTGGGTTTGGGCCACTCTGGGAAGACCCTCCTCTGCCCCCTGCATCCTTTCCTTCTGCCAGCTCATCATGTCTGTTTGTCTCCCAGGGTGTCCTCGCCCAGGCTTCCCCAGTCTGTGCACACCAGGGTTACACCACAACCACCAAGCCAGGCCCTGCTTGTCCTGCTACCACCTCCTTCCCGCCCATCCACGGACCCATTACTGTGCAGCACTGACCTCTGGTGTCTAGGCCTGGTACTGCAAGAGGGCTTCCTGCTCTCTTGCCAGGCAGCAAGGATTCCCCCACCTTGTCTCGGTGCACCACCTACCTCCCAGGACCCAGAGTCCTCATGCTGCCAGTGTGGTCTGACTCCTACTGCTCTCTAGACTCGCTTCCCAGCCCTCCTGCCTCAACCTCTGGCTCCAGCCACATTGCCTTTGCAGTCACCCTGTTCTCACAGTCTTCAGGCCACTGCACAGGCTGTTCCCTCTGCCTGGCATGCCCTTCCTTCTGCCCACCCCTCCACCCCAGCTAACCAGCTCTTCTGTAACCTCTCAGCTGCAGCACCATGACCCTTGACCCCCACCTAGGCCAGGATACCCATCCTAAGTTTGCTTGCAACATTTACCATGAATAAACGTGCATTTATTTGTATGGTTCTTTGACAGTGTCCCTCTCCCCGCCCCCCTCCCTCTACTATATCCCCCAGCCCCTGGTAGTTTGGAGTGGGCACTGTTTATATTTGCTGAATGAAAGGATGAATGAATGTGCCTCCCTCTGGGCTGAAACTCCTCTCCCTAAACCTCTCCCCTGGACCCTACATCCTACACTAAGGGTCACCTCTACCCACTTCTGGGACCACCCTTCCCAGGCTGGAAGACACTCACAGGAGCCCCTTGACGTTCTACCCTCATCCCAGCTAGGCATCACCCCAGCTCAGCCAGTCCTCAGCCCTCCTCCTCCCACTCCCAGCCACCTCCTCTGGCAGCACCAACACAGGCTCACATCCCTCTCTTAGGGCAGAACCCACAAGTGGACAGAGCATCCCAGACGAGCAATTCCTTATTCTGAAGATTCACTCATTCACCGAATATTTATCAAGAGCCTGCTCAGGCCAGGAGAGGCAAGGTCATGCAGCTTGAGTAGGGGTGTGAAGATTCACATCTACCTTCTGCAATGCTCTTTCTCTCCCCGCTAGGAGGTCAGAAATGCACCTTTGTCTAAGGACCTGGACAGCCCTGAGGACTCACCTGTATGGCCTCAGCCTTGGCCTCGTCTTTCTCCTGCATAGCCTGCACGGAGGGGAGGGAGAACACACTCTTCACGCACGTGCTCACCAGCTCTGCTCTTTCTTGCCAGCCCAGGATAGGCTGGGAGTGACTGAAAGCAAGGGGGATGGGGAGGCAGTGAGGGAGGGGCCCTGTGGCCGGAAGCAGGAAGCTAAGGATGAGGGGCAGGGAGGAGGGCACCTAGCTGGAGGCTGGGGCATGGCCTGAGCAAGATGAGGTCGGGAGGAGGGAAGTGGGTGTGCAGGATGGGGCCTGAGGAGAGGAAAAGGCCCAGGAGTGGGTGGGGCACTGAGGACAGGCCCCAGGGGAGAGAGGTGGAGCCCAGGGAAAAAGGGAGAGGGCTGGAGGTCTGGGAGGGGGCTGTGGACACCTCAGCTGGGTCAGGGTCTCCATGGCCTGCCAGCGGACAGTGCTTGAGAGGGAATCCAGTGGCTCCTCCTGGATCTGCCTCTGGACAGGGGACCACAGAGGGGTCAATGAGGGAGCAAGTCCACTGCAGACCACCAGGACCGAGGCCGCTGTTCCGCACAGGGCGCGGGGCTGTGCCAGCCCCTCAGCCTGGACAGAACTCCCCACCTCCACACCATGCAGGGCCTCCTCTGGGGAGAGCTGGCTCATGGCTCAAACCGGGTCCTGGGCTCAGTTCAAGGCCACCAAATACACACCACACCTTAACCAGCCACACCCCACACACAGGGCCCAGCAAGAACTGCTTCAGCAGCCCCGTGGTAAGGAGGTATATTTAAGCCATGGGCTGGCCCAAAGCAAAAAAAGCCACCATGAATGGCTCTGGAAGAGGGTCCACTTGAATTCCTTTAAAATTGTCCTAAGGGCGCCTGGGAATGGCTTAATCAGTTAAGCGGCTGCCTTCAGCTCAGGTCATGATCTCAGGGTGCTGGGATCAAGTCCCCTGTGGGGCTCTCTGCTTGGTGCTGAGTCTGCTTGCCTCTCTCTCTGCCCCTCCCTCAGCTGGTGCGTGCACTCTCTCTCAAATAAATAAATAAAATCTTTAAAAACAAAATAAAGGGCACCTGGGCGGCTCATTGGGTTTGACCTCTGCCTTTGGCTCAGGCCCTGATCCCAGGGTCCTGGGATTGAGCCCCAACATTGGGCTCCTTGCTCAAGGGGGAGCCTACTTCTCCCTCTGCCTCTGCCTGCTGCTCCATCCACCCACCCCACCCTGCCCCCCCCCCGCCCCACTCATGCTCTCTCTCTCTCAAATAAAATCAAATCTTAAAAATAAATAAAAGGGTGCCTGGGTGGCTGAGTGAGTTGGGCCTCTGCCTTCAGCTCAGGTCATGATCTCAGGGTCCTGGGATAGAGCCCCAAGTCAGTCTCTCTGCTCAGCGGGGAGCCTGCTTCCCTACCCCCACCCCCCACCCCCTGCTGCCTGACTCTATGCCTACTTGTGATATCTCTCTGTCAAGTAAATAAAGAAATAATAAAATAAAAACGTCCAAATAATTACTTCTCACTTTTGATCTCCCATCTACATACAATAGGGGCTCAATTAATGTTGGTTGAATGAAGTTATCAAAGGCAAGGATTTGCTCTCTTTAAAGGACACAAAGCTAAATATAATTTTGGGGACTTCAGCGGCCCAAACCATTCCAGTGGATAACTGGGAAGTGAATGTATTTTGCCAAATAATAAGGAAACTCTTGGAAGTTTCCACACCAGGAGGAGTGTCTGGGACAAGAATGTGTTAAACAGTCACAACTGTTCACAGGGACTTGTGCTCTACAGTGATCTAACCACTGGGTTACATCCTTCCAAGAAGAGAGCCCACACACAGGCATTATTACCACAGGTACTGAGGAGATGAGAAGAGCCAGGCTCACAGAAGGAAAAGGGGTTGAGCTCCCTCAGCGGGGTGGAGGGCAGTTAGAGGTGGACCGCGGCTCACATCCAAGTGTCCTGCACCCATCTCTGTCCTCCTCCCACCTCAAGCCTTGTCTCGTCCGTTGGGCAGACCAAGACTCCCACCTCCTCCCCACCCAATGCCACAGGCCCACCCAGGGTTCCCACACCATCATCTTCTTCATCATGGTCTTCTTCTCGCCTTCCCCTTCCTGGCGTTTCTGGAGGGCGATGACATTCTCCACCTGGGAGGCAGCAGAGGGCAAAACCACAGGGTGAGAGTCACAAGGACCCCGCCCTCAGGGCTGGCCCGCACATCCCCACCATACAGGGCCAGCTCGTCCCCAGCCTCCAGCCCCCAGCATGTGCTCCAGAGAAATGAGAAACCAAGGTGACACTTGAGGTGGGGTACAGATTCAGGAAGGCTGTGGTGGCAGTGGGGGAGGGGTTGGATAATCCCTGAAGGGCAGCATTTGGAGGAGGACCAGATTTCAGGCCCTGCAAAGCACTCCCCCTCTCTGGTCTCCCTCTCTTGGGGGAGAGGAGGCAGGAGCTGAGGGGACAGAAGAGGTGCTGTCACCTCCTGCCGAAATCCCACCATGAGTGATACCTTTCAAGGGCTTTCTAGTACCCACTCTTAAGGACACATCCTAGTCAGGTCAAGGTGTTTCACCAGCTGAGAGAGGGAATACCTTTACTAATGTCCAATTAATCTATGTGTGCTCATCATCTTAAGGCAGAAGAACAAAACTCATGAAATAGATAAACTAACTTCATCCAGGGAAGAAAGCAAAAGCAAGTGAACCCGATGGGCAGTGTGGTGGGTGCGAGAGGCCACACATTCTTGGCCATCGCAATCAAGAGGACAGAAAGCCCTAGAATCAGGGCTCATCTTAGGGCTTGCTTAGATCAACAGAAGGCCATGAAGTGATGACGTGCCAATTCCTGGCCTAGCCCTTCAGGGAACTGGCCGCCTTTTCCTTCTGGAACCCAGCCACCATGCCACAAGGAAGCAAGGCTAGATATAGGACGATGATGCCATGTGAAAGGTGACATTCCAGCCCCTGCTCCCAGGTAACCTCAGGCTATAGCACAGAGAGCAGAAGAGCCACCTCACTGAGCCCAGAGGGTTTCAGAATTGTCACACAATCCAGCAAGTTCATTTAGCTGAAGAAAACAAAAGCACTCATTCTAAAAGATGTGGGTTCTATGGTTGACTGTGGCATTATTCACACCAGTCAAGATACTGAAGGAACCTGAGTGTCCACCGATAGATGAGTGGATAGAGAAGGTGTGTGAGATCTGTACACACACACACACACACACTGGAATGTAACTCGGCCATAAAAAAGAATGAGACCTTGCCACTTGCAACCACATGGATAGGCCTAGAGGATATAATGCTAAGTGAAATCAGTCAGACAGAGAAAGACAAATACCACACGACTTCACTTGCATGTGGGACAGGAAAAACAAAACAAATGAACATACAAAACAGATTCATAGATACAGAAAACGTTCTCGTGGTTGCCAGAGAGAACGGGAGGTGGGGTGGGGCTGGGCAAAACAGGAGAGGGGGATTAAAAGGTACAAACATCCCATTATAAAACAATTAGGACACAGGGATGCAATGTACAGCATAAGGAATACAGCTGATAATATTTTAACAGCTTTGTATGGTGACAGATGGTAGCGAGATTGATCCTGGTGATCTCTCGGTCCTCTATTTAAATGCTGAATCACTATGTGGTACACCTGAAACGAACATAATACTGTACTCACTTATAATATTGTACATGCTTCAGTTAAAAATAAATAAAAATTAAAATTTTTCAAAATTTTCAGGATCAGGAGAAATGGGGCCCCTCAGTCCTTATTCCCCCAGCAGAGTGAACTTTTAGACCACTAAGTTTTGGGGTGGTTTGCTAAATTACAACTGACAACTTAAACTGCCAAAGTGATGATAGAGGGATAGCTAATAGATTGAATGGTCATGGGAGACCTCTCAGAAGAGCCAATGTTTGGGTTGAGTCCTGAATGACAAGAGAGAGGTAACCATTAAAAAAGGGGGGGGGGAGGTAACCATGTAAAGAACTAGAGGAAATTCTGCCTATTTCCCCAATCTAGAATGTTACTTCACTGTTATATCTCTAGTACCTGAAACAATGCCTTGCACATAGTAGGGACTCAACAAAATGTGTTGACTACCTCTAGTAATGAACTCTATTTATTGCAGGCACTGTGCTCAGTGTTGTGCGTACATTAACACAGGCCTCCACTTCAACTTTATTATGCCCATTTTGTAGCTGTGAAGAAACTTACTGGCAGAAAAGACAAATGCAAAGGCCCTGGGGCAGGAATGAGTATGCCATGTGTGAGAAACCGAGAAAGGCCAGTGTGGCAAGAACAAGATAGACAACCAAGGGAAAGCCATGGGATGAGGATGGATATTCCTAAAATGCCAGACCTCTTATATTAGTCCTGGCGCCCTGTCCCCATGCCCCACCCCGGGGCACTCCAGGGACTGGAGTTTGCCTCTGAAGCAGCCTGAGGGCAGTGCCTCCCTCCCGCTTGGCCTGGCCTGGGTGGATCCCACCGCTGGGCTCCATCCACCCGCCAGTCTCCCTGACTATGGGTGTGTTCACACTCACATCCACCAGTCTGTCCAGTCTGCCCCCACTGGCCTTCACCAAGTCCTGTGGGTGCTAGCTTTCTCTGGCCTCCTGACCCAAAACCTGGGCTGGGGCTGTGTCCTGAAAAGGGTCAATCCTAACCTTTCTTCCCCTTTTAGAGACCCTCTCACAATGGATTCAGTTGCTTAAAAAACCTTTGTTGAGCACCTATAATGTTCCAGACACCATTCTAGATGCTGGGAATAGAGTTGAGAGTAAGACAGACCTGATTCAGGGGGTTCCTGGGTGGCTCAGTTGGTTAAGCGTCTGCCTTTGGCTCGGGTCAGGATCTCGGGGTCCTGAGATCAAGGCCACCTCAGGCTCCCTACTCAGAGGGGTCTGCTTCTCCCTCTCCTTCTGTCTGCTCCTCCCACCCCACTCGTGTGTGTTCCCCTCTCTCTAAAAAAAATCCTTGATTTATGGAGGATACATTGCAGTGTGAGAGGCTAACAAAAACCAAGGTGAACTAGTAAAGCACAGTGTATACCAGATGGTAATGAATCCCATGGAGAAAAGAAGAGCCGGGCAGAGAAACAGGAACCACTGGGGCTGCAGAGTGGAGGAGGAGGAGGGGGGAGGGGTACCCCAGGGAAGTCCACTGGGGCTTGGACAGGAAGCCTACCAGAGCCATCTTGTTGTCATCATCTCTCTTCCCTGGCACCTTCAGCAGGCATGAGGTCACTTCATCGAAGATTCCTGAATGTCACAGTTTCAATGAGGAGACAAGAGGGAAGGTGCCACAGCCCTGTCTCCCCTCCCCCACTAGCCCCCTCCAATCCTTATGCCCTTAGCTGCCAGACAGAGCTACCTTCCTCAAAAGCCTTCAGTGGCACCATAAAGCCACTATTCTTGTTAGCACCCTCAAGTCTCTGCCTGATCTGGGACCCCTGCCCACCTCCCCAGCCTGTGTCCTGCTGCTCTCCTCTCTCTCGCCATGCTCTGGCCTCAGCCCTTCTTCTGGGCCAGGACAATCTTCTCCCTCAGGGCCTTTGCACAGGTGGTCTCCTCTACCTGGGCGCATCCACTACCACACCCCATTGCACAGCTAGGGCTCCCCTCCTTCAAATTTCTGCCTGTCTGCCACTGCTCGGCAAGGCCTCCCTGACCTTCAGGGTGAAAGAGCTGTTACCACAACATATAATTAAACTCTGATTAATTATATCTGTTTTGTCAGCCCTGGATTTCCTCATCTTTCTTTCTGGTGAAAGAGGCCCTTCTTCTCTGTGGGCTACCCTTTCCCTGGATCTAGGGAAGCTGAATTATGCAAGCACACACATCACCCCTTCTTCAGGTAGGGCTGGGCCTGGAACCCAAGCTTGACCAATAAAAGCAACCCATGCCCCCCGCCACACTGAACAGGACTGATAGACCCCCTATTAAAGAGACTGAGGGGAACCCAAAAGAAAATAGGTCTCTTTCCTTCTGAGGGCCTATGAGTGCCTAGAACTTGTTTCAGGGCCATCTCGGCCACCAGGGCTTCAGGAGGAAGGAGCCAATAGGGAGAAGCAGAGACACCAATAGTCGTGAACATAGCTTGCTTCAAGATCTCATCTCCTAGGTTCCCTTTTCCACTAAAAGGTACAAACCTCCTCAGAGAAATGGCTGAGTCTGAGATTTGGGCAAGAACGTGCAGAATGAGCCCGAAACGTCTGGTAGCAGAAAACAAGAGAGCTCCAAGAATGATGGGGACATGTCATTGGGACGTGAAAGCTCGCTTAAAGGGGATCCCACTGGCCAAAATGGGAATGATTTGAGGATCACGATAAATAGCAGTAGCGACAGATTATAATTCATTGAATGACCTAAGGAATCATGAGTCTGTACTAATAAGAACAAGTACACAAATAGCTGAAAGTTTGATGGGAAATGGGATGCTTACAGAGTCTCCACGTACCTCTCCACACAACATCTATTACAAACAGAGGGTAGTGCCACTAGCATCTACTGGGGACAGTCCGGGTATCCATCTTACAAAGCACAGACCAGCCGCTCCATACCTACATCCATGCCGCAAAGAATTATCTGACACAAAACATCAGGAGCACCAACGTTGAGAAAGCCTAGCCCCAGGAGATAGGGTATTGAATGGGAAAGGTCACAGGGGACGCTTCTGGGCTGCTGGGGAAGATCTTTGTCTGGTTCTCTGCAGTGGTTACCAGCTTGCATACATATGTAAATGCTCATGGAGCTGTATTTGAGATTCTTAGTACACTTTACATTCTACTGATACAGGCAGGGTCTATTTCCTGAAAACATTTTGTCTTTACAAATGCAAATGGACAAGCCTTGCCTGGGTGGCTCAGCTGGTTGGGCGTTGACTCTTGTTTTCTCTTCGCCTCCCATAATGACCTCAGGGTTGTGGGATGACCTCCTACTCAGGCTCCACGCTTAGGGGCGGAGTCTGCTTGTCCCTCGCGATCTGCTCCTTCCCGGGCTTACTCTCTCTCTCAAATAAATAAAATCTTTAAAAAATTCAAATGGGCAGAAAGTTCCTATTAAAAAGCAAAGATTGGGGGCGCCTGGGTGGCTCAGTGGGTTAAGCCTCTGCCTTCGGCTAAGGTCATGGTCTCAGAGTCCTGGGATCGAGCCCTGCATCGGGCTCTCTGCTCAGCGGGGAGCCTGCTTCCTCCTCTCTCTCTGTCGGTCTCTCTGCCTACTTGTAATCTCTGTCTGTCAAATAAATAAATAAATAAATCTTTAAAAAAATAAATAAATAAAAATAAAAAGCAAAGATTGGGGGCACCTGGCTGCAATCAGAAGAGCAGGTGACTCTTGATCTCAGGGTCAAATCAAGCCCCACATGGAGTGTAGAGATTACTTAACTACATAAAACTATTTTTTTAAGAGATTTTATTTACTTATTTGACAGAGAGAGAGAGAGTGAGAGAGAAAGCCGGAGTGGGGGGAGGGTCAGAAAGAGAAACAGACTCCCTGCAGAGCAGGAATCCTGACGTGGGACTCGAGCCTGGGACTCTGAGATCATGGCCTGAGGGAGAGGCAGATGCTTAACTGACTGAGCCACCCAGGCACCCAGTAAATAAAGATTAAAAAAAGGAAGAAAAAAAGAAAAGCAAAGATTGACCCTAAATAGCCAAAATAATGTTTTTTAAAGGCTTTTATTTCTTTGTCAAAGATCACCAGTAGGCAGAGAGCCCTATGTGGGGCTCAATCCCAGGACCCTGAGACCATGACCTAAGCCAAAGGCAGAGGCTTAACCCACTGAGCCACCCAGGCGCTCCTAGCCAAAATAATCTTGAAAAAACAAATAAACAAAGGGGACTCACATCATACTTTCTGATTTCAAAACTTAACTGCAAAGCTATAGTAATCAAGACAGTGTGGTCTTGGCATAAGGGCAGACATATAGACCAATGGAATAAAATAGAAAGCCCAAAAATGAATGTAGTCAATTGATTTTTGACAAGGGTGCCACGATCTTTCAGTGGGGAAAGGATGGCCTTTTCAACAAATGGTTCTGGGAAGACTGGATTTCCACATGTAAAAGGATGAAGTTGGATCCCCACCTCACACTATATATGAAAACTGCCTCAAAGACAAAGATTAAAGGCTAAAACTGTAAAACCTTTCAAAGCAAGCATAGGAGGAAACCTTCACAACACTGAATATGACAATAATTTCATGAATACAACACCAAAAGACAGACAATAAAGCAAAAAATAAACCAGACTTCATCAAAATTGCACATTTGTGTGCATCAAACAACACTACCAGGGTACCTGGGTGGCTCAGTCAGTTAAGCATCAGACTCTTGATTTCAGCTTGGGTCATGATTACAGGGTTGTGAGCGGCTCAAGACACAGGGCAGGGTCTGCTTATCCCTCTCCCTCCTCTTCTGCCCCCCCTATCCTGCTCATGGACACATGCATGCACTCACTCTCAAATAAATAAATAAATAAATCTTTAAAAAAAAAAGAACACCATCCAAGAGAAGGAAAAGACAACTCACAGAAGAGGAGAGAATATTTGCAAATCTATATGATAAAAACTAGTAGCCAGAATATATAAAGAACTTCTAAAACTCAACAAGAAACAACCAACCAAATTTGAAAAGGGGCAAAAGACTTAAACACCCATTTCTCCAAAGATATACAAGCAGTCAATAAGCATAGGAAAAGATACTCAACATCAGTCATCATTAGGGAAATGCAAATCAAAGCCTCAATTTGATACCACTGTACAACCTTTAGAATGTCTATTATAAAAGTATTTTCAAAAAAAGGAAAATAACAAGTGCTGACAAGGAGAGATTAATAGTGTAGAAACTGGAACCCTTGAACATTGCTAGTGGAAATGCAAAATAGTACAGCTGCTCTGGGAAGTGGCTTAGCAATTCCTCAAAAAGCTAAAGATAGAATGACCAGATGATCCAGCAAATCCACTGGATTTGGTGTATATCTAAAGGACTTGAAAAGAAGGATTCAAACAGGTACTTGCACACTGATGTTTATAATTGCAGCATTAGTCCCAATAGCCAAAAAGTGGAAAGAACCCAAGCGTCCATCTAAGGGGAAATGGACAAATAAAATGTGGTACAGATCTTGGAATTTTATTCAACCATAAAAAGAAAGTAGTGTACACGGTACAGCATAGATGAATGTAGGGCAAGTGAAATAAACCAGACACAAAAGGTCAAATAATATAAGATTTCACTTCCATGATCTCTCTAGAGTAGGCAAATTCAGAGAAAGAAAGAATATTAGAGTTTAGCAGAGCCTGGAGAGAGAGGGCTGGGGGTTGTTGCTTTATGATATGAGCTTCCATGCTGGGGTTGTAAGTTCAAGCTCTATGTGGGGTGGAGAGATTGCTTAAAAATAAAACCTTTAAAATTTTTTTTTGTTTTTAAATAAAATGTTTATGGAAAAATGAGGGTCAACTAATAGCCTCCAAGGCAAAGTGCGGATGCTATTGTCCTCAGAAGAATTCTGAGAAGAACTTCAAAGAGGAATTCTCATCCTACCAGATACCTATTATACCTTTGTAAATACAGATTTACAAAGCCACGGTATGTTTTTAAAAATCACAATATGGTATTGATGCATGAACAAACAAAAATATGTGGAGATATAAATAACTGGGAAAAGATCTTTACAACATCATAAGTCATTAAGGGATTAATTTACAGAACTCCTGTGTATCCCAGCTGAGTGAGGGGCAGGCTCTGGATAGGACTTAAGGCTTCACTTAAGTGAGGACAGCAGACACTCAACAGAGGTGAGCTGAGCCTAGAGCCTGCCTGCTCTGTTGGTCAAACTTGAACCTGAAAAGCCAGGTCTGAAATTTAACTGGAAAGAAAGAGGCATACATTTTGAAAGAAATGCGTAGTTAGTTATGTGCCTCATATTTTGGACATAATAATGCATTATGATATGGAGATATTTCAGTTAGGGAAATTGAAGCTCGGAGAGATTAAGTAGCTTGTCCCAAGTCACACAGCAAGCAGAGGCTGAGCGCTGGATTTCTTGTGTTTAATTAATGCATTTCATGCTGTCCACTGCAGGTGTTCCTTCCCCCACTGTATGCTGTTCCTTTCCCACTATATGCTGTTCCTTCCTCTTCCCACTCCTCTTCTCTAGCCTCCTTGCCCCCATGAGTCTGAATACAAAATTCTTCCCAGGTAGTGCCCTCTCTGGGGCTGTCACCCCTGCTGTACTCACCCTCTGGGATGCTTTGGAAGGCTTTGGTGTCTTCGTCTGTATTGGTACAGGTGGTGAACCCCAGCGGGAACTGACCTGTCTCAGTGCTGACCATCTCGCCCCAGCTCCCCAGATTCTCATCCAAGGGTATGGTGTGGATGCTGTTGCCCTCAGAGTAATCCTGCTGGCTGCTCAGTGTCAGGGTGGAGGTGTCACTGAAGATGAGGCTGGAGCCCAAGCTGACAGTCTCATTGGAGCCCAGGAGCAGGGTCATGCACGAGGGTGGAGAAAGGGTGGGGTTGGGTCCATGGGTGCTGGAGTGCAGGCTGATACCGTCATTGGGGCCAGGAATCAGGGTCAAGCATGAGGCCTGAGTGATGGTCATGTTCAAGTCAGACCTGGGATTGCCTTTGGAAGCCATGTTGATGGTTCCCTTGGAGCTCGTGTTCCAGGCTGCTCCAAAGGTTCCCTTTGCCACAGACCCGGAGATCTTCTGTGACACCACAGTGATGGTCTCGTTGACATCTGGGATCAGGGTCCCACTGGAACCTCGAGCTGCATGCAGGTCTGACTTGGAGGTGTTTCTTGAGCCCGCACCAAGTATCTGTTTGGTGTCTGGGTCCAGAGGAGAGTCTGAGGCTGGAATAAGGAGTGCTTTCGAGCCTGGCCTGGAGACACAGTGGCCCACAACCAGGGCTTCTCTTGAATAGGGCCTTATAAATGGGTCTGCTTCAGGCCTGGAAGGGTTGGAGTTACTCTGACCCAAATCAAAAATCTGGCTTGAGTGGGAGTTAAAGGCCTCCTTAGAATTGGGCCCTGTGTGGCTCCCTGAGCTCAGACCCTGGGTCTCAGTAGAGCTGGGGCTCAGAACGAGGTTTGAGGCTAGACTTATGGCCTTCTGGGAGTTAGGCCTGGAGACATGTTTTGAACTCAGGCCCAGGACTTCACCCGAATGGGAAGTGGTGATCTGGAGGGAGGCGGGACCCACAGCCCAGCTGTCAACAGGCCTGGGGGTGTTACCAGTCACCAGGCCAGGGGACTCCTCTGACACAGGACTCAGACTTGGATTAAGTTTTGGAACAAGGGCTGAGCCAGGATTTGGAGGTGGGCTCATAACAGGAACGAGGCCCATGTCTGAGTGAGACCCAGAGATGGTACCAGAGCCTACATCTGTGACCTCAGTGATGCTGAGACTAGGTGTCATCTCTGGGCTTTCACGGAGGACAGCACTAGCCCCTGGGCTCAGGGCCATGCCCAGTCTGGCAGTTTTTCAATGCCGCTGCTCCCTTCTCTCCAACAGCCAACTGTTGAGCCCCCTGCAATGCTCCTGGGAGGGAAAAAGGCAAATTCAGCGTGCTTCACGTTCTAAGTCATGCTTAAAACCTTTCCACGGCTCCCCACTATCCTTAGGATGAAAGCCCTTGCAGGACTTCCCCGGTCTGTCATGACCACACCCAGCCCACCTTTCCAGATCCATCTACACAGCCTCACCCCTTGAGCTCTGGGTCCCAGCCAGATCCTCATCCCCCCCCCACCTTGTTTCTCTGACCACACCCTGCCTCCTCTCAGCATTCTGCCCACCATGCAATTCTCTTGGCTTGAAACCTCCTCATGCTGTCCTTTGCCAAGCCCACTCCTCCCAGCAAAATATTCATCCTACTTTATTCCAGTGCCCCATTTCATGATCTAGCCTCTGACAGAGGTAGCAAGAACCATGCTCATCTTAGGTCCCTGGGACATCCCCAGCCTCTAGCACCCAGTGGGAAGTCCATAAGTACTAGAACAAGGTAGAAAAGGGCAGGGAGGAGCTCCTTTAGGGGTGAGCCAACTTCCAGCCTAAATTTCTAGAATTACTCTGCAGACAGCTGTGGCACTAGATTTTCAAAGCAGCCCCTGGCAGAGCTACCCACTGGCCTTGACAGTTTGCTTATTCTGGGGGAGGCAGGTTACCTGGAGGAAAACCGGGGGGCAGGCCACAAGACCAGAGCCGCCTCACACCAGCAATCCAGCTGCGGGGTGAACTCCCCAACCCTCCCCGCACCCTACCCCACTCCCGCACTTGGGCTCCTCTCCCCGTTGGAACCATTGGGACAGCTCACCTGCATGCATGGTGTTCTTAAGCAGGACTGGGCCCCTGGGAGGAGACAGAAGAAGACCGAGACAGCTCAAGTGTGTTTTCTCAGTGATTGCTGAGCAAAGTCTACAGGCCAGGCATGCACATCTGCTAAGCAAATCTGCCCTACACACACACACACACACACACACACACACACACACAGAGTCCTCAAGTTAGATATTAATGTCCCATTATATACTTAAGGAAGTAGAGGTCAAGGAAAGGAATGTCACCCACCCTACCAGCACTCAGGGAAGCCAAGACCCTTTCTTTATGCCTCATACCCACCTAACTCCTCCCCAGCTTTTCCCACTGTCTTCAGGACGGTGTCCCTAACTCTCAGCAGGACCTAAAGCAGCCTTCTGTGTCTGGCCTTATTGCCCCTTTCACTTCTCTTACACCTTCATACTCCCTTCCCCACTCCATGCCACCACCACTCAACGCTTTTGTGTTTCTCCAAAGAGCCAGGCTCCCGGGTTCGGTCTGGGTCTTCCAGGATTTGGGCACACCCTTCTCCAGACCCCTTCCCTGGCTAGCACCTATGGCTTCTCCCTTCAAATTTCGACTTAAGAGCCTTCCAGGACCCCCGGAAAGGTGAGGTCCGCTGTAAGTTCCCAGGGTATCTTGTCCACTTCTCCCTTGTTGACGCATAATAATATCTAGTCTCTCCACTAGGTAACAAGGTCTCCAAGAGTCTAGCACAGCACCTGGCACACAGGAACTGTTCGGTAAGTAAGTTGCTTCCTCTTTTAGGACTTCTTCATTCACTCATTTATTCATTCGCTAGCTCATTTCATCACTCATTCATTTATTATTCATTCACACACTAACTCATTCACTAACTCATTTACTCATTCTGTAAATTTTGCTCTGCGTCTTTATAGCTTGGCTTTGGAAAGACCATAGATTTGGAGTCATATGGCTCTGGATTCCGTCCCAGTTCAACTTCTTACTAGTCTGAGTGAGCCTGGGCAGGAGACTTTCCCCATCTGGCCCTCATCCTGCTCATCTCTAACACAGGAAGAATCAAGCCTGCCACCCATGGTGGTGGAGGTTTCAGTGCCCAACACAAAACACACGGGCTACCGAAGGTCCTCTCTAAATGAAAGCTATCTTTCCGTTACTCTTTGCCGGGCACTGCGGGCAGAGAGGCGTAAGGTGCTCAGAGCCCAGTGAGAGCTGCCTTCATTCCAAGCAAGCAGATCATGAATAGTTTCACATCCTGCCTCAGCCCCAGAGCTGATTGGACCCTGAAGCTAATGGAATTAAAAAATTCAGGACTCCTGGCCTACACACCCCCTTTCCAAGAGCACTATACTTAATTTGTGTTCACAGTTTTGCCTTCTTTGACTGAAAGAAGAGCTAAAAAAAAAAATCTTCCATTTCCAAAAAACCCTGGCTCTTCCCTTCATCACCCCTCCCACCTGTGGATAAGCGTGTGTGCGTGCACGTGCATACACACACGCACACACCATAGTTATCAAAGAGAGGCGTTCAACCTGGAAAAATATGCACCAGGTGCAGCCTCTGAGGCCATGTGTTGGATTTTCGAAGGCCTCCATGGTTTGGGCTGTGGAAGAGAACAATCCCCATCCCTCTTAACACTCCATCCCTCTAACAGAGCAGGTGTGTAGTACAGGCTCCCTGGGCAGAAAGCTACAGCTCTCAACCCTAGCTGACCCTCCCTCTTGCGTGAGAAATGAACAGATCTCCCCCACTTTTCCCCTCTTCTTTCCCTCATCCTCTTCTTTCATCTTGCAACAGACAGGCAAGGCTTCAGGGCCACCTGAATGGGGCAGCCCAAGTCTTACCCTCCACCAAAGGGACATTGTGCATCGGGAAGAGTGGTGGTTGTTGCCGGGCTTGGGTGGGACACTGCAGAGCCAAAGGAGCTCGGTACTGACTCGGCAGCCACAAGCTACCTACGGGCCTTTGCTTCCCAAGCCCAGGGAGGGCAGAGGAAAGGTATAAAGCAACTAGCTGATCCTATCTAAGACTGAGAATCACTGATGGATTCCCATCCTCTCTCCTCCGTGAACTCTTCCAGGCCTTGAAAAAGGGTTCCTGGAGCTCTCCGGGGGTGTAACTATCAGTGGATCTTCTAGCTCCGCATGGAGAACACACTTATCAGCTATATGGGCCTGGAACGTGTTAAGTACTTGTAAGTATGCACCCACACATCTGTGTGTGCACACACGCATCTGACATCATGGCACCTGATGCCTAGAGAATCCAAAACAGAACTTGCCATCTTTCCCCTATATCAGACCTTCCTATTCTCTTCCATTTCTAGAAACTGGCAATGATATCATCCTTGTCTACTCTCTTTCTCACCAGCTGCATCCAATTTTGGCCAAGTTCAGCCAACTCTGGTTCCAGAAAAGCTCCCAAATATCTCCCCCTGTCTCTATCACCCTTTCCAAACCCTAGAGCAGATCCCATTGCCTAAGACCCCTGTATGTAGGGACTGCTCCCAACACACCATTTTCCAAATTGAGCAGCACATATCCTCCTTTAAAATTGCATTCAGCGATGTGGTGCTTACATAAGGCTAGACATACAGATGAATGGAATAGAACTGAGAGTCCAGAAATAAACGTATGCATCCATGGTCAATTAATTTTTGACAAGGATGACAATTCCATTCATTGGAGGTAGAATAGTCTCTTCAACAAACGATGGTAGGACTACCATGTTTCAATAGGCAGAAAAATGATATTAGACCCCTACCTCACACTATATATAAAAATTAACTCGAAAAGGAATGAAGATGTAAGTGTCAAAGCTAAAATTATAAAACTCTTAGAAGAAAACATGTGAGTAAATCTTCACAACCTTACATCTGGTTTCTTGGATGTGACACCAAAAGCACAAGCAACAAAAGAAAAAAAGTAAAATAGGCATCATCAAAATTAAAACACTTGTGCATCAAAAGACACCATCAAGAAGTGAAAAGACAGCCTTCAGAATGAGAGAAAATATTTATAAGTCATATATTTGATGAGCCCAGTATCCAGAATATAAAAAGAACTTTTTTTTTTTTAAAGAGGCTCCATGCCCAGGATGGAGCCCAGCATGGGTCTTGAAATCACAACCCTGAGATCAAGATCTGAGCTGAGATCAAGAGTCGGCCACTTAACCAACTGAGCCACCCAGACACCCCCAGAATATATAAAGAACTCTTAAAACTCAACATCCAAAAGGCAAGCAATCCATTTTTAAAAATAGGTAAATGAGACTTGAATTCAACACTTTTCCAAAGAAGATATACAAATATTTAACAAGCACACAAAAATATGCTCAACATCATTAGTCCTTCGGAAGATGCAAATCAAATCCATGATGGGATATTACTTTATACCCAAGTATAATTTTTTTTAAGATATTATTTATTTATTTGACAGAGATCACAAGTAGGCAGAGTCAGGCAGAGAGAGGAGGAAGCAGGCTCCCCACTGAGCTGAGAGCCCAATGTGGGACTCGATCCAAGGACCCCGGGATCATGACCCGAGCCGAAGGCAGAGGCCCCAACCCACTGAGCCACCCAGGCGCCCCCCACTATAATTTTTAAAGTGGAAAATAACAAGGGGCACCTGCTAGCTCAGTCAGCAGAGCATATGGCTCTTGATCTCAGGGTCATGAGTTTGAGCCCCACATTGGGCATGGAGATTACTTTTAAAATAAAAAGTTTAAAAAAAGTTTAAAATTTTTAAAAAGCTTAAAAGTTAAAAAATTTTAATTTAAAATTTAATTTTTAAAAATTAAAAATTAAGTTTAAAATTTTAAAAAAAGAAAATAACAAGTGTTGACAAGGATACAGAAAATTGACAGCCTCAAATAGTGCTGATAGGAAGGTAAAATAGTATAGCCTCTGTAAAAACCAGGCTGGTGCTACCTCAAGAAGTTAGGATCCAGCAATTCCACCACTAGCTATGCACTCAAAAGAATTAGAAATGGATGCTCCAACAAAAACTTGTACCAAAATGTCCACAGTAGCACATTCCCAAGAGCCAGAGTGGGGAAACAACCCACATGTCCATGAGCTGGCAAATGGATAAACAAAATGCTTATCCATGCAATGGAATATTATTCAGCCATAAAAAAAGAATATACTCGCTAAGGACAAACTGAAAATACCATGTGAAGTGAAAGAAGTCAGACACAAAGGCCATATACTGTATGATTCCATTTGTGTGAAATATCTAGAATAATCAAATCTAGAGAGACTAAAAGCAGATTCAGGCAGACAGAAAGAGGTTGCCAGGGACCAAGGAAAGAGAATGGGAAATGACTGTTTGCTGGGTACAGGCTTACTTTTTGGAGTGACAAAAATGTTTGGGAACTAGATAGTGACGGTGGTTGCACACACCATGAAGGTACTAAATGTCACTAATGGTGAATTTTATGTTACATACATTATGCCACAATTTTTTTAATGCATGTACCAAGTAACAGGGTATAGACTCACTTTTCCCTGCTCCTCCTTTCCAAATACAACTAAATATCCTGGAAATGATTCAACCGACAACCATAAAAGGACTCTGAAAGCTAGGAAGAAGGCAGTGGACTAGCTAGGAATCTCAGGACTGGACAGATGACACTGGGTGCATTCCTTGGGGTTTTCTTTTCATCTCCTATATATCCCAGACTGGGCACCAGAAAGGCCCACAGACACAGATCTGCCAAGAGTATGTGTGTGCATACACACATACAAAGGGGGAAAAAAAGCCTGTTCCCTGGCCAAAGGACCAGGGTAGGGGAAGCCGAACAAGAGACAGGCCCCCAGTGGGGAGCTCTAATCCCCAGTCTATATCTGGGGCAGCAGCAGACCAATCTACCTGCAGGAGCAGTGTCAGCAGAGCCCTGCCTCTTGGGGCTCTCCACCCAATGGCAAGGAATTTACCAGGTCCCACAGCTCCTGGCCTCCCAGTGACAACAGGTGGCCAAGGGAAGCACCGTCTTACCCCTGCAGGTGGTACCACTGGGAATGAACAAGAACCCCATCAGGGCCAGAAGAACAAGGCATACTAAGCCTCTTAAAACAACCATTGGAACAATAGTCCATAAAGGCAGGCCAGGACCTACATTCTAAACCTTAACAGGTTGATTGCCAGCTAAAATAGATTTAAGTAAGATCAAAAGTCTCTTAACATAATGTCCAAGATATCAAGGACATAATCAAAAATTACCCACCATACCAAAAACCAGGAAAAAATCTCATCTCGAGAAAAAATACCTAATGCCAACACTGAGATGAATCAGATGCTGGAGTCTGCAAGAACGATTTAAAAGCTGTCATTATAAAAATGCTTCACCAGGCAACTATCAATCCTCCTGAAACAAATGAAAGACTAGAAAATTTTAGCAAAGAAATAAAAGTTATGAAAAATACAATAACTGAAATTAAAATAGAAGTTATTTTAAGGACACAACTGAAAAAATTTTAAATTACTAGGCGAGCTCAATAATAGGGTAGAGGGGGCAGAGGACAGAATAAGTGAAATTGAAGACAGCAATGAAATTTACTTAATCTGAGCAAGAGAGAGAATGGACTAAAAAATAGGAAAAGAGCCTCAGGGACCTGTGGTGCAAAACAAAATATCTAACACTCTTAGGGTTCCAGAGGAAGAGAGAGTACTGAAAACATTCAAAGAAGTCATAGCAGAGGGGCACCTGGGTGGCTCAGTCAGTTAAGCACCTGCCTTTGGCTCAGGCCATGATCCTAGGGTCCCAGGATCAAGCCCCCATTGGGATCCCTGGTCAGTAGGGAGTCTGCTTCTCTAATTCTCTGCCTTTCTCTCCCTCTGCTTATGCTCTCGCTCTCAAATAAATAAAATCTTTTTTTTTAAAAGTAATAGCTAAAAATGTCCCAAATTTAGTGAAAGACATAAACATACAGATCTAGGGAGCTGAGAAAACCACAAACAGGTTAAACCCAAAGAAGTCCATGCCAAATGCATCAGGATTAAACTCCCCAAAACTAAAAACGATGAAAAAAATCTTCAAAGCAACCAGAGAGTATTACATATCAGAGAACACCAATTGGAATGAGAGGATTTCTCATCTGAAACCAGGGAGGCCAGAGAGAGGTTGCACACATGCTTCCAGTGCTGAAACAAAAAAAAGCTGTCAACCATGAATTCTCGATCAGGCAAAACTATCCCTCAGGAATGAAGGGGAAATAAAGATATTCTAGGACAAAAGAAAAATGCATGCCAACCCAACCATGCCATTCCCCTGTAGAACCCGTCTGTGACTCCTCATGGGTTTTTAGATGATGGGGTGTAGGTAAACCTCATATTTTTTATAAGACAGATTTCTGGGCCTCCACTTGGCACCTCTGAAGGGGCTGAGGAATCCGACTTTTATCAAGCTCTCCCCACTTCCACCCTTCCCCGAAGTGACTGGTTGGGTAGGCTGCTGGTGGAGATATCCCTGTCTACAGTGTGATTACTGTGTTTCTTTTGCCAGGATCCTCAGCCCACAGGCCTGCCCTCCCCTCCTGCTCCCTCCATTCCCTTCCCCAACCCCATATTTGAATCCCTCTCAACTTCTCCCAGTGCCTCAAATGTGCTGGCCTCCTTCTTGACTTGGGGCCTTTGTAAAACGCTTTTTTCTTCCTGTAAACTTCCCCAAGATTCGCCATCTAAACCTCCATCACATCCTTTGTGATGCCAGTTTAGGAGTCCCTCCAGGAAGTCTTCCTGAGACCCTCAAATGTAGGTGGGATCACTCTATTCTGGAGGATCACTCTGTTTATTTGTATGTCTCCACTCTAAAAAAAATGAACTTGTCTATGTCTGGCCATCTTTTTACCCTGTTTTCCCAGCACATGGCACAGTGCCTAACACACAGGGGAGGTTCAGAAACATACATGGAGTAAGGGAATGGATGGATGGATGGATGGATGGATAGATGGGTGGATGGATGGGTAGATAGGTAGATGGGTGGTTTGATGGTTGGGTGGATGGTTGGATGGATGGGTGGGTGGATGGATGGGTGGGTGGATGGGTGGGTGGATGGATGGGTGGGTGGATGGGTGGGTAGATAGGTAGATGGGTGGTTGGATGGGTGGATGGATGGGTGGGTGGATGGATGGGTGGATAGGTGGATGGGGGAGGGATGGGTGGGTGGGGGATGGATGGGGGAGGGATGGATGGGGGGTGGCTATCTGACAACTCTTTAAGATAGGTATCATTATCCTCACTTACTGGCATGTTAATTCAGACTATTCAGGAATCTAAAGTAATGTTTGCAAAGCCCCAGAAAATGGCAGTCAGAATTCAAATCCAGGTCCTCTCAACTGACAGCTTTTCCTACAACATCCCAGAGATTTCTGAGCCATGAATCACTCAGTAAAGCCACATCTCCCTGTTTCTCACTCCCCATTCCCGTTGCCACTTAGGCCCTACCCTAGCAGAAAAGTCCAACGAAAACAACACAACTCTCCTGATGCCCAGTTAAAATGCACCAGTCCAGGGCTTTGGGGTCAGCTGGACTGGAATTTGAAACCTACTCAGTCTCTCACCAGTGGTGTGAGTGTGGGCAGGTGGCCTCACCATGCTGAGCATCAGTCTTAATACTCAATCCGTAAGATTAGCATAGGGAATAAAATGGGTAATGTACATAGTGCGGATCACAACACCTGACCCCCAGTAGTTCCCCAGTAAATGCTCCTCCCCATCATCCCTCCCACCAGTAAGGATAGGGTGGAAGAACTTGAGATAAAGACCAAGTCTGGCTTCCAGGGTCTCTGCCTTCTTGCCCCCCTCCCCCACCAAGTCCAGTCTACAGCATTCCTTCCGGGGTCTTCTCACCTCCCCCAACTCTCACCCACTGTACTCTCAAAACAAGCCTAAATTTTCTCCACGGGCCTTGAGCTGCTGCTATAAAGTTCAATGTGTTACCTCCACCTGGGGCATCCACATGGTTACAAAAAATTCAGCTTTAAGCCAAAGGTATGAAGTTCTAACTGTGGAGTTACAGCCAGGGGGAGACTTTTACCCAGGAGGGGTGGGGTCAAGGTGGTAAATGCCTTGTGGAGGCTGTTGAGGCTGCCTCCACCCCGGGACTTTCCCAGAGCCACCCCTCAGCTTACCTAGTCTCCCCCTAGCCCAGGCTGGTGTTATGGTCTTTGTGAGGTCACCATAGCTCAGGAGTTCCCAGCCAATGAGGTTCCTCCTTTTGCCTATACAGTAGCTAGAAGCTGGGAGGTATCCTTTCAAAGAAGAACCCTTTACCACTACTGAGAAATGACCTTACTCAAACAAAGACCAGGTTCCGTGCCCAGCATTCAAGTGCCCCCATCAAAGCCCCTCACCATATGACCTTACGTATTTGTTTATCTTGGGGTGACTGATTCTGAGAAACATTGCAGGTTTGGGGTACAGCATACCTGATAGGGAGGCGTGGGTCGCAGTGCGAAGGGCTTTGGAATCAGGCAGTCCCTGTGGAGGAAACAGGAGACCCACAGAGGGAAAACCCTGGCCCAAGGTCATGACAGTCCCTTATCTCTTCCCTACTCTACCCTGCCTCCTCGCCCCAGGTACAGATACAGTGAGGAGCTGGGTGGGAATGAGGGCCGGGCCGGAAGACCCAGACCCTGAAACCTCGATTCCAGGAGAAGGCAATAAAGGCACTACTACTATGTTGAGTAAGATTACCAATGACTACACTGGCAAATGGCGCTGGGCACCATTTAAAAAGCTGTAGTGAAACTAACCACTAAGCTGTATTCCGGGTTACCCAGGTCAGTCTGGAAATCCTCCTCACCGCCCCCGCCCCAGGTCCCTGCCCCAGGCGTCTCAGTGCTCAACAGTGAATTCCCTCCTGCCAAGTCAGATCTCCTTTCTCTGCTCCCCCCACTCCCCTCGCCCCCGGTTCTGCCTTCTGTGCCCCTGCCCTGCCTGCTCCTGGCTCTGCCCCCCAACCCCTCCACCTTGCTGCCTCAGGGGCCTGGGCCACCTAGAGCTCCTACCACTTGCTTCTTCCACGTGGCCTACCAAGCAGTATGACCAAATTTTCTTTCTCCACAAAATTCTCCTGGGACAGGAACTCCTGTCTTGTCCCAGGAGCCCCTCCTCGTCCATCAGCTGCAGTGACAAGCCTCTTCCTAGAACCCCCTCTGACTCCTCCCTCCTCTCCCCTGACTTTATGCACAAAAGTCCTTCCAACTTTGTCCTGTCCCTCCAACCCCACACCCTCCACTCTGGCTCAGGTCCTCATCCCTGGAAGCCCAGATTTTGGCCAGTCTTCTAAATAGTGTCCACAGGGCCAGCTCTCCCCTGGGCTAGCCGCAGACGCAGCAAGGGAGCCTCCCTGACAACTCATTCCCACACCTTCCATGTCTCCCCCTGCCCACAGGGTACGTCCAAGCTTTTTGGTCTGGTGTCAAGGTCCCTCATAGTCTGTTCCTGCCTGCCTGATTCTGCTCCCTTTGGAATTTGTTAATTCATACTGTAACATAATATGCATACAGGAAACTGGACGTATCATGCCAATTCTGGTGAATTCTCGCCGAGCGCACCACGTAACCAGCACCCAGACCTAGAAATGGGACATCACCCAGACCCCAGAGACCTATCACTATCCCCCACCAAGGGTATCCACTATCCCAACTTCTAATACCATCATTTAGATTTGCCTGTTTTTGTACTTCGTTAAGTGGAATTGTACAGCGACCCTCTTGTTTCTGGCTTCCTTGGTTGAATACTGTTTGTGAGATTTCATATATTTTTTCATGTGGTAGCTGCTCCTTCCAAATGCTGGCCCCCCTCTGATCTCTTTCTACTTTTTACCTCTTTCCAGAATCTTCAAGTAGTTGTTTTTCGGTTTTCTTTTTAAGTATTTTTTTTTAAGTTAAGTAAACTCTACGCCCAATTCGGGGCTTGAACTCACGACTCCAAGAGTCATGTGCTCCACCAAGTGAGCCAGCCAGGTGTCCCCAGGAAGCTGTTTTTTATATTCTGTCCAGAGTTTGCCGCCGTTATCTTTGGGATGCTTGTTTGAAAGGAGCTGCTTTGCCATTACTAGAAGTAGAATCTCGCCTTTTAACTTTTTTTCTTACTTTTCTTTTCCTTACTCGCCTTAGGATTTCTGAATTGGTCCGCCTTCTCATACTCTGCTTTTTTCTCTTCTGCTTGGTGAAAGCTACATATTTCATGTCTATTACCCTAGCCCTGTGAACATACACACTTACTGGCAAAGTCTGAAATTAAGTAATAGCGTCATCCACCTCAGGAAAGCCAACCAATAAAAACCGAAAGGACCTTGCAAGAGTTGTAGTCAGCCACCTGCCAACTCTGATGCTATCACCCTTTATTTTAGCCCAGTTCTGCTTTCTAAACCCTGCCAATGAGACCCTATTGTTTTATGTGATCCATGTGGCTTAGGTTTAACCAATACCTTGGTTAATATCTGACATTTTTTTAAACTGAATCTCGGACCCTCCACCTGAAGAACGGCCTTCATTGGGACATCCAGGCAGCTCAGTCATTAGGTGTCTGACTCCTGATTGCGGCTCAGGTTGCGATCTTAGGGTTGTGCTGTCAAGCTCCACGTGGGGCTCTGTGTTTAGCAAAGAATTGGCTTGAGATTCTCTCCCTCTGCCCCTCCCCACACGCACCAGCTTGCTCTCTCTAAAACATACATAATTTTTTTTTTTTTAAATAGCCTTGGGGCTCCTGGGTAGTTCAGTCGGTTATGCATCTGCCTTCAGCTCAGGTTCTGGGATCAGCCCCACATCAGGCTCCTTGCTCAGTGGGGCACCTGCTGCTCCCTCTGCCTGCCTCCCCCGCCTTGCTTTCTCTCTCTCTCTCTCTCCATCACTTGCTCACTCTCTGACAAATAAATAAATAAAATCTTTTAAAAAAAGAATAGCCTTGGTGCGTTTGGGTGGCTCAGTGGGTTAAAGCCTCTGCCTTTGGCTCGGGTCATGATTCCAAGTGTCCTGGGATCGAAACCCCATCAGTCTCTCTGCTCAGTGGGGAGCCTGCTTCCCCCTCTCTCTCCTTCTGCCTGCCTCTCTGCCTGCTTGTGATCTCTGTCTGTCAAATAAAATCCTTAAAAAAGAAAAAAAGAATAGCCTTGGGGTGCCTGGGTAGCTCAGTTGCTGGGCATCTGGCTTCAGCTCGGGTCATGATCTCAGGTTCCTGGTATCCAGCCCTGCACTGGGTTCCCTACATTACAGGAAGCCTGCTTCTCCCTCTCCTGCTCCCTGTGCTTGTGGGAGACCTCTCTAGTGGTCGGTCTCTCTCTCTCTCTCTCTCAATCTCTGTCAAATGGATAAAATCTTAAAAAAAAAAATAGCCTTTATCATTTCTTTAGTAAGAGTTTGTTAGTGGTGAGTTCTAGTTTTTGTTGGAAAAAAAAAAACTTCATTTTATCCTCTTTCTTATTTTTACTGTATGCAGAATTCAGGGTGTCTGTTATTTTACTCGAGAGCAGCAATGGTAATATCAATAGTCTAGGTCCGCCTGGCTCCATCAATGCTTTGAGAAGTCACTTAGCCAGCTTTGGGGTGACCAACCTATTATTTCCAGCTGCTTCTGAGATCTTTGACTTGAGTTCTGCAGTCTTTCTGTGACATATGCAGTTATACATAACTTTTATTTTATTTTTTCCTAGTTGGGATCCATGATGATTCCTCACGCTGGAGGTTGGTGCTCAGTCATTTGGAAGTTTTTCCACAAATATAAGAAAATAATTGCCTTTCCCTCTTTCTCTCGCAGTTCCTCTCCTGCTCTGACTACCTGCAGGCCAGCCCTTCTCCCTGTCTTCACCTCTCCCACTTCCCATCTCGCGGCTCTCTGGAGAGATCTTATGTAATTCGCGAATCAGCTGTGTCTATGCTATGTTAAGTCTTCCCATTAACTTTTTTATTTTAGGGGCACCTGGGTGGCTCAGTGGGTTAAGCCTCTGCCTTCGGCTCAGGTCATGATCTCAGGGTTCTGGAATCGAGCCCCACGTCGGGCTCCCTGCTCAGCAGGGAGCTCCCCCCCCCCCACTGCCTGCCTCTCTGCCTACTTGTGATCTCTCTCTCTCTCTCTCTCTGTCAAATAAATAAATAAAAATATTTTAAAATAAATTTTTTTATTTTAATTGTATTTTTCATTTCTGGAAGTTCTCTTTTGCTCCCTCTCAAATTCACTTGGTCATTCTGCATAGTCTACTGCTGTTTGTTCGTATTTTCAAGGTAGTTTTTATTTCTTTAAACATACTGCTTTTTTTTTTTGCTTTTTTTTTTAATTTTTTTTAAGATTATTTATTTATTTATTTGACAGAGAGAGAGAGAGAGAGATCACAAGTAGGCAGAGAGGCAGGCAGAGAAAGAGAGGAGGAAGCAGGCTCCCTGCTGAGCAGAGAGCCCGATGCGGGACTCGATCCCAGGACCCTGAGATCATGACCTGAGCCGAAGGCAGCGGCTTAACCCACTGAGCCACCCAGGCGCCCTAAACATACTGCTTTATTCCATGTCCGGTTGTTTTGACTTCTAAATACCTCCCGGATCTGATTCTGCTGTTTGCCTTTCTGTCAGTTTTCACTCTTGGGGCCTTGTTTTCTTAGGAGTTTTGGGGTTGCAGACTATGAGCTGTTCATTTTCCTTGACCCTTTGCCTGGGAATTCCGTAAGTCCTGGTTGAAGCTATGTTCCTCTTGAAAAGATTTGTTTTTGCTCCTGGTGGTCACCTTGGGGTACCCCCGACTACCTTAAACTAAATTCTACCAATTAAGAGGTTTTGGACCACTTAGGGGGTATGAATTTGGACCAAGGACCAGTGTGAGGGACAACCTGTGGTTAATCATTTTCAGAGGAATTTATTATTTTTTTTAAGTAGGTTCCGCACCCAATGTGGGACTTGAACTCATGACCCCAAGACCAAGACTAACATGCTCTACCAACTGAGTCAGCCAGGCACCGCCAAGGGAATTTTTTTTTAACTCACAAAGTACCAATATCAAAACCAGCAAGTGGGTTTATTTCTCTTTAACCCTTATAAAGGGTACAGCCTTTGGATTCCATTTTCATGAAGGTATCTACTACTACAATCCCCACTTTGGAGGGGAGTCCTAGGCTTTGTCCCTTGTCACCTCAATCTGTACAAGTACCAGAGTGGAAGTTCAGGGTCACCAGGGTTTGGCAAAATTCCTCAGGACCAAATTCAGCCTTGACAGTTGCTTCCCCTTCAGACAGCTACATGTCATCTTGCAGAATTTCCTATACCATCAGCTGAGAGATGCCCTTTCAAAGATTATTATATTTTATCCAGTATTTAAGTTGTTTTCCCTGGGAGGCTTATACAGTGTGTGTAGCTCATTACACTGCTGGAACTGTGCCCCCATCTCCTCTCCTCCTGTCCCCTCTTACACAACTTCTGCTGTAGCAACACAACTCCAGACTCACAGGAATGGTCCTGGCCTCTCTGCCTATCTCTCATGATGGGCCCTCCACACAGAATCTTCTTTCCCTCCCACTCTGTTGCCCAAAACTGGGTTCACCTCTTGGTGGTGAACCAAAAGACACAGCCAAGCCCAAGGATAGGAAAAGAAAGGGTTTTACCAGCAACAAGAAAAGGAGCATCCCAGGGGGCTTTTAAGCCATGGCTGCATGCGTGGTCACCAAGGCGCATGTGCAGAGGGGAATCAGCATGGACATGGGGCCAAAGTCATGTGGTGGTGACTGAGCCCAGAGCAGAATCTCAAGGCCTGTAAGGGTCAACATCACCAAGTCTCTGGCTCTCCAGTGGGTCTGCTATCTCAGTGTTCAGAGGGACTGAGATCCTGTGGAGGTAAGTCAAAATGTGTGTCAGCACCATCTTCACTTCTGAATATGCTGGGTCTGTGCCCCGACCTTATGGTGACTGTTTGTTCTTGTCTTCTTTCACAAGACGGCTGAGGGCCTACCATGACTTTTCTTATGTCAAGAAAGCTGTGTTTGTCTTTCTTTTCCTAGGGGTCCCCTAACTCTTTCTGCTTACAGTTCCCCTCCCACTTCACCTGTCTAACTCCATCTATTGAAAGCCAATAGGCATCATCTCCAGGAAGTCCTCCATGATGCCCTCCCCACAGCTGGGTTAGGATGTTTCTCCTCTGCTCTTGCAGCAGAGCTCAGAACACTTCTGACAGCAAGCTGTAAATTTCTGCTCGTTAGTTTATTTCTCTCATCATCTGAGAATGTTTTAAGGACAGAGATGATGCCTTTTCGACTTTGCTTGCCTGGTACCTGAAGCCCGCCCCAGAGCTGGTACCCAACATCAAGACGTATTTGGGAAAGAAATGAGTCTTATTCTTACTCTGCGCCCCTCCTCCCCCGGCCTCACTCCCTGCCCCACGCTGTTACAGCAGCAACAGCAAACTAGCATACTCACTGAAAAGGCAAAACAAAGCAAAAATACTAATAATAAATATGCACTGAAATGACTGAAAAGATCTTCAATAAAATGAAAACAAATTATAACTGGTTAGTGGAGCTCATTGTTCATTATAAGATAATGATAATTTCCTTTCTCCACATTTCTGAATTTCCAGTATCTTTCTTATACCACTTTTCTAAGGGGAAAAATAATCAGCTTTTATCTTCTCCCTAAGAGATCCTGGCCACTCTTCAAGGTCCAGATCAAACACTGCCTCCCCCAGGAAGATTCCCATAGATGAAGGTTTCCCACCCCATCCAGGTTGGGACTAAGCTTTTCACCAGGGTGACCCAAGCCTCTCGGCTCCCCAAGCACCTCTATGCCACCTGGTGATCCAGTCACATGGCACAGCCTATGTCCCCCAGCAAGCCCTCTCCCACATGCCTTTGCTCGCTCCCGCAAGCACCACTCCCTTGATCTGGAACATCTTTTCCTACTCCCCGCCCCCATGGTTCTCCCAGTGAACTCAGGCCATGCCTCTTCTGAAGATCTTCTAGTCCCCCAAGGATCTCAGGACTCCTCCCCTGTGCTCCTAATCCCCTTGTGTCTCCCTGATTCACTAAGCTCCTCTTGGGGGCCATGCTGTGGGTGCCAGGTCTGACATCCTTACGAGCTTGGACTCCCCTCTTTCAACACCGGCCCTAGAATGGAGATAATAAAGCCTCCTGGCTGCTTCTCTCCTACAGTATGTCATGGGGGGTGGAGCTTCCCAGAGCCTAGCATAGGGCTGCATGCCGAGTGGGGCTCAGCAACAATTAGTTATCTGTCTCATGACAAGTATCACTGGCAGTGGAGTCTTTTGGGGCCTGGTGTCCATTTTAGAGCCGCTCCACCTGCCAAAAGCCAGAGCTGGATAAGGTCCCTCTTCTCCAGACGTATCCCTAGAACCGTCAGAACCAAGAGAGGCAGGCAAGCTCAGGCCTCACTGGCATCTTTCCCAAGGATAATGAGATGCTTCTTCTCTTTGCCTTTGGGCAGGAGATGATGCTCTCACCCTGTCTTTGGTCCCAAGCCCCAGATCTCTATATCCTGAGTCCTTCTGGGTAGCTCTG
Organism: Mustela putorius furo; assembly: GCF_011764305.1. NCBI lineage: Eukaryota > Metazoa > Chordata > Mammalia > Carnivora > Mustelidae > Mustela > Mustela putorius. The sequence continues at coordinate 43,639,455 of NW_025422005.1, read as the reverse complement.
TAGGGATGACCCCCAACCCTGACTCCATGAGACCTGAACCAAACTTCCTCTTGACCTGCTCCCCATCCTTCAGATTCCCTCCCTCTGATGTGGGCATCATTCATCATTCTAGATACTCTTTCAACACACACACACACACTCTCTCTCTCTCTCTTGAATCAGTCCACCAGTCACCCTGATAGATTTCTCTGTGAGCATCAATAAACCAAAGTCCCTGTGTACATTCCAGGTGATTCTTGGACTCATTTAAACTCCAGGGTCCCCCCTACCTGGGTGGCTCATTTGGTTAAGCATCTGCCTTCAGCTCAGGTCATGATCTCAGGGTCCTGGGATTGAGCCCCACATCAGGCTCCCTGCTCGGCAGGAGTCTGCTTCTCCGTCTGCCTGCTGCTCCCCCTACTTGTGCTCTCTCTACCCACCCCTCTGACAAATAAATAAATAAAATCTTATTTAAAAAAAAATAAGATAGGGCGCCTGGGTGGCTCAGTGGTTAAGCCGCTGCCTTTGGCTCAGGTCATGATCTCAGGGTCCTGGGATCGAGTCCCGCATCGGGCTCTCTGCTCAGCAGGGAGCCTGCTTCCTCCTCTCTCTCTCTCTGCCTGCCTCTCTGCCTACTTGTGATTTCTCTCTGTCAAATAAATAAATAAAATCTTTAAAAAAAAACAAAAAAAAAAACAAAACAAAAATAAAAAAAATAAAATAAAATAAAAAAAATAAGATAAAATTAACTCGCGGGTCCCTGAAGTAGAGATAGGCTCTAACTTACTTCCCACACCAGAGCACCCAGGACACTCTCAGCACAAGCTAGTGACTCAGCCCCTTCCTTGTCAACTTGATGTCCCAGGAGTGGCCTGTGTATCCTAGGCCAGCAAGGGCGAGCTAGTGACTCAGCCCCTTCTTTGTCAACTTGCTATCCCAGGAGTGGCCTGTGTACCTTAGGCCAGCAAGCCAAGCCTATCATTCAATCTCAAGTAGATAATCTATCAACCACAATCTGGGATGGAAGGAAAATTCATAGCCTCTGGCAGATCTACTATGTCCTTGTCACTAACACTTGCCTGACCTTGGTAACTTCCTGAGACCAGGCAACACAGGGAAAGAACGATCCAGCAGCCACCTTCTGCACAGGAGGAGAACCAGGCTCAGGGAGAAGACTCCTCGTCCAGGTCTCAGGAAGGCAAGGTCAAGCTGGGTCTAGGTCCCTGGTCTTGGAACTCCCAGGCAGGAGCAGAGACAGGCAGCAGACAGAAGCTTGGTCCAACATTTTCTAGCCTCTCAATGGGCTCAAAGGTCATTTTGGAGGTGGTAGAAGTTGCCTGATTTGTTAAGCTCCTGGGAGGGTGTGGAATGAGGAGGAGGAGTCTCGGAAGCTATCTCCGCAGGAGACTTTTCTAGCTAGCAGGTCTTGGTGGAGTAGTAGATGTTGCACGGGGTTCCCACGTTCCAGTGGGTCCCAGCTACAGGGAGCCTTGGGGACCTTTGAGCCGCGGGGACTTGGGAGGCATTCTGCAGAGAGACTCATCATGGCCTGCAAGAAGATGTGCTCAAACAGTCGGACCAAGTGGGCCCTTCTGGGCAGTGCCAGCGTGGCTCTGGTGATCGCCATTGGATTGGTCCTGAGCTTCGTCCTGCAGCCGCACAGCCCGCCAGGTAGGGGCCCCTGTCATGCCATCTGGCTGGCTTCCCCATCCACCGCTCTGACTCCTCCTCTCTCTCACCCCACATCCCCACTAAGACTCTCCTCATCAATTTTCCCCTCCCCCTCCACCAGGCTTGTTGCCTTCAGCCCAGACCTCCCTCCTGTGCTCCTGAATGGATCTTCCTTTTGAGGGGGTCCTATAGGCACCTCAGACTCAGCAGAGGCCGAGTCTCAGCTCAATTTATCCTTCCCCACATCCAGTCCTCCATGGGCCCTCTCTGGGTGAAGGGCCTCTCCCTTCCCACAGAAACCTGGGGGCAGCCTTCATTCCCCTCTCCTGCCTCATGTCTGTACCCTCAGGCCTGGTGTCTTGAGGCCTTTGCCTCCCCACCCTCTATCCTCCCTATCCCCCAAACTCCGAGGCCTCAGGTGTCCTTAACTCCTGCTACAGCTTTCCTGCCCCCAGTCTCAGTCTGCAACCTACTCTCCCAGCTAGTGCTAGCTCTGTAGCTCATGAGATCTTGCTAAACACAAATCTCCTTGCTGCCCTCAACACACGGCTAGCCCCTTTGCTGGCGTTCATGGCCATTTACAGTCTGATCACAAGGCCCCTTTCCAGGCCTGCCCTCTCCTTGTCTCCACTCCTATCTGTACCCGGCCAGTAGCTGTTCGTCCAGGTGACCACACTCTGTCCTTCCTTCCAGCCTTCGCTGATACCGTTCTCTCTGTCCCCCTTTTCTTTCAGAGTTACAGCCTTCCTCAAAGCCCCCTTCAATGTTCCCTCCTCTTCCTGTAAACTTCCTGACCACCCAGGCTGGTTAGGGGGCTCCTTGGGCCCAGGAGCCCACATGTTTCTCTCTCTCTCTCTCTCATAGGGCTGGTGTCTCTGGGGTCCCCATCCCTCTGCTAGATAGGGAGCCAGACATGCCCTGGGACCCCAGGAGGCCTCAGTGGGATGAACGGAGAGGAGTTTGGGGCAGAGGCAAGAACTGAGGCCAATAGCTCCCTTGGCTTCCATTCCAGACTGTGAGCCTGAGGCGGTCTGCCGCCCGGATGCGGACATGCTGGACTACCTGCAGAGCCAGGGCCACATCAGCCAGCGGGACGGCCTGCTGGTCACCTGGTACCATGCTGCCAACAGCCGGAAGGAGATGGAAGCTGCCCTGAAAGGTAAGTCTGGCTGCCAGGGCTGGGACAGGCCACGGTAGAGGTGAAGGAGACGGGAGAGCAGAGGTGGGGATGAGACAGATTCTAAAGTCACGGTGTCCTGCCCTCTGCCCCAGCTACCCCTTTCATGACCTGCCAGCTGCCAGCTGTCCCGGCTCGGAGGTCCTTGCCCTCAAAGCTAGTGGAAGCCAGAAGATGTGAATTTGAGGCTCAGTGCTATCAAAAATGAGCTGTGGAAAGCTGAGCAAATTGTAGAATGCCTCTGAGCCTCTGATTCGGAGCGATTATGGTGGCACCTGGGGTAGCAGACCTGGTCCCATATCTTCAGGACTTTGGCCAAGAAGGCGGCTGAGGGCCCCAACCAGGCAGTGCCCAAGAGCAGGGAGCCTGGACAGGCACCCCTTAGCCTAGCTCAGGGATCCAGAGGCCCAGTTTGCTCCCTGGGGGTTCTACCCGGTATCTGCAGTATAAGGCTGGGGATAAGGCTGGCCCACAGCTGGGGTGGGGACCCTGGGTGAGACTCAGGGTTGGGGCCAGGCTGGTGAAGGCATCTTGGACGTGAATGAGCTTCCATGAGGAGAGGAGGAGCCAGAGCCAAGATCTGGGAGGCAGACAGAACTGGGTTCAAATCCTAACTTGGTCCTTTACTGTCACAGTGATTTGGGACAGGTGACTTCCCTGTCCGCAGTTCGTTTTTTCCCTCTGCATGATGTGGATTAGTAGAATTCCTGTATCATTAATCGTCCAAACCAGATCACGCTGAGCCTGCAGAAATACACTAGACTCTCCCAGGCAAAGGGGGGATATGGCTGCTGTAGTTAAGTGAGCCTATTTCCTGTGAATAATGATTAACACTTAATGAATGCCTAACCAGGGCTATCCTATTATTTTATTTCTTGTAAATGAGAAAGTGGAGGCACAGAGAAGACAAGTATCCTGCAGCAGTAACACAGATCACCTGTTTGCCGCAGGGCTCATGCCTGTGGTCTGGGTTCATGGGGGAGGGGTTGGGGGAGGGTGGAAGGAGGGCTCTGTAACTTCCTGTCTGTTGGTGGGGTTGGGCAGCCCTCCTCCTCCCCTCCTAGGGCCACAGGAAATGGATCCTTCCCTGTTCGCTTGTTGCTTCCTCACACCCCACCCCAAACATATCTACCTCCAGATTCAGCATCTGGAAGGCAAGTAACATTTCATGGTAAGAGAAGACTTTTCCAGAAAGAAGTTGGGCCTAGGTGGCAAGTGCAGGGAGGCAGGTTAGGGCCAAAAGGTACTTTCCGCTGGTCTACAGTTCGATTCATTGAGCATTCCCTGGGTCCCTGCTCCAGGTCAGTCTCAGGAGAAGGGTTTAAAAATGAGTGAGCTGTGACCTTGTCTCCAAGGGGCAGTTAGTGCAAGTTCAGCAAGGCAGCAGCATTGGGGTCACCAGGACTCACTCAGAGGGCTCTCCATGCACCCCAGTCCCCCAAGACTAGAACTGCCCCCCATTGGATGGGAACCATTCTCAGGAGCTACCATCTTACCTGCACCCCAACCCGGTTTCAGCCCAGCTTCTCTGGGCTTCACTGGGTCCCCGAGCCTTTTGGACCCCTCTCTCTGCATTCTGAAGTAACCATAAGTTAAGATGAGAAAAAGCTTTGCGCTCAAGTCAGAAAATGAAGGTTGCCTTCATAAAGACCTTCATGGTTTAACAACGTGTGTTTCTGTTCATGTCCTATTTCCATGGCCCCGGGGGGCTCATCATCACGGTGCCAGTAAGGAAACCTGGGAGTCCCCTGTTCCAGAAGCAGGATCCGTAACATTTGGAGGAAACAGGATGATGTGAAATGCTTGGCCCACTGCCAGGGACATCCCAGACCTCTGCTTCCTTCCCCTCCTGGAAATCCAGGCACCTAGATTTTAGGGAAATCTGCAGAAATTCTCTGTGACTTTGGCTGAGCTCGCTTTTACCTTTCCAGACCTAGGCTCTACTGAGCTTGACTTTCAGTCAGTCGGGTGTTCATCATTCAACAAACATTTTTGAAGCTCCTTTTTTAGGCCTGATACCATCTGGGTCTGGAAATTCAAGTGATGGTCACTTCAGACCCAGCCCCTGCACCCTGATGCCCACCTACACACAGGAGCAGTTCCATGGGACAAAGCCCTCAGAAGGGTAGCCCCGAAGCGGATGACTAAGTCAGACTGGACCTCGGGTTCAGGCGTGGCCTCCCTGAGGAAGTGGTATTTTAAGCCCACGCTAACAGATGAGCAGGACGTAGCCTAGTAAAGCTGCAGAGGGAAGAATGTTGCCAAGGCAACAACCAGGAGTAAGAGCCCAGAGATGGGGGGACAGAAAATATTCAAGCCTCACTACTCAAAGTGCAGTCCAAGGCGCGGCAGCTTGGGCCAGGCTGGGGAGCTGGGAGATAACGTAGAACCTTGGCCCGGCCCCTGACCTGCTGATGAGAACTTGAATTTTAACAGTTCCTGGGTGATAGGTAGTAATGTTGCAGAAGCTGGAGAGGCCGGATCCTAGAGACTGAGGGAGAGGGGGACTCCAGGTGAGATAAGAAATTTTGTCAGGGCCTGGTCATGTGGGACCACCAAGGCTGTGGTAAGGAATTGGGGTTTGAGTCCAAGGGCAATGGCTGAGACCATTTTGTTTTGTTTTTTTAGCAAAAAGTGACACAAGCAGGTGCATGTTTAGAATACTCCTGTAGTTGCTGTGTAGAGAATGGACTTGGGGGGGCAGGGCTAGAGGTGAGAGTTTAGGAGGTGGTGAGTGTGAACCAGGACAAGAGGCCCCTTCTGACGCCAGTGTTGCAGAGCTGAACGTGAGCCCTGGCTCCCTCCCTCCCCTCTTCCCTATGCTGCATATCCCAAATGCCAGTGGCCCTGGCAGGGTCTTCCAAGCCCACATCCACTGGGAAGGCCTTAGCTCCCTCCTAAGACCAAACTCTGAAGGACAGGGTTTTAAAAACTGAAATTAAAAAAATTAAAATAACAAGGCTCAGTGCTACAAAGGTGCAAGGAGATGGGCAAGCTTGTGTACTTCAGGTGGGAACATGAACCAGAGCAATTTTTCTAGACAGTAATTTGATAATGTGGGCCTTAACAGTGACCCCACATAGCCCTAACTCTAATTCCACAAGTAGGCCCTAGAAATAATTCAAAAACCAGAAAAGACTGTGCATCATTTATTAGTAGCAAAGAATTGGAAACTACCAAACTGCCTCAGGAATAAGAGGTGGCTCACAAAATCGTGGGAGCACTCTAACCAGAGCTTTTGTAGCCTTGATGAAAAAAGAGACCTAGATGGTGAAAATGTCATAACATTGAAGGAAAAAGATTAAAAATTATAAATGCAGTGTGGTCTCCACGGCATAAAAAGCATGCATAGACAAAAACGGAAGAAAATACATCGAAATGTGAACTCTGATGGAAATGTGGATTGAGTATTTTTCTTCCTGCTTTTCTGTATTTTCCAAACGTTCTTCAATAAATGGGTAAGACTTGGATGATGAGGAAAAAAAAAGAAAAAAGTCTTTCTTCAAAGGAGCTGATCCAGTTCTGCCTCTTGCCCAGACAATACCATGGTCCTGGAGGCAGATGTCATGGTAGAAGGACTCAACACAGTCAACGAGACAGGGGTCCCTATCATGGCGCACCCCCCGGCCATCTACAGCGACAACACCCTGCAGCAGTGGCTGGAAGCTGTGCTGGCCTCTTCCCGGAAGGGTGAGGATGCTCTGAGCCCCTTTCCAGCCCTCCAGGCCAGCCCCAGACTCAACTGCTCATAGCCTGGGCCCCACCCCCCACACACCCCCACTGCCCCTCCCCCTGCCAGGCACCCTGGCCCAGGGAATTCTAGGTGGGGTGGGGGATGGGAAAGGGCCGGGTACACTGTGAGGTGCAGACACGTTCAGATTGTTGCCTCCGGAATCCACCCCCCACCCCCACTCCCACCCGCCCCGAACTAGGTACAAACTGTTCAAAACCCAACTCCACCCTTCCCTCCCAGGACCCTTTGCCAATTTTGGTCAGAATCCAGGCCTCACCCTTCCACCTCCCATCTGTCATTCACCATGTCCCGCCCCCGGACTTGGCTGCTCTGTCTTCCCTCCATCACCACCACCACATACATCTGAGTGAGCTTTCCCAACGCCGGTTTTTCACTCCCCTCTTCAGCCCTGCATGGCACCTCGTTGCCCTGGGACAGCATATCCTCTCCTTGGTCTGGCTTTCAGCTGCCTTTTCTAACCTCACAGCTTCATGCCCCTGCGGTTCCCCTGGTTGCCATTCATCCCCAGCCCCTCACTGCCTGAGTAGGACAGGCCTTTGTTCTCAGGGGCCGAAGCCTGCCCTGTCCAAGAACCATGGTATCTTCTCTCTCATGCTTGACAGTCCCTGTGCCTGCCCAAGTCTGAGCCCTGGGCTGGCCTCTGCTTTCTCCCTACAGGGACAGGGCAGGTCCCTCCTCTGTGGTAGCTCAGCCTGTTGGAAAGCCCTCTTCACACCCAGCTGGAAGCAGGGCCCTGTCTGCCCACCTCATCACCCACCCCACCCCAAACACTGCTCTCTGCTCCAGGAAGTCATGTCTGCTGGTTCCTTCTGCCCTGAGCATGAGGGGCCATTTCCCCAAGCCCTTTGGCACCTCCCCACAGGCATCAAACTGGACTTCAAGAGCATCAAGGCTGTGGGCCCCTCACTGGACCTCCTGCGGCAGCTGACAGAGGATGGGAGAGTCCGAAGGCCCGTGTGGATCAATGCTGACATCCTGAGGGGCCCCAATGTGCCCATCTCAGTCGAGGTTAATGCCTCACAGTGAGTGTCCGCTTCTCTCCCCCAGCCGTGGCCAGCGCTCTTCCTTCGCCATCTGGCACAGAAAGTCCTCAGGGCCCCTTTGCCGAGTTTACTTCCAGTCACACCATGGAACCAGACCTCTGAGCCTTTTCACATGCTGTTCCCTTCACTTCGAATGTCTTTCCCCTGTTCCCTGGTGAACCTTTGCCCAGTCATTACCTCCTGCCACATCTACCCTAACATCCCAGGCTGCTGAGAGCCTTCATCCAATCCGCACGTCATCCTAACACAGCCCTGATTTCGGGGGCTGTCACAGCCAGATTACGGGTTTATAACCCCCTACTCCACAGTGGACCCCTAGAGGGCAGACAGGGCCCAGTCCTTTCATATCCCCAGGGACCAAGGCAGGGCTTGGCTTGCTAGAGAAAAGCCTAAAAGTGCTAACTCCTTCCCCAGCTCCCCTGAAATCCTAGCACTGCACCAACACCCACCCCCATACACCAGCTCATGGTACTCCAGTTTATAGTGAAGGGCCACACAGAAGGAGAAAATGTGTTGAGAGCATCTCCTGCCATGTTGCAGAAGGGAAAGCTGACAATAATTGAGACTCAATTTGTTCAATGTTTATTATGTGCCCAGGCACTGTTTCCAAAAAGTACTTTAGTTATCAAGAGAATGAGGTAGGTACTATTATTTTCATTTTATTAACACAGGAACTATCGCATCGAAGTTAAGAGTGGCCTAGGTCTAAAAATGGAGAGCAAGGATTCTAAGCCAGTCCTTTCTGATTCCAGTTATCCATCTCTCCATCTGTCCATCCATCCAGAAAGCCAGCCAAACATCCATCCATCCATCCAGTACTTTTATGATTCTCAAACTGAGGTGCATTTGGAAAGCAGCAGTTGGAAAAATGTAGTCCGAGGCCCAGGATAAATAATGGCTCATCTTCTTGGAGTGTTGATTTTACTTGATAGTTTGGGGAGGAGAGGGTAACATTATTGCTCCATTAAAATTCCTACCAGGGAAAAATTTACATGGGATTTAAAAATAAAACCTGAAGCTTCAGAGACAAGTAGCAGAGTCTAGATCCCCACATCTGGGGCTCTGGCTTGTCTCCCCTTGTCCAGCTGGGGATGCTGAAGGGGCCCGGCCCTACCAGAAGGGGTAACATCTTTGAGACTAAAAGAGGTTGAATGAGCTACCCAAGGTTATAGAGTCAGGACCTGAACCCAGAACCCCCTGACTCCAAAGCCCATGCCTCATTTGTAGGACCTGAATAAGTCACTTCTGTTCTTCAGGACTCTGCTTCTGTCCTTACACTCTACATTCCATAGGACTTCCACTTCCTAGCCCAGTGATGGGAACCCAGGAGATGAGGAAGGGGCCAGCAAGGCTCTCAAAGACCAGTGTCTCTGATTTTCTGCAGGTTCTTGGCTTTGGTCCAGGAGAAGTATCCTGAGGCCACTCTGTCTCCGGGCTGGACCACCTTCTATGTGCCCATGTTCCTGAACATGACATACACCCGAGCCATGGTGGAGAGGATGCAGGGACTGGTGGGCGCACTGCCACAGAGGGTCACTTTCCCTGTGCGGGCTGTCATGGTACGGGATGCCTGGCCCCACTTCAGCTGGCTGCTGGGCCAATCCAAGAGGTGAAAACTCCCAGGCCCCTGCCACAGCCCTTGATCTTCCAAACCTGCTCCCAGGCACCAGTGCTCCCTAGGGAGATCCCACCCTCTTAACCACATCTGTCCAATAACCCACTGGTGTTCACATCCTCTGCAGCAGCCCTGCTCTCTGCTTGTGTACCTCTGGTGATGGGCTTCTCACTATCATCCGAAGCAGCCAGTCCATTGGTCGATAGCTTAACCTGGTGGCAAGTCTTCCTTCCTGGGAGCCGGCTGTGCCCAGGATCATCCTCTAGGGATTGAGGGACTCCCATATGTACTCGTGCGGTCTGCACCCAGCTGCCTAGGCCCACCTTCCTCGGCCACCTCCCACAGGAGTTCCAGAGCTGTCTCCTTCTCCCTCCACACCTGTTCTCCCCCACAGCGTGTACCCATCCCTTTCTATCCTTGTCCCGTTCCAAGACAGGACCAGAAATAGACACTCCCAGGGAGGAGGCAGGATGGGGCAGCCCCTCCTGCTTGATCTTTCTCTCTTCCTTCCTGAAGCCCCTGTGACAACTTCTGCCCCTGGGAAGGCAGGAGTAATTCTCAGGGAGGAGGGGCTGGTGGGAAGCTGGAGGCCAGCTTCTTGATCATCCCTGCGCAGCGAGGGTGCTGCTCTGGGAGGAGGCCGTTGCTGGGCCCAGGCAGGAGCTGAGCTGGCTCTCTGGGCCCCAGGTACAGCCTGACGCTGTGGCAGAGTGCCTCGGACCCCCTGTCAGTGGATGATCTCCTCTACATCCGAGACAACACCGCCCCTGACCAAGTCTACTATGACCTCTTTGAGCCTATCCTGTCGCAGTTCAAGCAGCTGGCCGGTAGGGAGGGGCGGGGAGCAGCCAGGGAGGGTAGGGGCCTGAATTTTGCATTGGACGGCATTTGGTGGAGATTAGAGCAGAGCTAGAGAAGGGAAAATTCTGGGTGGACTCTAAGCACCTATTGAAGGCCAAACATGGGTATGGTGTGCTGTGTCAGCCTCAGATATCCAGGAAGCAGTGATTCCATTCTAAAGAGAGAGAAACTGACCTTCAGACCACTTAAGTAATCTGCACCAAGTCATTTGCTGTACACAGCACAGCCTAGATTGGAACCCAGCAAATCCCAAACCCTATGTACTTTCCCTTACAGCATAGTTTCTCAGAGCCTGTCCCCTCTGCACCAATGTACCTACTAATGAGTGACCCAGATGCTACCTGTTAACTTGTCCAAACCCCTTATTCCCTTGATCCTGGGCCTAGGAGAGCCTCCATTTAAGCTGTCTCCCAGGGAACCCGAGAGACTCAACATTCCTGCCATGGGACCCATGTTGGTGCGGGGACAGGGAGTTCCATCTTTGGGGCTGGGCAGACTTGGCTCCATCAGGCTCCAACCCCAGTAACTCTGTTGTTTGGCTGTGGGACCTTGCACCAGCCCCTCCTCGTAATCTCTGATGGTAGGACTTGTGCCTGGTGGGGTGCCTTGAGGCAGGGAGAAAATGTGTGTAGACATAGGGTGCAGAGAAGGTGCTCTGGGAACAGTGGCCCTTTCATCTTGACAATTTGGGCCCTGCAGCGAATGCCACACGGAAGCGAATTTACTACACGGGAGGCAGCCTGATCCCTCTTCTCCAGCCCCGTGGCGGGGACGGTCTGAGTGTGGAGTGGCTGGTTCCTGACCTCCAGGGCAACGGGAGAACAGCAACAGTCAACCTCCCAGGTAAGGCCTGCCTTCAGCCCCTGAGCCCCTATTGCTCCTAGCTAAACTCAGCAGCTGGGGTGGTGGGGGGAGGGGCGGAGTCCTTTGTATGGGGCAGGAGTCTAGGGCCTCTGTTACTTTGGCGGTGTGCTAGATGCCATGGTGGAGAGCCTAGGGCCCTAACCTTCAGTGCCCTTGAGTCCTGAGCTCTATCTGCTGTGGAAGAGGCAGGCCACGGCCTCAGGACTGAGTCCCAGTCAAAGGTCCAGAGCCGAGCTAGCTGCCGATCATGTCATTCTGATGAGTCCCAGGCACATTTATAAAGCAGCCTTCCGCTTGGAGCCCAGACCATCATCGACAGATCTCAGTGGATAGGGCACCAGCTTCTCCTTGGCTGCCCCCATTACCACCCCTGGATATCCCCTATAACCCCAACTCCTTACACTGTGGCCTCCACCACCCCCTTTCAGACAGAGAAGGCATGATCCTGCTAAACGTTGGCCTCCAGGAGCCTGGAGCCAAGGACACCGTGGCCATGGTGCGTGCCCCAGGAGGTCCTGTCCTGACGCTGGAGTCCTGCCTGTTGCAACTCGCTGGGCGGCCTGGGCGCTGGGGTATCTACCTGCACATAGCCGAGCCTTTGGCCCTCCGGCCGGCCCTGGCCACACTGGCCCACCTTTCTGCCCGTGGCCACCTGCTGTGGCCTGTGTGGATTGGGGCCACAGTCTCCCACGGCAGCTTTGTGGTCCCTGGCCACGTGGCGGGCAGGGAGCTGCTGACAGCCGTGGCAGAGGTGTTCCCCCACGTGACAGTGGCACCAGGCTGGCCTGAGGAGGCGCTGGGCAGTGGCTACAGGGAACAGCTGCTTGCAGATATGCTGGGCCTGTGCCAGGGTCTCTGGCAGCCTGTGTCCTTCCAGCTGCAGGCTGGGCTACTGGGCCGGGACACGGCTGGGGTGGTGGCCAGGCTGCTGGCAGCCTCGCCCCAGGCCACTGTCACAGTGGAGCACAGATCTGAGGGAGGCGGCTATGCACCAGTGCGGGAGGTGCTGCTGGCTGCCAGGGCTGTGGACAGGACCCGAGTCTACTACAGGCTGCCTCAGAGGGACCGCGAAGACTTGCTGGCGGACGTTGGCAGGAACTGAGCGCCTGCGGGGTCTGGGCCCGCGGACGCCTGGGTCCAGGCTTCCCACGGCAGAGACAGCAAGGAATAAATGCTCCTGTCTTTCTCGATGCACTGCCAATGTGTCCCTTGGGGCAGCAGGATGGAGGGGGAGTGGGCATGCGGTGGCCACTGTGGGGGCGGGGCTAGAGGGTCTGGAGGCTGGGGGCTAGATCACTCCGGTTGTCCAACAGGAACTGCTCACAGGCCTTGAAGGTGGTATAGAACTCCGAGGAGAGACCAGCCACGTTGGTGGTCACATAGTTGAGAAAGCCTGGGGTAGCCTGGTTGTAGTAGGACACCTGCCAGGTAGGAAGGAAGCCACATTCAGGGAGGGGGTACGGGGAGGGGATGGGGAGGGCAGCAAATCCGGGCCAGCACTCTGGGGCCCTAGGGGATGATGTGTGACCCTGGTGGCTGACAACCCCGCTTCCTTCAGTCAACCATACATGGTACTGCCAACCTGTGCCTCCCTTGTCAGATGGGGGAGGTTCTGGAGGACAGGGAAGGGGTGTCCCAAGCCCTGCACAGAGAAATGGTGCTCTAGGGTCATGGAAGGAAGTTAGAAATAAGCTCAGTGCTGAGATGGTGCTGAGAAACCCCTCACGTTACACATATAAAGGTAGCAAACACCAGCCTCCTTCCGGGTGCTGCCCCCTCCACCACACACACACTGGCCCTCAGCCACTTCCCCTACATTTTCAATTAGCGCTAATGCCTTGCTGAGTTTTATAAAGCCTACCTAGAGGAGAGGTAATACAAGTAAATAACGAGATGAACATTAGATCAGAACCCAGGCCTCTGCCCTCAGCATCCAGAGCTGTTTCGGAGACCCTGCTGTCCTCCTCCTCACAGATAAGATCCAGCCCCTGACACTCCCTGGCTCCCCCAAGCTAGAAAAGAGCCTGCAGGTGGGGCCCAGGTATGCAATTCACTGAGCCCACAGCACCAAGTTCTGGACGTGCATATGGCTTTGGGGTGGGGTGGGGGGGACACGGGCCTCACCTTGGTCAGCTGGTCCCCCTCTCGCCAGAAGCAGAAGCCGGAGCAGAGGGTCTCCCCGCGCCTGTATGCTGGCGTCTCAGGATGTGTGGGCAGTGTAACTGACCTCAGCGCGATGACGTAGGGGTCCCTGGAGCAGAGCAAGGATGGAGGAGGTGAGGGCCTATTCCCCCAGCTCAGGCGCCAGAGGACCCTCCACACAGATGACTCCCCCAGAGGCTAAGGCACAGAAATGTTTAAAAGGGCCGACGGGCTCTGGGCCAGGCTAGAGAGGAGGGGCCTGTGTGTCAGCAGCCCCGTATTTGCCAGGAGCCAGCATGGCTTCATCACAGATTTTTCTGGAAAAGCTGCTCCACTGCAGATGCTCAAAGGAGTCCCACATTTTGGAATTTTGGGCTTCACTTTTCTGTGCTTGTCCCCAACGGAAGTGATGCTGTGCATCCTGGCCTTGCCGCTCTTCAGTCAACATGGGGCCTTCAGAGGGTGGAGGCTAAGGAGGTGGCCCATGAGCAAGGGCCTGCCATGTCTGGGGGAAGGCAGCCTTGCTCCCCTCTCCCCTAGAGACAGAGACCACCCTGCCTTAGAGCACATGTAACCAGAAGGGAGCTGCAACCCCTCATTTTACCCATAGCAAGACCCCGGCAGCCCCAACAAATCAAGCAGTGCCTGGAGTCCCACAGCAAACAGGAAGAGCCCTGAGTTTAAGCTGCTGTCCCCTCCCAGGGAGGGAGATGAGCCCTGCCCGCCTCCGGTCTCCGCAACCTGGCACCCACCCATGGTCACAAGGCTTCCGCCGGGAGGCCAGGATCACAAAGTCCTGGGGCTTGGCATCGCCGCCGAGGACAGGGCTGATGACATGGTAGATGGCGTCGTCCTCGTCCACCTGCTGCACGAGCTCCACACTCCTATAGAGAGGGCCAGAGGTCAGGACTCAAGAGTCACGCTGGCTGCTCCTGGGACAGCCAGTCCAGCCCAGGCCCTCCCATGCTTCAGCCTTCTTAGGCAGAGTCTGGGGGGACACTTGGCCACCTACACTGCTCAGCCGGGGCCACAGGAGGGCAGGAAGGCCAGGCCAACCACGGGTGAACACATACACACGGGTACGGAGGCAAATGCACACAGACATGGGAACAAAGATATGCACAGATAAAGGCACACCCGTGAGCATACACAGACACAGGTCCTGCCAGTGCACACACGGCCCTGGACAGACGTGTTACAGTGTCCGGGTTATGAGTGCCTGCCATGTGCCGGGCACTGTTCCGTGGTGCTTTCCATGTACTGTCTCATTTAACCCCACAGCAGCTGACGCAATAGGTCCTCTTGGTGTCCCCATCGTATAGACAAGGGCCTGAGACTCAGGGAAATAGCCTGCCCACAGCCACAGCCCCTCAGGCCCAGGCATACTGCACATGGGTACAGGGCATAGGGTTACACCAATACGCACGCACAGAAACATACATGACCATGTCTGACGCTACCACCTCCTCCCCTGCTCTCCCACCCGCCCTCAGAGGCTGCCTCACGAACAGGGTGCTAAGGACAGGGTGGGGGGAAGCAGCTAAGGGCTCCCTTTCCCCTTGGGACACTCTCCTGCCCCAACCCCATCAAGTATCAAGATCTGATTTTTGCCTTCAAGGCCCACATCAGCCTGCCTCCTCCAAGAAGCCTTCCTACCATATGCCCAATGCCCCCAACATCCACCACCAAATCACCTCCCAGCTTTGTAGAATGTCACTACTAACAGGCTTGGGGTCACCTAGACCAGGGCTTTTAACTTTTTTGTTTTTTTAAGATTTTATTCATTTATTTGAGAGAAAGCATGCGCCCGCGTGCACACATACACGCACACATGAACAAGCCAGAGAGGGGCAGAGAAAGAGGGAGAAGCAGGCTCCTTGCTGAGCAGAGAGCCTGATGGTGGGTGAGGGCTCCATCCCAGGACCCTGGGATCATGACCTGAGCCAAAAGCAGCCACTTAACAGACCAAACCACCCAGGCACCCCTGACTTAGGCTTTTTAAAGCAATGGTCTTTTGTGCACCAAAGCCTTTGATTAAACAGAAAGCCTGTGTGGAAAGAGCCATAAGTAGGCCTGCTCCGGTAAGATAGATGGAGGTAGGAAGAGGAAGGCAATTTGTCAAAACTCAACTTGCCAGACAATCTGCTCACTGAATTCCCACATGCACGGATCCTCCTCATGGATAGACTTGGGAACATAGACGCCTCTTAGAGCAGCCACAGGAGAAATGACGGAAGTAAGGTGTTGGCACAACAGAAAATGACTTTAAGGGAACTGGGACAAAATACCAGTTTCAACTTTAACATTCTCATATTAAATACTGAAATTTTGGCTGTTTTCCTAAGAACAGCTTTATCTTCCTTGGCTAAATTCAGGAAGAAAATATTCACATGGAGAATCAGTAAATTCAGGGAACAAATGTATTCATAGGAGTAACATTTATATTCAGTAACTCACTACATTCAAAAATAACATATACGTGCACATTTCCCTAAGAAGAGCTGGCAGACTGGGTGAATTCATCAAACTGGCCGTTCCATGCATTCCCCTGAAGCTGGGAGGGGGCCACCAGGCCCTCAGCATTATAACCCCCACCAAGTGGTCCCCGAGCCTCCTATGGGGACACAGAATGCCACAGAACATGGTCTGAAAATCACTGATCTAGGAGCACCTGGGTGGCTCAGCTGGTTGAGCGTCTGCCTTCAGCTCAGGTCAAAATCTCAGGGTTCTGGGATCGAGATCCACAGTGGGCTCCCTGCTTCTCCCTCTGCTCTGTCCCCCCCACTCTCCTGTGTGCGCATGCGCACTCTCTCTCTCTTTCAAATAAATAAAATAAAAAGAAAGAAAAACCAAACATAGAAATTTAAAAGACAAAAAAAGAAAAAGAGGAAATTTTAAAAAAATCACTGATCTATCCCAGAGTGCAAATGCATGACCCATACCTCAAGTACCCATTTAAGAGAAGGAAAACTGAAGCCTACAAAGGAAGGGACTTGCCCAAGGTCACAGAGCCGGTTGGTCCAGAAACATGACTTAAACCCAGGCCTCTAACTCCAGTTCAGGCTCAGTCCCTCCGGAGGGCTCAGAATAACCTCGACTCTGACACCCGCCCAACACGTATCTGCACTTTCCCTCACACCGCCACCCCCCACGCGCTGCTAAAAGCCAGCAGGGGCTGAGCGTCAGGGAGGACAGCTCAGCAAGGGACACCCGAGGGCCCCGCCTCCCCATCAGGCCTGAGCAGAGCGCAATGCCCCACCCGCACCTCGGCCCTCACCGGTAGTGCTTGTCCCACTCCGGCCTCCGAAGCAGGTCCGAGAGCAGCAGGAAGGCCTGGGTGGCATCCACATGCACCAACATCTCCATGTGGAAGGACAGGAACTTGTCTTCCTCCAGAGTGTACAGGCGGACCTGCATGGGACAGAGGGCAGCCTCGGTCCCGCACCTCCTCCCCGGGCTATGCTAGGCCATGGGGTGAGCTGCCTCCACGCTGGAGGCCAGGGCTGGAAGCTCAGGGCTGCCACTGACTTGCTGTGTGACTGTGAGAAAGCGATTCAACCTCTCTGAGCCTCAGGCTCATCCCCATGGAAATGGGCCGCTGGGAGAATCTGGCACAGGTGGACAGGAGGGTGTATTAGGAAGCAGTGATTAAGGCAACAGCAGAAAGAGTCCTCAGAGCCATGGACCTGGTGAAGCCCCTAATGTCACAGATGAGGGGCAGTGACTCTCCTCAGGGCACAGGCAGAGCTCATGTCTTCCCTCAACCCAGGCTTGTCCTGGCCATTTCTGTGCAGGGAGGAAGGAGCAGAGAGAGGAAGGAAGCAGCAGGGCAGAGAATAGCAGAGATGAGGGGTTGGGGGCTAGATGGTGGGTGGGCAGGAGAGAAAGATTTGGGGGTTCTCCACTCCAGGTCCTGTGAGAGCATCGTGTTTCTCTAACTGGGATGGTTTCATGGGAGAAACCAATTCCTTTTAAGAAGGTCAGTTAAGGGGTGCCTAAGTGGCTCGGTTGGTTGAGCGACTGCCTTTGGCTCAGGTCATGATCCTGGAGTCCCAGGATAGAGTCCCACATTTGGGCTCCCTGCTCAGTGGGGAGTCTGCTTCTCCCTCTGACCCCCCCGCCATGCTCTCTCTCTCTCATTCTCTCCCTCTCAAATAATATAAATAAAATCTTCGGGGTGCCTGAGTGGCTCAGTGGTTAAAGCCTCTGCCTTCGCCCCAGGTCATGATCCCAGGGTCCTGGGATCAAGTCCCACATCAGGTTCTCTGCTCAGCTGGGAGCCTGCTTCCCCTTCCCCTCTCTCTCTGCCTGCCTCTCTGCCTACTTGTGATCTCTGTCTGTCAAATAAATAAATAAAATCTTTTAAATAAATAAAATCTTAAAAAAAAAAAAAAAAGAAGTCAGTTGAGCATCTGCCTTCAGGTCAGATCATGTCCTCGGGGTTCTGGGATTGAGCCCTACATTGGGCTCCCTGCTCAGCAGGGAGTATGCTTCTCCCTCTCCCTCTGCCCCCTCCCCTGCTTCTGTGCTCTCTCTTGCCTACTCTCTCTCTCAAATAAATAAATTAAATATTTAAAAAACAAAAAGAAAGAAAGAAATCCCCTTTGGACATGAGTGGTTTGAGAGAACTTCTGTGGCTTGAGGTCAGCCATCTCTGCTGGTGGGTGGGGCCAGCTACCTGGTTGATCTCGGAAGACAGCACCCAGTTGTCCTTGGCCACCAGCATCTTCAGGGAGGAGACATTGTTGTAGCTCAGGTAGACCTGGACAGAGCACACAGAGAAGCCTCACCTTCTCCCCTTCCTTGGAGGCTCTGGGCCAGGAGAGGACATTGGGCTGTGAAGGGGTGAGAAGGGGGGGTAGGTGCCAGGCCCTGGGCCTCAGGATAGAAAGCCCAGCCTTGGGCAGGCTCTCTGTGTGACCCTCTTCTCAGGGCCTCAGCTCCCTCCTGCCAAATGGGGACAGAGGAAAGCCCTTTGCTAACTGCACCAATCTTGAGTCATGACACAGTATCCTGTCCCCCTCAGGCCTACTTTCAAACCCATTCTGACAAGAACAGAGAGTCAGGGTCCCCCCACCCCCAACACGGGCCTGAGGACTGTACCCTCAGAGCAGAGGCCTTACCTGGTTGCTAGGGTCCCAGGGGACAGAGAGGGGCATTTCTGCCTGTTTACAGGATACGATGTACTTCCTGGGAGAGGGAAGAGAACCACTATGGTCCCTGGGAAGCCCACGTCTTTCAGAAGACTTCGCTCCCAGTGCTCAGGCCTGCAGCAGGGGAGGAACTCCTGTCCAGCCACGTAGACAGGCTGGGCACCCAGAAAATGGGAGCTGAGAGCATACGAACTCATCCAGAAGCAGAGTGAGGCCAGGGGCAGGGTGCTGGGAAAAGGCTCGCTCCCCGTGCCCTCGCCTAGCAGATGGCCTTGGCTGAAGCAGCTTTGCCCTCGAGCCTCAGTGGGCTCCTCCGTACAGTGGGGCTGGGCGTTGCACCTGCCTCATGGGGTCATCATGGTGGGGAGGGTCGGCCATGATAAGTGCTCTGTAGATTCACACTTCTCCTGTCTGCACAGATGGCAAACCCCAGTGTATTTCCAGCACTTTCCAGCGTGGAAAGTGCTTCAGCAGCCGTGGGCCACACCAGGCTGTACATCTTGAGCAACTGCCTCTGCTTTCGGGACCTACCTGACACTCATGATGGTCAAGGGAAGGAACCCAGGATTCAGAAGTGGCCAGACCCCGCCAGGTTCAAAGTCTCACTCCGCCCATCATTCCCATCTGTGTACCCACGGCCACCTAATCCCTCTGCTCAGTGTCCTCGCCCAGACACTGGGTCAGGAAGACCACTGGCTCGTAAGGCTGTGTGGACGTGAAGGCCCCAGCCCAGTGCCCAGCACAGGGGTGGCACTGAAGAAATGCCAGTCCCTGGGGCCCGCGGAGCAGGTGGACAGCCCTGAACCCGTGTCCCTTCCCACCACCCGCACTCACCTGTCCAGCCGGATCTTCTTCCTGGCACTAGCCTCTCGATAGCGCCGCTCGCCATCCTGGAGAGAGACGCAGGGACAGACTGTGCTGCGGGCTAGACGAGCAGCTTGTGCCCTCCTCCCGGCTCCTGCGCCCACATTATGGTTGCCCCCGCCCAAGGCCCAAGGAGGCCCTGCAGCCCTGACGTGGAGCTCAGGTCTCACGGGGGCAGCCCAAGGCAAAGCAACCTGGACAGGAAAGGGCCGAGTCTCTGAACTTCAGCCTCTGCTTCCCCCAGACTCTCTGAATGACTCTGGGAGCACCACCTGCGCTCACTGGGCCTCAACATCCTCCTCTCCGCAAGGAGATCGCAAAGGGCACAGACGGTGCTAGTAAGAACCCACGCTTCCTGGGCACCTACTGCTACCCGGCATGCTTCTGAAGCGCCTTCCATGCAGATGTCAAGCCTTGCCACAGCCCTCTCAAGTTGGGATTCATCTTACCCTCATTTTACAGAGGAGGAAACTGAGGCACAGAAAGGTGGGTGGCTTACCCTAGGTTGTAGATGTAAGGAGTAGGGCCAGGAATGGAACCCTGACAGCCTGACCTGGAGTCCAGCCTCTTAACCACTGCTTCTGGTGTCTCCCCACTCATGAGCGTTACTGGCCCAGGCTGAGAGCGCCTCTGATCTAGTCACCACTCCTCCTCTTCCCCTCCCCCGCAGAAGCCCAGCTGCGGAGTGGGGGTCTTTCACAGCCAATGTTTGGCCCTGTGAGGTAGACAGGGTGGAGGACCATCCTGGAGAGAGGGAATGCCTCTCCAAGGTCACCCCTCTGCATCCCCAGAAGGAAGCTCCAGGTGATCCAAGACAGCATTTTTTAAGAGACGGGCTTTGAACCCAAGCCCCTGACTCTGGTCTCTATGCTTCTTGCTCTCCTGTCACCTCCTCATAATGGTCACCATTTACTGAGTACCTATGGGCCTCAGCGCCCCTCATATACCCCCCACATCCCCAGAAGGCAGGAGTGCAGACACACCTGCTGTATGGGTGGAGACAGAAACTGACAGAGGGTGCCTGCTAGAACACGGCAGAGGGGGCTTCCAACCCACATCTGACCCCAAAGCCAGCACTCCTCTGACTATGCAGGCTCGCTGAATGCCTGCTAACACCTAGCTGAGCTAGGCCTACCCACGGCGCCCTGTTCTTGCAGGCAGACCAGGGCTCCTGCCTTGCACAAGGAGCTTCTCTGCGGGTCACGGGGCAACGCAGCTGGCTGTGCCCCCACAGAGGGGCAGGGCTGAGCCCATCACTCCCCCGCTGCATCAGGGGCTAGCAGGCCCTACCACCCCTGGGCAGAGAGGGAGGGGAAGGGAACTGGTGGTGGGGAGAGTGGCACTCACCCCCGGCTGGGGCCGAATCCAGGGCAGTGTCCGAGGCTGGTCATCCGCGTCCAGGACCACGAAGGTCATGAAGGCACTGTTGATGTGCCGCCGATGGCTCTCAGCCTCCTGGCGGTAAGCCTCCACGCACACGCCCACCTCCATGCTGAAGGGGAAGGACGGCTGCTTCCATGCTGGACCCACCTTTCTGAGCCCATGCCCCCTCCCCAACACACACACGTGCACGTGTGCACACACACACTCCTGTGGCTCTCCCAGCGGCCCAGATCAGAATCCCTCCGGTAGGAAACCCAGAACTGTTCCCTTCCATCCTGTTTACAGAGCACCTACTATAGGCCTGGCCCTAGGCTAGTCACTGGGGCCCCAGAAAGGAATACACTGGTTTGGTCCATGTACTCATGTGCTAACAGCTGGGGAACAGGGCACTGAGCAAGTATATACATACATGTATGTACATGTCTATGTATATATACTATGTAATGGAATAAATGTATATAACACGTACATACATATACATAGATACATACATATCATGTATATAAAACATGCCATGTAAACTGCAAAGGATTCTGGAAGGACGTGAGTACTTTTTCCTACTTGGAAATAATGTCCCCTACACACATCTTCACGAGGGCCCTAACAGCCATGCTCCCGACAGCTCACTCATGGCTGTTTTGTGGATTATGAAAAGCAGCCACCCCTGCGCCCCACTCTCAGGAAGCTTGATGATCCCAGCATGTGGATGTTATGCAGAGGGTGAACCAGCACCTAGGACAGGACAGTCACTGGGCCAAGGTCCCACAGCAGCCAGGAAGGGAAGCTGGGCCGGACTTGCAGTTGCTAGTTCAGGGCTCACCACCCCACCTCCCCACCCCCAACCCCCTGATCCCTCCACCACCCCTCCCCCGCCACAGCTGTGTGGGTCAGACCGTGAGCAATGGCCAGAACAGTAATAATAATGCTGCCCAGCACGGTTCCTCTGTCAATGTGCCAGTAAGACTGAACTCAGTAAGTACTGAACCCTCACAACTGTGATGTCGTCGTGCTGAGCCCCATTTCACAGGCCAAAGAACTGAAGCTAAAGTGGGGCACCTGGGTTGCTCAGATGGGTGAGCATCTGACTCTTGATTTCTGCTCAGGTCATGATCTCAGGATCATGGGGTGGTTTCCCGTGTGGGACTGAACACTGAGCACAGAGCCTGCTTGTGATTCTTTCTCCGTCTGCCTCTGGTCCTCCCCAGACCCCACCCCCAACCTACCCCCTCCAACCCTGTTCTGCAGGCTCTCTCTCTCCCTGAAATAAATGAATAAACAAACAAACAAACAAACAGCACAATTGTTAAAAAGAAAAAAAAAAAAACTGAAACTCAGGGATGTTGAATAACTTTTCTAAAGCCACACAGCCAATAAAAGGTAAGCCAAACTTAAACCCAGGGAGCCTGGCTCCCTCACTTTTTTTTTTTTTAAGACTTTATTTATTTATTTGAGGGACAGAGAGCATGAATGCGGAAGGGCAGAGGGAAAGGGAGAAGCAGACTCCCCCCTGAGCAGGAAGCCTGATGTGGAGCTCGATCCCAGGACCCTGGATCATGACCTGAGCTGAAGACAGATGCTTAGTGGACTGAGCCACCCAGGTGTTCCATTGTTCCCTCACTTTTAACAACTCCATTATGATCTTTGAAATCATCAAAGATACATATTTAAAGTCAGCTTTCTCAAAAGTATCTGATTCATTCCAAATTAAGGACTCTGGGAAGGAATTGTTGTTTTAGGAGAAAGGTAGGGAAAGACTTGATAAACGGCAGAACACTGGCAAGAGAGGACCCTATGATGTGAGCACAGCCCAGAGGCAGGAGCCAGGAAGAGAGACAGAGACACACGGAGCATAGGGTATGATTGGAGACCCCAGGAGCCACAGGGCTGGAGAGCCCAGAGCAGGGAATAGCAGAGCTGCATCTCGGTCATGGTGAGGGTGCCCTGCTGCTGGGCAGGCTTTAGACTTCATGGGCCTTTTATCTGTGGCACTGGCAGCTTTGCGACTAGGTCCAAAAGAGCCCTCAATCCCAGGGGGCCCTGGTTCCACTCCTTACCTATGCTTGAAGGCGTTGTTCACGATGGCCTTGAGCACCAGTCGGTCCCCAACCTGGGAGGGGCCCCGGAAGTGGAACATCTCAATGGCCTTCAACGTAGGGTGGGCACGGCACAGCCGGCTGGAGGAAGCAGGGGTTGGGGAGACAGGACAAATGCCCCAGTGCTTCAGCCACAGGCCTGGGCCAGCCTTTCCCCCTGCCCCCAGCCACAGACACAGCCCACATGCACTGCCCTCTGGTCCACCCACTCCCACCCAACATGGGATGCTTCTGCCCAGGGGAATAGAACTGAAGTCCTATTTCACAGCTTAGAACACTCAGGTCTATGCACCACTAGCAAGCAGCTGAGCTTGAGGTGAAAGACGAAAGGACAGGGCTTGGGACTAATTCCTTCCCCGTTGTTCCCCAACCTTTACACCCCAGCACCAGCTGCTTCTACTATCTAGAAGCCCTCCCCTTACCCGAAGCTACTTGTCATTCAAGGCCCAGCTGAAGAGCTTTCTCCAGGAAGGGTTCCCTGACTATCTGGGCTGTGACCCTCCTCTGAGATCTTCTCACACATGCACTGGGTCCCAGGGGGTCAACACAGGGGAGGGACCGTGTGGGCCAGGCTCTTTAGAGGTGAGGAATAATTCCTCTGGCTCAGGAAGGTGTGGGTTGAGGAGGGCACTCCTGACAGAAGATAGGTAGGATGAGACAGGACTGGTAGGACAGTCACAGGAAGCAATGAGGTCTTGGCTTAAGTGGAGCTGAGGGCAAGTAAAAGATCAGCACCAGGTCAAGCTGAATGGCCAGCCCAGGGCCCGGATGCTACACTAAGGCATTCAGACTAACCTAACTAACCTAACTAACATCTGGACTAACCCTGGGGTAGAGCACACTCCTCGCAGAGGGAACAGAAACACAAAGCCCTAGAGGTAGGAGGGTCAGGCAGTGAGTGTCAGTTATCATAGCTATAAAAAAATACCCCCATATTTAGAGAACAAACCCCGGACAAGTGCAGAGATTCTAGAAGAAGAAAGGAATTGTTCTCACCTCTAGGGAGAAGGGAACAGTTAAAGAGGCTTCCTGAATTTTAGCAGATCAAAAGGAGAGGAAGTGGCCAGGAGCAAAGGCAGAGAATGGGAACAGGGAAGGGCAGATGGCTTCAGGTGCAGCAAGCATAAGATACTGGAAGAAAGCAGGCAGGACCCAAGCCAAGAGGAGGCCCTAGGGCTGGGCGAGGGGCGTGGCATTTCCCACGCAGGTGATGAGTACTGTGTGGAGGAGGGGGCGGCCAGTTCACAGAAAAATCACTCCTCTCTGGCTCTCAAAGCCCTAGGTTTCCCCTAACAGAACAGCCAAGCTCCCGAAGCCTTGAATGCCAACTCCAAGCTGGGGTTTCTCCCCCCAGAGGGAGCCAGCCAAGGGAAGGAGGGAGAGAAAGGAGGGGAGGCAGAGGCAGTGCACTCTCTCCTCACCTGGCTGCAATGGTGGCCACGTTCTCCATCCAGGCCATGATCTGGCCCCCAAAGGTATTGCCTTGGTGATTGGCATGGGGGGGCAGGACCAGCTCCACGCTTTCCACACGGGTTTTCTCGGCTGGTACCATGCAGCTGCAGTCTCTGCTCTCCAGATCTGACCGGGGAAGGGCAGAGGGAGGGAGTGGGAAGGGGAAAGGTTCTCAAGGGCAGACCCTCCCACAGGGCAAACCCAGGGACCCCTGCCACCAGCACTCCCAGTCACCCAGAGTCTATCCACTAAGCACCAAGAGTGCCAGCCTCAGCTGAGGAACAGGAGGGCTCAGGATGAGGGAGGTGAGGTCATCCTGGGGCAGGGGGCAGGACACTGCCCCCTGTAGAGAAGACACACCTGGACATAACTTGGACAAGTCAGGGAACCTCTCTGACCCTCAGTTTCCTCATTGGTGAAGGGGTATGTCAGACCCAACCCACGAGGTTTGTGAAGATGAAGGGAGATCGTGATTCCAGAGAGCTTGGCACCAAACTCAGGAGACAGACTTTCAGAAGGATAGTTCTTCCCTCCCTTTGCCCTGACAGGCCCTGTCCGTCAGGGGCAATGGCATCGGGAGATCCTCAGTAGGAGAGGCCCAAGGGCGGGCAGGGCCTTGGGGGTCAGAGGAGCAGATGCTGATATGACATCCCCCCTCCAACCCAAGGGGGAGCCATGCATCTCCCATCAATCAAGAAGAGAGACCTCGTCAGCGACAGCCCATCAAAGAGGTGGCCATTCACGGGCAGGCTGCTCCGAGATGCCACAGACAAGCACAAGGGGAGGTGGAAGGGGGCCTGAGCTGAGATCTGGAGACAGGACAGGTCGGACAGTCCTAGGAAGCAATGAAGCCTTGGCTTAGATGGAGCCGAGGGCAAATAATAGGTCAGCACCAGGTCAAGCTGAATGGCCAGCCCAGGGCCTGGATGTCTCACTAAGGCATCTGGACTAACCCTGGGGTAGAGGGGCTGTCGTGACAAGAGGAGTTTGGGAGGGCTGCAGTGGATGGATGGCTCTAGGGAGGTCTCAAAGACAGTAGGAAGAGCCAGGCCTCCCCAGCCACAGCCCCCAGACCCCACATACATAGACACATGGAACTGGGAGCCCCTCTCGCTGCTTTATGGGGCCAACTGCTCGCACCTGCTCTCTCCCACTCTGGGATGCTGAACTACATTTGAATTGTCCTACAGTTGCCTTGTCTAGGGTGCAAGGAAGACTCCACATCCTATTGCTCTGGAGATCAGTGAGTGAATCCAAGGTTAACCCTTTGCCCAGCCTGTGCTCTCCATCAGGAAAACCTTTCCTTGTCTCTCCATCTGTCAAAATCCTACCACTCCACAGAGATCTTTGTGTGATAGTATAGAACAATCTCCAAGATGTACTCTTAAGGGGAAAGAAGTAAGACACTGAACCGTAGGTACTGTTTGTTCCCTTTTGGGTAAAAAGAGAGGGCTAAATAATACATGGTATGCTTAAGTATGCAGGGAATCTTCTGGAAAGGTGCCCCAAAATGAGTAACTGGAGGGGACCCAGGTTCTGGGTAGGAGAGAGTCTTGCTTTTTATTCTATATGTATATCTACATCTATATTATTTATGTATGTGTGTATATATATCTATATGTGTATATATATGTGCGTGCATATATTTATATATATATAAAGCATATAGACAGATAGATGGATGGATAGACAGATATGCTTTTTAAAAAATCCTATAGTCTTCAGCCACGCTCAGTAGTACCTTCCCAAACACCCCTAAACCTAAGATCCAAATACAGTCCGTGGTTAACAAAGGGTTCCTCACATCCTAATTCTATCCTCATGGCTCCTGGGAACTGAACAAGATGCCCAAACACGCCTTTCCCTGAAGGAGACCTTGAGACAAAAGGGCCATCAGGCCAGTGAGTAGACATCCCAAGGAGCCTCTCTTCCTCCCTTTGCCCAGTGGGGGCTGAAGACAGAGGAGGGCATGCAGGATGCCAGCTGCACTCCGCCCCCCCGGCTGCTCACCGTCCTGAATGACGCAGTTGGCCAGAAGGTCCTTCATGGTGTCCGCGTACAGCAGCCGCATGCGCCGGCGCTCGGCAGCCACACTGTGCTCTGTTTTCTCCTCCTCTGTGCGTGGCGTAGTCTGCTTCAGCTTCACCTGTGGGTGGGGGACAGCAGGGGCGATGCTCAGGACAGGTCTCCTGAAGCAGCAGGAAGGGCTGTGCCCCATCGCACACCTGGGGCTGCTGCTAGATTGTTACAAGTCATTGTCCCCTCTCTGTCGCTGTCCTCCTGTCTTCACGCTGGCTGATCTGTCACTTTCATCCTGCAAATGTCCCCAGTCCCCTTTCTTGGGCAAAGGCACAGAGGATGCAGGGGGTGGAAGGTCCTATAGCACACGTAAGGGAATGGTGAGATCTGAAGACTCCCACATGAGACGCACAGGGAGAGGTGGGGAAGAGGAGCGAGGGAAGATGCCTGGGGTCTGGCCACAGCTGCAGGGAGCTTCCTCTGTGAATTCCCTGAAGTGCCCCTTCCTCCATGCCTCTGCCAACCCCCAGCCTCACAGCCCCAGTCCCAGCCTGCCACGACAAGCACCCAGGTGTAGCGCCCTACCTTGGAGAGCTCCCGGTGGGCCACAAAGGTGGCCAAGGCCTTGCACACGGTCCATTGCTTCTCAGAGCACAGGTCCTCAGAGGCCACCTGGATGCCCACCTGGAAGGGAAGAAAAGGCGGGAGGAGTGAGGAGGGGGGAAATGGAGCTCCCACCCTGAGGCTCCACAACTCGATGGCCCAGGCCCGGCCTTGCATTCCTGTATCACCTACTGAGTCTTGGAAGCCAGAAACCTGAGATAGGTTCTGCTTCTACTCCTGGATCCCTGGAAAGCCTTGGGCAAGTCATTTCTGTCCTCTGGTCCTTGGTTTCCTCATCTATAAAATGGGAGTGAGCACAAGGTGCCTGGCTGGCTCAGTTGGTAGAGCATGAGACTCTTACTCCCAGGGTTGTGAGTTCAAGCCCCACGTTGGGCATGGAGCCTACTTAAAATATGAATGAATGAGTGAATGAATGAATGAATGACAGAAATGGGAGTGAGCATACCTAGGAGAGAATGAAAATGAGACTGTATCTAGGAAAGCACTTAAAGTGGTAAAATCTTGCCTACAGTGAAAAGACAGGCATCTGGGGGGTGTCCGGGGGTACCCAGAGGCAGTCAGGACTCTGTCCTCAGTGACCCCTCAGTAACCAGTGTCCTGGCTAAGGGAAGCTGCCCAGACCTGCTGTCCACAGGTGGAAAAGACAGTCTCTCCCCCAGAGCTCACAGAACTCACTTAAGAACCCCACAGCATAGGAATCGTGCTCCCATTTCACAGATGGGAAAACAGAGGCTGCAAGAGGTAAGCTAATGCAATGAAGTCCAGGGCTTCCCCTGCTGCAGCCCTGCTGCCTCCAGGGTCAGGCCTGGTGGCTGTCTTCCCCACTTTCCCATGACTACCTGGCTGCTGAACAGGGTCTGAGGGGAGTTGTAAAGACCTAGGAGGCTGAAAGTCAAGTCTCAGGTTGGAATTTATGTGACCTGGTGACCTGAGGCAAGTCTCTTCCCCTCCGTGGGCCTCAGATTTCCCTTCTGTGTTATTAGGTATCAGACAGGAAGAGCCTTAGGATCCTCCCAACCCTGCCAGCTGTTTCAGAAACCTACTGCCTCCACCAGGGCCCCATGAGTGTGAGTGTGCCCAGGGGGCTGAGAAGGGAGAAGAGGTAGAAACCCCAGCCACCCACCTACCCACCGCCAGGCAGCAACCACCCCACACACCTCCATGCTGGAGTTGAAGGCCCGGTTCACCTTGGCCTTGATATTCACCACTTGTCCGACACTGGGGAGAGAAAAGCAGGAGGTGGGCCTTCCAGAGGGGAGAGAGGAAAGGAAGAGAACTCCTGGATACTTGCAGGGCCTCTGCTGAGGGGACCCAGCAAGGCAATGTCATGGCTTACAGACCATGGTCACATCAGCAATATCACTGAGTCCTCAAAGCAAGCTGGCAAGATAGTGTCAGCATCTCACTATACAGGTGGGAAGGTGGAGGCTGAAAGAAGTGGAATGACTTCATTCATCTCCCCTTATCCCGTGAATGCTAGAGCTTCTCTTGGCTTGTGGCTCAACAGTCCCCTCCTTGGGGGCCCCTGCCCCACCCCTCTGTCACTCAAGAAGTTTCACTCTCCGACACTCTTTCTAACAGATGGGCCTCTGTCTCCCCCACAATCCTTAAGTTCCACCGGGGCCAGGATCACATCTGTCTTGCTCCCCCTTGACCATTTGAAGCCTAGCACACGGCACAGGGTCGGTCCTCCAAAAATAGTGGCCTACTGAATTAATGCATTCCACATCTATTGAATGCCTACTAAGTTCAAGGGACTATAAACAAGAGGGTGAAAAGAAAAATGGGAACGTTTAAAAGATGCCTACTCTGTGCCCAGCACCGTGCATTGCCTCATTAGAGCCTCCAAATAAACTTGACAGGTAGGTTTAGGGGCACTGAACATCAGAGAGGGCAAGCTATCTGCCCAAGATCACCCAGCTAAAATATAGCAGAGCCAGGGTTCTCTGGATTACGGGGGCCCCACTCTTTCCAGCTGCAGGGTTTTGTGGGCTACAGGGCCAGGGTTCTGTGGACTACAGGGGCCCCACTCTTTCCAGCTGCAGCCTGTCCCTCTGGAATAATTCCCATGTCCAGATAAACAGTCAGAATCCCTACAGGAGCCACCTCACCCACTCTGTGTATCTAACTGGAGGCAGCTGAGGGTGCCCCTCTGAAAGACAAGGAGGAGGAGCCAGACAGGGACTGGGATGAGGAGGAGGAAGTCCTTTCATCCTTGAGCAAGTCCTTTCATCTCTCTGTGCCTTGGCTCACAAACCTAGAGAGGACTGTGCGAATATCTTCATCGAATGCACAGCCTCCTCCCCAAAGCTAGGCCGGGTCCCTTCCAACAGGCCTGCCTTTCAAGGGGCAGCAGTGGCCACAGTGAGAAGAGTCACAGGTGCCTGGTTCCAGTCCAGCTCTGGCATGACTGTCACACTACGGAGCTGTGTGACCTTGGATGAGTTGCTTTGTGTCTCTGAGCCTAGCTCTTTGTCTGTCAAATACCAAAATGAGGGTCAAGTGAGAGGGGATGTGACAGAGCCAGTGCCAAGCCTAGCCCCACAGTACGAGCTCCATAAATAATAGAAGCTCACATTTGCCAAGGACTTGTCCATTTCTGTTTATTTTGCCCTCAGTCCTAATAGGCATGGAAGGACTGTCATTTCTAGGAGATACGTGCTGACACGTGGAGGGAAGAGGTGTCATGATGTCTGTAACTTAGTTTCAAATACTTGAGAAAAGAGAGAGAGAAATATGTGTATCTATTTTCCATATATAGATAAAGCATATTGAGAAAAAAAAAGTTAATTCTTGAATCTCACTGGTGGTGATCATTGCACTATTCAAGTTTTCTAGAGTCTTGGAAGTTTTCATAAGAAATTAAGAAAAAACTTCCGTGATCCTTAAAATAAAATGACAGTCTACTTTCTGTGGTGCTGAAGAGGTATTTGTGTCTCTTCTCTTCCTCCCCCTCCTTCTCTTCCTCTTCTCCCTCTTCCTCCTCCTCCTCTTCCCCCTCTTCCTCTTCTTCCCCCTCCTCCTCTCCCTCCCATCCCACTCTTCCCACTACCCTCCTTCTCACTAGCTTTCCCCAAAGCCAGGCAGACACCCCTTTGAACTCCGGAGTTTCTCATCCCTCCTGACACTCTTCCATCCCGCAGCTCAGGCCAAAACTGGCTCCTTCCCCGGGGTCACTGCCCAGCCTCCTAAGGGGCCCCCTCCAGCCTCTGGGTGTACTTCACATCCCACAGAGGCAACTCCCACAGTCTGAGCCCTGTGCAAGCCCTTCAGGACCCAATTTACTGGTGGGGGACAGAAGAACATATTAAATGACACCGCAGTGATGCTAACAGCAGAACCCAGATGGTGGAGAACTTGAGAGGGCAAAGAACCAGGTCTCCTCTACAAATAAATTCTGAGGGAAAAAGGAGAGAGATGGTGAGGGGGCAGGATGCTGGGGGAGGGGAAGCCCCTATAGATAAAAAAGACTTAAGAGAACACAGCAACCAACTGCAACCTTATCTGAATCTTGACTTGAACAACAAAAATCACTGTAAATCAAAATAAAAACAAAATCAGGAGATGGTGTGGGCTCCTGCATACTGACCAGATATTTGATGTTCGTGAGACATTACTGCTAGTTTTGTTTAGGTGTAGCAATGATGTTGAGGTTATGTTTAAAAGGAGTTCTTATCACTGAGAGATACATTTTGAAATATCTTTAAAGGTCAAAAACAAAAATAAACCAAAAAAAAAACCTTCTGCAGGTTTCCTCAGGGGCAGCTAGGCCTTTCCTGGTCACCAGCCTTGCTCCAGACCCATCCCTAGCTGGCCCTCCTTCCCAGGATCTTTTCTGGCTTCCCCTTCCACCCACACCCTCCTTGGCCCAGACTCACCTTGAGTCTCTGAGTCCTGCAGCAGGTCCATCCATCACACATGGCCACTCCCTACCCCCAGTCCTCTCCTCCCTAGCTCCTCAGGGTGACAAAAACTGTGTTGACAGCAGAGACTTAGAACTGGCCCAGACACCGCTCCCCTGGCTTTTAGAGGGGTACTACATATGGTGTTGATGGTATTGAAGCCAGCTTGAACACCTCTTCCAGGAAGGCCCCTTTGTCTACCTTTTATGCCATCACACTCACCCCCAGACATATAGGAAATGTGACCTCTTCGTTAAGGACAAGAGCTCTGGGGCTCCGGGGTCCTCTGCTATCTGTATGACCTTCAGCAAGTTATTTCACCTCTCTGTACCTCAGTTTCTTCATCTGTAAAATGAGGATACTAATAGCCAGAACCTTGTAGCATTGTTCCGTGGATTAAATGAATAATATATTAAAAAGGTATTACAGGGGCACCTGGGTGGCTCAGTGGATTAAAGCCTCTGCCTTCAGCTCAGGTCATGATCCCAGGATCCTGGGATCAAGTCCCACATCAGGCTCTCTGCTCAGCAGGGAGCCTGCTTTTCCATTTCTTTCTGCTGCCTCTCTGCTTACTTGTGATCTCTGTCTGTCAAATAAATAAATAAAATCTTTAAAATATGGGGGGGTGGGGGGCGCCTGAGTAGCTCAGTGGGTTAAAGCCTCTGCCTTCAGCTCAGGTCATGATCCCAGGTCCTGGGATCAAGCCACGCGTCAGCTCTCTGCTCAGCAGGGAGCCTGCTTCCTCCTCTCTCTGCCTCTCTGCCTACTTGTGATCTCTGTCTATTAAATAAATAAATAAAATATTTTTTTAAAAAGGTATTACAAATAATGCCTCAATATTAGTTCATTCACAGTGACAAAGGTGCTGTACTAATTAAAATGCTAGTAACAGCAGAACTGGGAGTGAGATATGTAGGAACTCTCCATATGATCTTCTGAGATACAACTTCTTTGCAAATCAAAAATCAAAATAAAAGTGTTACAAAGCTCCCATATGTGAGAGATCATTATTAGCAAGGCATGTACCCCTTTGAATTGAAATTATGTTTCTACATCTGCCTCCCAACAAACAGGACCTCCTGGGGCACAGGGCCTATGCTCTAGTTGACTTTGCATAACAAACCCAGCATGGGCCTTGGTCCAGAACAGGTGCAAGTGGTGACAAAGGACCAAATAAATAAAGACAGGGACTGACCAAATTTCCTCCTTAACCACAACATGCTGGGTACCCAGAAAGCTCTGAATCAGCCCTTGGCATCTGCTGTCCTAGGCTCTGACAGTGAGTTTAGGAGCAGGCCTGAAGGCCAGAACACTGTGTGCAGCCCCTGTGGCCTGTCCTGGGCCAAGGGCTTGGAATGCTCCATGAGTCCCAGCAAAGCTAATTGGAGGCAAAGCTCAGCACAGGATGATGAAGAGTTTTGAAACTAGTACAGACATTTTAGAAAGCAACCACAAAACAAAAAACTGTTTGGTAATAAACTCCTTGTTCCTGGGGGTATGTGAGCAGAGGCTGAATGGTCCAAGTTTCTGATTCAGGCTTTGCCGGGGGAACTTTCCTAGAAACCTTTCTACAATACAGTGACCAATGGCCCACAGACAATGTCCAAGTTCCAAAGGACATGCACCAATTAAGTCTAATCCCTTCCATTTGGCAGATAAGAAAACTGAGGCCCAGAGAAAGAGACTGACTTTCCCAGAGTCACACAGCACCCCACAATGCTGCCTCAGCAACATCCAACTGCAAACCTGGCTGCGGGAATCCACCCCACGGCACCCAGAAGCTGGCCAGCTCCAGTCCATGGGTCTCCCAGAGCCCCCGCAGACAGGTCTGTACCTGCTCCACAAAGGCCCTTGGTCAGTCGAGTTGGGTTCCAGGGTTCTATGCAGCTCACAGGCCGACCAGGTGGGGAGATGGGGGAGGGACCCTAGCTTCGTGGTGGGCAGACCAAGAGGACCAAGAAGCAGGTGGGGCCACTTACCTAATGGTGTGCTCAAAATAGATATCGTCCATGGAAGCGGTGACGCACGGGCAGCCAGCGTGCCTCTCGGCTGGCATCAGAAGAAAACCATACATTAGCAGCGTCCCCATGTCACCAGGCCTCTGAGCAAATGTCAGGTGTCGCGAGCTGAGGCTGTGCCTCCTGGTCCACACCCCCACCTTCCTCTACTTTCTCCACCTCACTCACTACCCCCAACCCTGTTTGTTGATCATCTGTCTGGCATCTCTCCCTGCTGTGAGACTGAAACTTTAGGGCCCCAGGAGTTCTGTCCCTCTCGTTCACTACTGGGCCCCGGTCCGGGAATGGTGCCTGACCCGCAGGTGGCCCAGGGGAGACCCCCAGTGAGCAGCTGTTCAATGACTGAGTCGTCAGCCTGGGCTATTCTACTTCCCAGCTCTCCCAGGAGCCACGCCTCTGCCGTGGACATCAGCAGCATTTCCTTGTCTGAGTCATTCTCACCCTCGGGACTATGCTCGTGGCCACGTTAGTCCCCCCAGAATCCCTCCCCTGCCCCCAGGGCGGGGTCAGTGCCCAACTCTGCCTTGCCCAGCCCCCATCAAGCCGTGCTACAGGGCAGGGAGCTCATGGCACCCTCAGGCCAGTCTGAAGCAGCCCCACTGGAGGTGGCCCTCTGTTGGAGCAGAGACCCAAGGGTGCAGGTCAGCCCTCAGAGCTGCGCGCACATTGGGGGCAGTGGGTGGGCCCGGGCTGAGCATTGAGAACTGGGAAGGGGCATTGCAGACAGGTGGAACAGCATGAGCAAAGAGCAGGATGAGGAACGAAGGCGGTGCTCAGAGGAGACGGTGACCATCTCTGATCATGGGGACCTCTCGTCTAGGTGGCGGGGGCTGCCCGCGGGAGGACACCTGTGCCCGGCAGAGCCTCACCGGACAGGCAGGCGGTGGTGTCGATCCATTTGAGCAGCTGCCCGACACTCAGCTCGCCACGCTGGTTGGTGTGGCAAGGCAGCACCAGCTGGCTCATCTGCACCTCCGTGGGGTTCCTGTACTCCCCGCTGTCCCCCATGGCCCCGGCGGTCTCCGCGCGAGAGGAGGACTTCCGGGATGTGCGGTTCGAGAATACAGAGGCGATGCCCTGGGAAACAGTGGGGACAGAAAGGTCAGCTTGCTGCAGGCTCTCCCAGGCCCACCGTCCCAAGACCTGAGTGCCATAGGGGGAGCAGAGACACCCCAGGGGCCACCTCCCACCAGCCCCCAACTCTAGCAGTGGCCACCCCCCTCCAGCCTAGGCTCTCAGAGCCCAGGGCGCTCACTGGATGCCATTTCTGCCCAGTTTCCCTCTGGCCACCAACTCCGTGTTAGCAGGACCCTGGCTGAACCTGAGGGAGGAGGAGGGAAGTTCAGTCCTCCCGTCTGCTGGAGGGCCAGTTGGCTAAAGTTCTTCCTCAGACTGATCTTCATTCTTGAAAGGTCCCCCCTCTCCACACAGGGAGGCCTCTGTTCCCAATAAAGTGTTCCCAGAAGCAGCTCCTACATCTCCCCCAGCGCGCCCTTCCTCGGGCTCCCTCGTTCTCCAGATGACCTCAGAGGCGGCACCTTCGCTGGGTGTTCGTCTGTCCCTAGCACTTGGCTTTCCTGACCGGGAGGGCTCCAGGCCACCACCGACCAGCTGTCCGATCCAGGCCAAGCCTGCCGCAGCTGCCAGCTGGAGGAGCCGCCGAGGAAGGCCTCAGACTCATGAACTGGAGGTGGAGTTTCTACCCAGGGCCTGGCTTGTCTGTCCCCAGGCAGAAAGGATGGGGCGTACAGGGCGGTGCCTTGGATGGGCTGGGATGAGGAAGGGGGCCTCCTAGCTCTCTGGCCTATTCTCCCTAACAGGCTGTGAGTGAGAGCTGAGCACCCCTGCCTGTGTGAGAGAAATGACCCAAGTCCCAGCTCTTGTGGCTGGGGTAACAGTAGCAGCGAACATTTCTATCACATTTACTAGGCATCAAATACTCCGCTAAGCACTTGGCCTGTACAAATTCCACTGAAGCCACACGACAAACCCCTGAGGTGGGTTCATTGCTACCCTCAGTCTGCAGGTAGGGCTCCAGGAAGCGGGGAGCACAGCTGTGACCCAAGGTCTGGCCACAGAGCCTGAGGTCCTACCACCACACTGCACTGGCTGCTCCTGGGGCTGAGAAGGCCCAGTGCCACGCCCCAACACTGACCCTGCCACAGCCCCAGAGAGGGGCAAGGACAGCTCTCTGTGCTGGGGTCTGTCCTCCTTGGATAATTTCCCCCACGAGGCTCCCACAGCCAATTCAATAAATTCAAAACACACCAAGGTGACTCATTCAAGGTTGTGGACCCCCCAAGCAGCAGAACTGGGATTCGAACCAGGCATATCTGACCTAGAACAGCTTCTGGGTCCCTGGAGAGGCAGCGCATTCCAGAGAGCCCCCAGTTTGAGGTACCATGCTCCATGTCAAGGAGAGAGTGAGGGCAGCCCCAGGATCGCTCAGCCTGGGAAGAGGCCTGCAGGGTGCCAGGCTGCCAGGATTGCGGGCTCCTGCCGGCATCTGGCAGGCCACTATGGTGGCCAAGCAGCAGGACCCATCACCATGGTAACCACTGCCAAGGCACTTCCGGCCTGTTGTGCACTGCAGGCCTGCATAGATGCGGCTGCGCGGTTGCCTTTCTGGGTGTGGGAGATGGCAGAGGGAGGAGGCAGGCAGACTCCAGTCCCCTGTACTTTCCCCAAACCCGTCCCATGACAGAGGTTCTGGGCAGAACTTTCCAGAAAGAAGCCACAGAGCATGCTAGGGAAATGGGGGATGCAAGATGTAAAGGGTAGGTGGTCAGAAGAAAGGGAGCAGACCCGGTGGGATTTCTGGGCAGTTCCAGGCATGCACACAGGAAGCCCGACACACAATGTCCCTGCTTCACAAATCGATTTTTGCATTACCACCTCATCAGGTCCTCACAAGGAAGGCAGAGCACGAGAACTATTGACCCCATTTTACAGATGTGGAAAGTGAGGATGGAAACAGCAGTAGACCAGCAAGTGGGACACCTGAGTTCCAGTCCTCTCTCTGCTTCTCACCCGGTCAGTCTCCACTCCCACCACCAGCTTCCTATTTCCTGTTCCATGAAAAGGAGTCACTCCCCTCACCTTAGATTCTACAGGCCCGGAGGAGGCAGAATCTTTGCCTTATTTGTTCATTCATTCATTCACCGAGCACTTCCCCTGTACCCTGGACCAAACATTGAGAGAACAAAGATAAACTGGTCTGTTCCCTCTGAAAAGCCCCTACTCTACTGCTCATGCTTAGAAGGGCCTGGCACACGGTAGGACCTCATCAAAGGTTTGTGGAGGGACGAGCAGAGACAGACTTGAGTTCAAATCCTAGCTCTGGCCCTCCAGTGCTTGGTGATTCTGAGCACGTCCCCGCCCCTCCTGAGCTTCATCGGTCACTCACTGGGCAGGCAGGGGCAGGGGAAGACTGCCAATTCCTAAGGCAGCCCCAGTCCTGCTTCCAGGATCAGACTCCACCCCTGCAGGGCTCTTGCAGGCCCAGCTGACATTTCTGTTGAGAAAGCTGGGAGGTCCTGTCACTCTGTCAGACAGGCAACCTCGTGCTCCTTGGAGCAGGGCTGAGCTCTTAGGCAAACTGAGGGACAAGACCCATGGTGGCCATCCCCTGCTCTCGTCCAGGAGAAGGGCACAGAGCCCCGGGGCTGGAGCATGAGTGAAGGGACAGAGCAGCGCCACTGCCCCCAGGCATGGCCTCTCGGACTCCAACTCCTTCCTTGGCTCAAGGCAGTCTTGCCCACGTCATGGCAGGCCAGGCTGGCCCGCCTCCTACCCCAAGGTGGGCAGGCAGCCAGCCTGGGAGGCAGGGGCGTGTGCGGCCCAGACAAGGTTCAGCCAATGGGGCCCCAGAGCCAGGCCACCCCTCCCAGGGCCAGTCACGGGGAGAGCAGAGGCCCCAGATGGAGTCAGGGCCTGGAGCATCCAGGCCAGGCTGAGCCAAGACAGCTGACAGGGAGGGCAGAGCCCGCTGTGAAGGTGGGAAGGGCATCTGGGGGTCAGAGACGTGCCCTCTCGGATGGCAGATGTGCCTACACTGGCCCCAGACCACAGCAGACCTGGCCAGATTTGGTCATCCCAGACTGGCTACACCATGGGCTCTGTGTCCTTCTTCCTGGGCCACAGCCATGTCACAGACCTGCTGGGCCAGGTCAGGAGGGGCCATTTCACCCAGTCCCCTCAGAGCTAAGGAGACTGACGCACACAGAGAGAGAGGCTGGCCCTGGGTCACACCAGGGAACCAGGATGAGCCCTCCTGTTACAGCAACCCCACACCAACAGACTTAACCTTGACTTCCTCTCTCTTCCAAGTCCCATGTCCCA